>NC_080430.1:95971952-96291183 GCF_028018845.1 Melospiza georgiana | reverse complement strand
TGAATAAAATTAGCCCCTTCTAATGTTGGCTACAACACCTTGCTCTCATGTACTTACACCAACAACATACACAAAATTACACACAGAGCACATGCAGACTCATACACCTGTGAAAATTCCTCTCTAGATCTCTCAGTGTGTATGGGATATGAGACTCGGCTGCATTGATTCTAGCTAAAACAAGGAAGCTGTGTTTTCAAATCACTGAAGATCTTGCTCTATTCACTAAATAGAGCAAACAATTAAAACAGTTATTTGGAAAAGAAGACTAAGAAACTATATAAATAATTGGTGATTGATGTAACTTTTTCGCAGTACCCAAGTTCCTAAACTCATTGTAAATTAATTGCAACCACTTCTGAGGGCAAGATATTGTATGACATTCATATGGTTGATGATCTCTCTTTCAAATAGCTTGGCTAAAATTTGCCGAATGGTCTCTTCCCTATAAAAAACACCCAGCTACCCTCTCATTAGTCAGTGCTGAAATCCTTTACCCACAGTACTAGATGCCACCAATATGTCACCAGAGGCAGAGGATGTTATAGTCTTAAAATGAGCAGTTCATTCTAAGTACTGATAGAAGAAAAATGAATGTATCCTACCACGCTTTCCTTTATTTCTGTGAGTTTCTGCCCTAACCAGGCACAGCTGCACTTTAATAATCTTTGAAGTAAAAGCTTTCCTTCCTAAGAGTGTGTGTACCTAATTGTGTGTGTGTGTGAGTGCATGTGTGTGTGTGTGGGAGAGAGAGAGGGAGAGAAGAGGCTTCAGGCTCTAGTGCTTCCTTCCAGGTGTCTTCGTCTGCATGATTTCATCTGTGAACCATAATCAACTTCCTTAATGAAATACGTAATTAACATATTATAATTGTGGTAAAGATGATTTTGACAGAAATCATTTTCCATATCTAATACTATGCTAATTTAATCTGTTCCTCACTCCCCGACATGACCTTTAGTGATTAAGTTTCATGGCAGAATTGTTTGGTTTTTTTTTTTTTTGTGATGGATTGATTTATCCACAGCAGTTGATACCCCTCTACCTCTATGGCTGTCATTTTTCTCTGTGCCTCTGCTACAAGAGGGAAACATGGTGATGAGTGGCTATATGGGGAAAGGATCTGAGGACTCACTGTGGGGTTTTGTTCTGAATAGGATTCTATAAGATGATTATGAAAAGATTTAAGGCAGAAGGTGATTAGATTGGCTACTGACATAACAAATTCTCCCTCTGGTAAAAATATCTATAACATATTTCAGCAGACAAAGAAAGTACAACTTGGTAGGCAGGGGAGAATGGAAAAAGCTACATTAGATGGTGTTTGTACATAACTAGAATGTTTATAGCCACTTAAATGTTAACTCTCTTTCCAACTTCATCTACATCGAGGTGCAATCTCCAGGAACCATTTTAAAATGAAAGTCATGTCACTGGCTCTGTAGAGAAGATTTTGGTAGCACATTGCTGCCTTCTGTCAAGGAGGCAATTTTCTGGTTGGCTCCTGAGAGCTGACACTTAGGGAATGCCAGAGGACTGAGCAAGTTTATCAGGCCCAGGTCGAAAACTGATTCTAGACAGAATATTAGACTCCCAGTTTGCTTCCCTACTGAGATGATTTACTTCAGATGACAACAGGCAGAAAATAAAGAGGACCTCCGTTCGTCATGGGCACCCCCCAATTCTTTTTTCTGTAGAAGGGAAATGAGAGCTTTTCAGCGAACTACCTCAATCCTTGTGAAAAATCTGGGATCCATTTGTTCTGAGATATGGAGCCTATTTATTTTTTATGTGAAGGAGACAGACTGTGGATAATAATACAGAAGGTAAAGCTGGAATACTCATTTTCATGCCACTGCAGTATTGCTCCTGAGAATACATTTGCTGGTGTTTGGGCCAGCCTGCTTTGTAACTATCACAGGTGATTTGCCTTATATTATGGTGCAACTGAATGGATCCTATTGCCATGAATTCTGAACCATCTTGAATTATTCTTTGTCTTCTGGGCATAAAGATTACCTTCAG
Source organism: Melospiza georgiana (assembly GCF_028018845.1). Lineage (NCBI taxonomy): Eukaryota > Metazoa > Chordata > Aves > Passeriformes > Passerellidae > Melospiza > Melospiza georgiana. Next base: position 96,289,158 of record NC_080430.1, on the reverse strand, counting down.
CAATTAGTAGGCGGTTGTCATGCTAACCTCTCTTCCACCTCCATTTACTCCTGTCTTAGGCACCCTTTGGTTTCCTTAACTGTTAAATTTTTGTAGCAGAATTCCCCCCAAGATTCAGGATACCCCTGATAATGATGTGCACAAAGCTGAACAAAGCACTTTAAGTAAAGTTTGTCTCAGTGCACACAAAATGGGGCTTTTGCCTCCATACACCCCCACCTGCCCCAGACATAACCCCCACCCTGCCCCTCAGACAGGCTGACCAAAATCACAATCATGCTTTTACAGTGATGTATGACACCGCAGAAGTTTTTTCATCACACATCACCTTTTGGCATTATCACTCTTACTTTTCAAATTTCTTATTCTGCTTGGCTATCTGCTTTACTCTTTGGATTATCTCCTGTACTCCATTTGGACGTGAGTTTCAAAATTTATCTCATTTGCATAATCCTGAAGGTTTGTGGTTTTTTATTAATTTTTAGTCCAATCTTATTTCTAACAGTTGTCCAGCTGCATTACAAATTATATCATGATCTGTGCAGGATCAGTATACTTAAACCTAATTAGATGTGTTCAATTATACAAATGAAGAAGAAATCCAATAGTTGATGAGTATGATAATGTTTATCTTAATGCAGCATTATTTGAGCAAAAATTTCCTAGTGCAGTCTTGGAAAAGATCCTGTAAAGTTAATTTTATTATATAAAAATGTGCATGTTTTTTAATAGATCTTGTGATGTTAAGCACTCAGAAGAACAAGGAAGGGTGTACAGGGAAGAATGACAAGGGAAATCAAAGATTTCTGTATCTAGAAATCTAGATTAGGAATCTTCACCTCATAAAAAAGGTGAGGCAGAAGAATCTCAATTAATTTTTGTCACTGATGATGATCAAATCAGTTCCCAATGAGACTAGGAAAAACAAACAAGCAACAAACAAAAAAAACCACCAAGAAACATCAGGCCTACTAGATATGCAGACACAGGTTCTGGTTGAGATGGACTGGTTTCAGAAAAGTAGCATGGTAAAACAAAGGCAGTATTTTGACTTTTTCTTGTTCTCATAAGTTTTACCTGTGAATCAGATATTTTCCTAGTTTTCAATATAATGATATATTATTTCAGATCTTGTATTCAAATGATAGCAAACAAGGTTTGAAAACATGATCATAACATCATACTGACTTTAAAAAATAGTAAAATCAATGCAGGAGTTGCCAATCTCCTTTAAAATATGAGGGTTAGTAACTGTCAGCGTTGCCAATTTTTATGTCCACAGAGTTATCAATGCACATTTCTTTATTAAAGAATAAGATGGATATTAACAACTCCCACTGTTTTTGCTACATCTGGATTTTGATCCTTAAATATTTCCTGTGACCTGGGTCTGCAGTGTCTCATCTCCACTCACCTCACAGAGCACTTGTACAGTAAGAACTTGACAGTGTGGCAGATCAAGTGTGAGCAACTTGTGGCTGATCTGTGCAGCAGAGCTTGTATCCCAGCTACCTGTGCAATAGTGCCTCCTGTAATTAGTGCATTTAAGTGTCTTTTTTTGACTAGCACAGAAGTCACATATACACTTAGGTAAGGGAACACACTATTTCCATTAGCATAGACTAAAGGCAAGATATTAAATGAAATACTTTAATGTAAATATTTCCCCTGCAATAGTTTACAGAAAAAAAAATAATGGTACTGAAAAAAACCCATTATTTGTGTGTTCATTATTATCAAAAAAGCTGAGAACTGCAGTTTTTGGGCTCTATCTTCAACCAGTACACATCAACATTGATTTTGCACTGGTTTACACAAGTAGATGACCACTCCCAGTCTAACCAAATCTTATTTACCAACTACATTTGGGAATGCAAAATAATAAGACAAATCTCTTAGAAGCTATTGCTGATGACTCTTTGTTTTGTAAATTTGCAAATAAAATCATCACTTTTTAATCAGCTTAGTGCCTTTTCTTGGGGTTTATTTCAACATAAGTTTGTAAAGTCAGTAAAACTCCTATCTGCTGAAGATGAAAGTTAGTACAGGAATACCTTAACAAGGGCAGCGTCCTTTCAGTCAACCAGCTATACTTTTAGTGAGATTATCTACATTCTGTTCTTTTTTATACATACACTATGCTTTACTAGGTGAATCCATTTTCTTTAACCCCAAAGTAATATTCTGAGCAGGGAGGAAGAATTTCCTTTTGTTGAAATCTAAAATACATTTAACTTAGCACACAGCAGGTAAAGACCCGAAGGGCACAGGAAGCAGAGTTTTCTGTTGGGTTGTGAACATGCATACCCTGAATAATTTCCAGCTCTGGTTTCCCCAAGGATATTGTTGTGCATGTTTTGCCCCTTTTAGTAAGAAAGGGATTCTTCCCACAGTGCAATTTTTAACATATTCACATATTGCCATGAACATCTTTGGATTGCTTGGCAGGTCTCCAAAAGTTCACGTGGTCATAGAAGCTTTGCTCAGGATTCTTCACAGACTCTTGAGCTGCAAGGCAATTTGTACATTTGGCATCCCGTGATGTCCATCCAATAACTCAGTCCTAGCCAAGAAAATTAAATCTAAAATCAGTAATGTGGAAATGTGTTATACATGATTTTTCTGCCTTGAAAAGGCACTGTGGTGAGTCACTAGAGTTACATGGTGACTCTAAGTGGCCTCTATGAAGCAAGCAAGCACGTTCTGAGGGAGTCATGGTTGCTATAAAATGAGTTTGAAAAGGAAATACAGTAGGGGGAATTGTGGATCAGATTCTAAAAAGTTAGGTATCTAACATCTTGAGGTATCTGTCTGCCCCAGATGCCTGTGATTCTTCTGCATTTGTCAGGAAGAGGAGGAGGGGAGTGAAGGGAAGTTTAAAGATGTCAGCACAGGGAAGTTGCCAAGTTGCTCTGGGTTTGTAATGGGCTTCTTCATACCTCTTTCACCTCAGGGATTTTTAAATTTATTTGTTTAAAACTATATTGCACTGTTCTGTTTCTTGCTCTCATCAACTCTTGTAACATAGCCTGCTATAGCATAACATAATGTTAAGCAATGAAATACTGAACAAAACCATTTTATTCTCCTCTCTTCCCTTCCCCTGCCAAAATAGCATAGGTAAGATCCAGGTAGAAGATGCTAATCTGGGAGTAAATAGGTACCTCCATGATGAAGCAATGCAAAATAGGTATTTTATTACAACTTTAGACCATTCATTAAAATTAATCTGCCAGTGAGAATGGAGGATTGACTACAATTTCTTTCAGACCTTACAGGGAGGAAAACCACAGTTTGTGTCATAATACAAATTTTCCAGCCTACCCAGAGGCATGAATTCTGTAGCCATTATGTGTGCCTGGCTGTAGGGTAACATTTAAATATCAGTTCCATATGACTAGAGATGTGTCAATAATTGTAAAGATAGAGATGTGTCAAGAAGCAGTTGGCTGAATCAGCTAACTGCAATATTTGCTGACTCTTCCAGCCGCATACAGTCACCAAACCACTTCCATTCAACACTTCAATTTTGTTGGTGTACTGATAAATTGACAACACATATGGTACTGCATCTAATTTGGAGATGAATTGTATTCATTTTCATTCCAGCTCAAACTCCATGCAAAATAACAATATCGTGCTTAAGCAGAGCAGCCCAATTACACCAAGGAACAAATACTGATTTTCAGCATGTTTCTCAACTTGCTATGTGATTTTTTTCCACTGGCAGCTGCATCAATACACCTCCAGGAACGACTTCTTTTAAATGAAAAATGCTGGGATTAAACCCAGTTTAACTGAGGGTAAAACTGTAACTGCTGCATGCATAGCTGGCATATTCAAATACAGTTTAAAGGATCAGGAAGAATACAAGACTATCCACAGAATCTGATTTGGATTTACTGCAATTTCAATTATTAGGGTCAGAATAGTTTCAAAGAGTTCATTTACTTTTCCATTGCTGGAATCCCGAAAGATGAATGATATTCACTCCTCTCTGATTAATTTTTCTTCCCAACTTTAATTCACAATCACTCTACATTTCTCTGAGGCTTTGCACACTTTGTTGAAAAGGAGAGATTAAACAGAGAAAAGGATTTCTGGAACCTTTTTGGATTGGAGAAACCACCAGACTGCTCCTGTTCCTTGTGTCCACAGGCACTTCTTGTGATATCAAGGCTGGGTGGATTGGGCCTGGGAACCAGGACCACAAGAAGAACACAGAGAATCCACTCTCCCACTGGTGGCCTGAGGACTCATCCTGGATTTCACCAAACCTTCACTCCTATACTTGTCCTCCAGCCCTTGCATGGTTTGAGAAGATTTGGCAGAAAAGCAAAATGACTGATTGCCATCAATCAGCCATATGAAGGCTGGTTTGGGCATTTCATGAGGAATCTAACTCTGTTTAGTGTGCTCCCATTAAGAAAACTCTTCGTATTTTGAGGCCCTAAATCTAAATATAATGGATTTCCGTTGTCTTTGTCCCTTTGTAATTTTCCACGTTTGACTGACCAACTAACTTATAAATTTAGATAGTGTCAGTCAATGAAATCATAAGCAGCTTTATCAATATAATTTTAAACCCAGATGGAAAACATACAAGATGTTTATAATATTGTGATGCTCAAAAGACAAAGATAAACTTCCTGTTGTCCAATCTCTCCTGTTGTCATAAGTTGGGGAGTCATGTTTCATTTTTTATACGCAAACTTTTTCAATTTTATAGTGACTAATAGTACCAGAAGCAGCATTTTGTTCATTAGACATGTGCATAATTAATAATCAATCCTTCCTTTACTAGACCTGGTTACTGGAAGTATTTGTAAGCAAAATCACAACAGAGGTCCATATTCTCTGCTAGTTCCAATTAAATAAGAAGGACATCCTTAATGGTATTTTTCAATTTAAATGAAAGGATCATCCTCTTTCTCAAAAAAAAAAAAAAAAAAAAAAAAAAAAAAAAAAAAAAAAAGTATTCTTATACTTAAGCATTAAAAATTGCCAAATCACAGAAATTACCCTGCAAGCCCTGTTAGGTTTCCTCTGACATGCCTGCACCTTTCCCAGATGTCCTAATGGTTTCTACTATTTACAGAAACAGGTACTTCAGTGTCACTGGTGTGAGGCAAGGTGATTCCCATGGTTTGAGGCTTAGCAGACAGGAGACTCTATCAGCATTTTAGTTTGTAACAGTCTGAGAGATGCTTGGTATGCTTTCCCAATGAGGTATTTTTCTGTCTGAAGAAAACTTTTTCACTGCAAGTGAACCCTCCTGAAGAAATATGACCAAAGAGAATTTACAAATCTCACAATTACATGTTATACCAATAGTTTGCTTTTTCATTTGATAAGGTAAAATGATGACAAGAAATCCTTACCTTTCCTGGTCACTCTTTCTACCTATTTGCCTGTCTACATGGGTGGCCTTGGACAGGTATGTGACTCTTCTGTTTAACAAAGAAGGCTCTCATTTAGTAAAGAGCCTCCTGTAAAACAGATTTTCTGCTGGAAGTTTCTCCCATCTCATCTCAGATCTTGGACTAGAAGAAAAAAATGTTAAATAAATGCTTGGGAACAAATGTAATAGTCCAGATGCAGAGCTGAAAGCCTTTGTCTGGTGCTGAATCTGTGCACTTTTTAAAACAATGCCACAATCTACTTGCAGACTTCCAATTTCAAGGACATCTTTTAATTTCTGTTTTATTGAGTATCAGGACTGACTTATATGAAGACTTGCCCAGCATGGAATAACTTTCCCATGTATACCACCTTAAGTATGTTGGTTTTAGTTTTTTACTTCTTAAAAATAAAATCCAATAATAATAACAGGGTCTTTTCTTTCATCATATTGGAAAGTTTATGTATTCTTATCCCCTCCTCCACAAGTCCTTCAGGGATTATTTAATTATGGCCTTGTAGAAAGCTGTGCTACATGGGATTTGGGTTTATGGGAAGTTCAGTTTTGCCTTTTCTTTTCTTTTATTTCTGCTGAGGGTCTCTTATGCAACATTTGACTGTTTTATTTTTATGATTTAAAGCAATAAATTGTGTTTTAGAGAAAGAAAGGAGACAAGGTCTTTTTTGAATTTTCCTTTGTATTTCCTAGAGTACAGAATGCAAGCAGTAATTTCTGGCTGTAACTTATATATATATTTTTGAGGGGGTGGAGGAAGGAAATTACTACCTACTTTTTATATACATATATATTTTTTAACAAAGCAATAGGGATTTATATAGACACAATTGTTTAGAAAGTCCCAGAAGAATAATTCGGAGATGATGTGAAGTTATACACAAATGCAAGTCTTTCAAAAAGTCCACATGGCCTACAGTCTTCAGATTTTAAACAGCTCCTGCCTGTTATACACATAAAAAAATGTTTAGAAAAATGACATATTTTTATTACTTTTATTTGACAATCTAATTGAGTCCCCGACCATGCATATATCAAAAAGCCGTTATCAGCAGTGGCTTAATGCAGGGAAGGGGCACCCATCCTCCCCATCTCTTTTGCTTAGCCCCAGGGCTTGGCTTCTTCATGTGAAAGGTGTCTAAAGACAGAGAGAAATCTCACCACACTGAATATAGAGAGAAAACAAATCTTTTCCCACCCACCACCACAACAAAAATATTCTCTGCTATTCAGCAAAGCAATTTAGAATTATGAGCTGCCTTTGACAAACACAGCCCATAAGGACTTTGTCACATAAATCACACACTGTGTGACCCTAAGACATTTTTCTATTATTTAATATTTAACAAAGGATTTGCACAATGGTGACACCATGCCAATCTTAAACCCATTTAAATCTTTAACCAGCAAGTTTTTAATCATGGTGAATGGGTGAAATAGCCTCTGCCGAGCAACATTTATTTTTCACCAAACAGATGCATTTTGAATGCTTCTGTTTTCCCTAAGAATTGTTGACCATCTAAGCATGGTGATGGTAGTAGGCGATTTACATACCAACCACAATCAAATTGTTACAAGCCAAATAGATGAAGGGTTTTTTCTACTGCTAGAACTAGATTATAATTCATATGAACGACTGAATGGGTGCAGATAAAATAAAAGCCAACCTGAGCCTCTGAACAGAAACTGAACATAGCTAAAGCAAGCCTTTTCTCATGCAGACTAGTTCCTCTCATAGCAGAGAAGTTCATTTTTGGGTCACATATTGCCCTTAAACAACTGGGTTAGTTAAGGTCAGTCAGTCTGTGTCCACTGACTGATGAAAGCATCCTGATTGCTGCAGTAAGGAATATTTCTAGCACCATACATCATGTCATTTGTACCCAGAACAATTTGGATGAATCCCCAACTCTATGCCTTCTCCAAAAGCAGGAAAGGTCAAAAGTTTTCTTCTTGCTACAGGATACTCTGCTACTATATGTACATCAAATTAGATTGCACGTAGGACAAGCTATGGAGATGACTTGTGTACTCCTTTTATTTGACGCATATTAAACAGCATACAGCATGCAGAGGGCTGATAGATCCTGCGGCCAAAAGCGAAGTTTGGATTCAGTTTTTCTTTTTAAATACAGATAAGTTGGGGGGGGAGGGGGACAGTGTTGTTTGTTTTGGGTTTAGTACAGTAGCAGTTCCACAACATGAAGGAAAATATCATTGCTGCATTTGGAAACAAATTTCTGTTACACTGACAAGGTGAAAAGAAATTTCAAGTTGAACAAAATTATTTGCCTTTATGAAAGCTTTAAATGGTGTTTATTGTTTAAGATATTCATGTTTAATGTAAAATATAACTTAAGTTTGAAATAACATTGAGGAAAAAATGTTAAAGAAAAAGAATTTGGAAAAGAATTTTCTCAAAGCAAACAATGATTTATTTATGAAAACACAAACATTTTTCTGTCTAAAATGTTTTCAGTCTTTTTCAAAAATAAATCAATGAAATTTCTAAAATTGGCAAAATATAAATAAACCAAACCTTGTGTTTTTATTTAGGTATCTTCCATGTAGTGTTTTAGAAAATACACTTGTTCTATAAGAAAAAAAATCTCTGATTACCTTTCTATGTAAAAGAACTTATAGATAAGGCTGTATTTGGAGAAGCAATAAAACATCTGGATTTAAAAGCTAAAACAAATCTTTTCATGAAAATGCTAATGACAGCTTTTTTTTTTCTTTCTTTTAAATTGACACCGTTTTACTAAGTAGGTTTTAGAGGTTTGTATTTGATTCTGGCTGGCTGGCCGTATTTGCATGAAGCAACATGTTAAACCTGAATTACCTTGCTATTTTCAAGAGGACTTTAAGTTACTATAAAGCTGGAGTAATGAACAAAAATCCTTAATAAACAATTTTCTGTGTTTTTTAAATAGCATTTCAATCCTGATCCAGCTGTTTTATGTTGATATTACATAATAAAACAACTAAAAAGCTGGATTAACCTGCTTCTCATAGATTCTCTCAACACTGAGCTGTCTAAATTGGCATAAAGCCACTTAGAAAGCTTTCCTCCTTCCCAACAACAGGGAAGTTAGGAAGGTACATAATTCTTTTTCTAAAAACTAAATCCCAAAACATTTAGTTCAACATTTAAATAGTCCTGCATTATATCCTCAGTTTGCAGTTTGGGATTAATCGGTTATCTGGATATACCATGTTTTTCCTTACTGACAATGTTACTGCCTTTGGATGATAGACTTTACACAGAATGCTGGTCAGCTAGATCTTAATCAGATCCCTTTTGGCTTTACACAAAGTAAATTTTTGCTATCAATGAAATCAAAGGCAAAACACCTCTAGCTTCAATCAGAGTAGGATTTGTAACATCCCAGCTTCTGAATCAAAGAGAAATACACTCTCATAATGAAACAACCTTTGCAGGCAAATAACTAGGCTGGTGTTTCTTGTGTTTTTACTTAGTCTTTCAATTCCAACTTTTCAAGTGTATTCTAAGTTGCTTTTCTTTTCCTAATTTTCCTTTACATAGTTCAACTTTTAAAACACATTATTAATTCCTTTTTATTCTTATAATATTTAATATGGTTTTATTTTAATGACTCAGAAAACACAATATTGTTTCCCTCTTCTGACATGATCTGATAATAAGATTTTTCACATTTGTGCAAAAAATGTGTGGGTCTATCTGTTTATTCCAGATATAAATGCTATATATATATATTATAATAATAATAATTAAAAAAATACAAACCAGTCTGTGCCTTTTCCAAAGAGACTGGGAACATAGTCCCTTGTGAATAAAGGCTTCCATAAAATTCTGGTCAATATCTGTTTAATACAGATATTGATGAAGTTTTATAGGGTCTTGATTCATAAAGGACTAGCACTAGAAGTATTGAATTCTATTCATGATTTGCATTCTAAATCACCTAGCAAATTTATGGCACTTATCTGAGATGAAAGTTAAAAAGTTAAGTGTTGGGCTTTCACTGCTCAGGAAAGTAACGGATTAAGTAATGAACCAAACAGACCTATAAAGGGGATTTATGCTACTCAGAACATCTTGTCTAATTGAAAAATAAATATTTATGCCAAACAGTAGGAATGAATGTGTTTATGCTTGCAATTTATTTTTTCAGCATCGTGATTCTTAGCATTCTGGCAGTATCTTGTTATGGAGCTCTGTGATTCTGGAGGTGATGCCTGCAGACACTGAGAAATATGTGTGGGCAGTAACTATGTCTTAGATAAGTTATCTGCACTGTGTGACACTCTTGGAGCAGTTCATGTAATGACTGTAGGACATATTCCTATCCAGCCACCATGGACACCTTACTTAGTCACAGGCATTCCTAAGAGTCCTCCTACCAAGTTCAGATTGCTGAACTTTTGGGTTTACCAAGTCAGGTTCCCTGTCCAGCAGTGAAGGTGTTAAGGCACTTGTTTGTCATTGTGTCTAGCTTAAAGACTAGACCTATCCTGAAAACATCCATATGCTCAGGAAGATGGTAAGCCTACCTGTATTGATTTTGAATCATGTCGATTTGGGAATATGTTTATAGAGCAGTCCTTGGTGTGTGCCCTGAAGAAAGTTCATCTCAGTCCATAAGCATGAGCTTCTCTCCAGAGTGTTCTTTGCTGTGGGGATGCTTCTGAATCATCTGGACCAGTTTTTGTTTCTTCATTGCCTTCACATACACCTTGTCATCTAAAATTCTTTACACAAGGAAATAATGATCCAAGACTAGGACTCTATTCTAGACAAGGATTGCAATGTAATTTTTCAAGATGTGCATGATACTAGATGAGACCAGAAAGCAGCTAATATCCATGACCTGGAAAATGTGGCACTAGAGTGGCATGCTGGCTTTGTCTCAGGTAGAGTTAGCTTTCTTCCCTGTGGCTGGAATGGGGCTGTGTTTTATATTTGTGCTGAACACAGAGGTGATACTACAGAGATGCTTTCGTTATTGCTGAGCAGGTCTTTCATGGAGCCAAGGCCCCTTCCACTTTTCATACTGCCCTGCTGGCAAGGACTTTGAGGGTGCCTGGGAGGTTGTGAGGAGACACAGCTGGGACAGGTGACCCAAACTGACCAAAGGGATATTCCAGACCATGTGGCATCACACCAACTATATAATATAGGGGGAAGATGGAAGAGGGCAGGGGACATTTGGAGTTTGGAGTGATGGTGTTTGTCTTCCCAAGTCACTATTACATATGATGGGGCCCTGCTCTTCAAGAGATGGCTGAACTGCTTCTTTCCCATGGGAAGAAGTGAGTTAATCCCTTGTTTTGCTTTGCTTTGTGTGCACAGCTTTTGCTTTCCCCATTAAACTGTCTTTCTCTCAATCCACTAATTTTTTATCTTCTACTCTTCCAATTCTCCCCCTGATCCCACTGGTGGGGTAGTGAATGAGCAGGTACATAGGGCTTGGCTGCTTTCTGGGGTTAAACTATGACAAATGGTTAGACCCAAAGTGTTTACGTTGGATTTATGAAGGAACCAAAAGAAGAAAATTCACTTATACTATTTATCTCTCCAGATTTCACTCACTGGAAAGTTTTTCACATGGTGGACAAACATCTTGCAAACAGATAACAAGAGACAGGTGGGCCAAAGAACAAAAGAAAGCTAATGCATCCAGAGTAAATCATGACTGCAAACACGTTTGGAAATCTTGTTATTGATCTTCACAAGAAAAGGATATGAATGCCTGCACGTGTACACATGCATTTGCAAACTTTAACCCACCTGCTGACAAGAGACTGCTCTGACAGCTGTTCATCCAGTTGGAGTGTGGTTTGTACATGGTTACAAAAGATATGAGCCTGCCAATTTGATAGATGGCCTCTTTTTTATTGTTTAGAAGTGGAAGAATACACTGTTCATTCAAAGAGGAATGTGGTCTCTTTTATTCCACAAACTTGAAAGAATAGTATCAGAAATGCTCAAAGGATGCATTACACACCTACAATTCAAAACACACATACTCCAATAATGCAAACTGACTACAATATGCTTAGGAAGAAAGGCATGATTTGCACCCTGGGCAATATTATATGTGACTACCTAATTAAGCAACATTTTCGTTAGCACTGACAAACCAGAATGGAAAGCAGCTATGTCTGTTGTCCAGCCAAGCCTTTGTTCTGTTTTTAAGCCCTGTGGCAAATAACTCAATATGTGTACTATTATCACCATTACCAGTACAGTACAGAGGTGTTATTAATCCTTACTTTCATACAAAGCTCCACCTTTTCTACAGCTAAGGTGGGGAAGGCTGGGTGATATATGGCTGAAGTGACTCAGAATGTTAGGGTCACTTCCTATATTAGAGGTTCTGACTTTTTTTATTCTAAAGTAAACCTGAGCTTTGATAAAATCAAGTGTATTAAACAGGGGTTGTAAGTTATAGTCAATTCTGCCATGGACAGACTTACATCAATATTCTCATACTAACTCCTGTATAGTTTATACCAATTTCAAAAGCTTATTTTCTCTCCTGGAGTTTTTGTGTTTCCCTCTTGCTGGGGGGCTGATTTTAACAGTGTGGTGTTGTATACTATAGCATCAAAATCTGTTCCCTAGGCTTGCTTACTTCATCATTAAAAAAAGTTTCCTTCCTTCTTCAGTAGCTTTTCTGCTTAGTTTGTGGACAGAACCACTTACATGTTGGTATGCAGTAAAGTGTTCCAAAACTCTTTGGAGGCTCTATGAATCAAAGCAATGCAGGCATTAACACATTTGATTTGTGGTGTTAGGTTTCTAGTTATTCATATTACTAGTTAAAGCCTAGATACTACAAATCTTCAGTCTTCCAATTAGTCTTTAGCTATTGAAGCAAGTGAGATTTCCTGTGTGGGTAGAGTCAATTTGCATGAATCAAAGTTTTTGATATTGGCCTTTTGGTTCTATTTGCTCTTTCAAACACTTACTTCAGTACAGCAATATTTAAACATATCATTTCAAGTTCCTCTATGGATTGAATCAGCTGACAATGAAGAAAGAAAAAATACTTAATATGTCTTGGACACTGCCATTCTTCTAAACTCACAGTACCAGTATAATTTCTGATTTGAAAATTTACATGTTCTGATCCCATGCAGGGGCTGGACAGGGGTTCCCAACCTCCCAACCTCCTCTCTTCTCTTCCCCTCCCCTTCTTTCCCACCACATACACACACACACACCACTTCCCTCCCACAGCAAGAGGGAAACACAAAAATTCCAGGACAGAAAATAAACAACAAGAGGCAGGCCATTTGTCCAGCAAGGACAGTTAGGAAGCAGGACCCTCCAGTGTGTCACTGTAAACAATCCCTTGGGAACATCCTTTTGGTTCTTCTGCTGCTTTGAGGCCCCAGTCTTGCTCTGTCTTCTAAACATAATTGCAATAAATTCAGTAAGAAAAAGGGATGTCACACGGGAGTCATGCTGCCAATAACAACAGGGAGCAGCACAAGCTGTTCCTTGGAAGGTGTGGAACACTGTATTCCATACTCATAAACCCAAGACACTCTAACCCACAAACTTACTTAGTGCTTCAAAAACCTGGAACACTTGAAGTCTTAGCCACCTTCTAACATGCTAAATAAGGTCTTCCTATTTGCATCACTAACAGCTGAGCTAACTTCTTAAATGTAGTTAAATGTTATTATTCATTATACAGCGAAATTTAACTTTTGCTACCTAGAGAATCTTTATATTTATGGCTTTGAGAAGAGAGTTACCTGATTTCATCAGTTATTATCCACTAGCATAGTCTTCACATTCTGTCTAGTGCTCCAGGTTTATTATATTGACCTCATTTCCACAGCCACTGAAATTTAACTTCTGTATTTATATTTCACAGATATTTTCTATAATTTAAAAAAATTACAGCTGCAGTATGAGAGCAGTAAGAATCACACAGTAAACTTTGCATCCCGATGATCATCAGTGTTTCCAGCTTTAGGACTCAAGAGGAGACAACCTGAATAAAATCTGATTAAAGTGATAAAAGTGGTCAGACAGAAAAATGAGGGGGAAGAACAGGATTTTTATTATTAAAATCATAAAAATGTTTTCTTCTGAAATATGAAGCACCAGAATTTCTTCAGTTGTGATCCACAGATCTCTTAGAAGAGTGTGCAGAAAAGGAATTTGCTAAAATGTTGAGTTTTCCTCTGCTGTAAAGAAATAAAATTAAGAAGACAGATATCTCTTCCTAATATCGTCTTGATCACATTGGCAGTTACTCTGAAGGACTGCTAAGGTCAGGTAGATAAAAAACCTGTGCACATGGCTCAGTAAAACAATCTTCCCATTAAATACTGGTGTGGACAGAAAGACAAATCAAAGATACAAACCAACTCTTTCTCATAATGGTTGAGGAAGGTCCAGTCTGTGAATCTGGACATTCAAGCTGAAAGATTCTGCAAGTCTGTAGAAGTATGACTCAGTATGTAAGTTCTGAATATTAAAACTACAGATAAGTAAAAAGGCAGTTCCTTCATATGAAATACATTTTGGAAATTCAGCAGTTCACACCTTGTTGGTTGTGTGTACCTGAAAATTAAGCTTCTCTTTCTGCATATATGTCACTTTCTCATAGCCATCACCCATTTGCTTTCTCTTCATTCCATATCCAATCTGGGAATTCCCAATCCTTAGTCTTAATCAGGTCAGCAAGCTCGTCTAAACATTTTAAAAGCCACTTTGACCCTAAAGAGCCTGTATGAAAATCTTCAAAACTATGAATCAAAATAGATGCCATCAAGAAAAGAAAGACAAGATTGAGACAATAAATAATTCTAGATTCAGCATGAGAACCTGGCAGATCTGTACTGTCTGCATACATACACAGCCTGCCAAAATGCAGTGCTTGAGCAGTAGAGATATCTCATTGCAGCTGCTGAGGCATGGGCCCAAGCCATACTGTGGTTTCATACCCAAAGATGTCCACAGGCAGCTTGTATTTGGCCTCTAATCCTAGAAATGAATACTGCCCCGAAGGCCCATTTCCACAGCCTCATCTATGGGCCACTGTTGGAGAACCTGTTTAGGTGGCTCATTTACACCATGGAGATCAGCACCTCTACTGTGGGCACATTATTTAGAACAAACAATCTTTGCTGACAAAACAAAACCAGATTATTAATATTGATCTGCAAAAAATATAAAATTTACCTGAAATGGACATATAATTACCAAAACAAACACAAAAGCATGAAGTAGTGACCCTTTCTGAGGGTTGAAGCTGAAGGATATGGAGCCTCAGCACTGTGCCCTTGTTTCACTTTCCATGTTTCCCAGCTATGATAATAAGACATGACAGTCAGAGAAAGAAATAGTTTCCTTCAGCTGTAAATTCACCAATCCAATCCATAAAAGTCTGGTATTACAATTTTGCTGGAATTTTCTGTCTGTGAAAACTCCTCTTGCAAGTGTTTCTGCCTGGCGGCAGAGTTTCTGAAGGAAAGATGATGACTCACAGCAGAGTACAGTCCGCTAAAAGGTAAAGAATTTGGGTAAATACTCCCTGAAACTGGGGAAAGAATTGAAAGTAGGTCTTCTCTACCTGCAGTGAATACCCTAGTTATAATTACATCACAGGAATGGGAAGCATGAATGATCTTTCAGTAACACTCTTTTTTTTAATTGATCTGAACAAGATCATTGCCAAGACAAGCTCAAGTTAAATCTACTATACAAGATCCATACCAGGTTTCAGCAGAATATATGGATCCCAGCTAGACCCAGATATTAAAGTAACACCAAACCACTTAGCTCATCTGCTACAATGATGGTACTTCTGTTTATGCACAGAAACAGGACTCTAGAAATCAGAGCAATTCTATGAGTGAAAATGTTGATATCCATAGATTTCCAAATAGAGTTTTGCTCAGGAACAAAATTCCATCCAGGTGCACCACTATAGTCAGCAAAAACCTTCTATGGACAGGTTCTAAGTGACTTGAACAACACATCCAAGGAAGCCCTTGTTGGAGTATGAGATAGGACCAAGTAATTAATTACTGGCCTCAAAACTGGATTGTTTTTCCTCCATGCAACAAGAAGGAGCATTTATCAGTGGCTCAAGGGCCCTTTGCAGTCATCAGGCTGCTTACTTATTCAGCACTGGAAGACATGCCATAGGATAACATGGATCCTCCACCGCAACTCTATGTATTCGTCCAAACAGAGCATGTTGGCTGATCAGAGAAGTAATTGGGATCTCAAAGTATCCTGTTCTTTCTCATGCTAAAATATTTTTAAATGGTTGAAGGTTTTTTTTTAATTAAATCTTTTGCCAACAATTCAGAAACATTTAGAAAGTTTCTGAGCACAATAAAACCATAAAATCCAATCATGTCCTTGAGATACTGCCCTGCTTTATGCTGTGGGAACACAGGAATTAGTAGAGGATCTCAGTATTTCTGCAGCACACGTGCTGTGGTTTCCACATAGTTCTTCCAAAGCAGATCTGAGAATCTGCTATTTTCTATCATTAGCGAAAAATCGTTGTCAAAATCTGGAGTCATTTATCTCAGTAGACTCATCTCCATCTCATCTCCCCTCCCATGACTATTCTTCCACATCTTTAAACAAATTAATTTATTTTGGATACAAATTTATCACAATTTCATTGTTCATAGCAAATCTGAATATAAGCCAGGCTTACCTATCTCAATATCTTTGTCATGGTAGAAGAAGAAAAGACAAGAGAAGTTTAGAGAGAAAATCCAAAAAAGTGTTGGAGGAAAATAGAATGAATCATGGTGTATATATTAGATCTGGTGTTTTACTTACAATAACAGGTACAATCCAGAGTTCAACAGCACACCTGGATCTAAATAGCCAAAAGCAATCTGGGTTGTTCTGCTGTGTGACTTTAATTCGGGTTCAATATCTGTTCTGAGAATTAATCTCATTAAGGTAAGTGTAGCAGCTAATTGTATCAAAAAATTGCCAAATGTTTCCAAAGGCAATAGTAAATCTTTGGTATGGATTATTTGGTAATAATTCAGAATATTCCTCCACAGAGGAGGAATAGTCTGAACTTGCATACACGGACTCTTCATGAAGAAGGATATGACACTACTTAATCACCAGTTGTGTATTTTGGGTTGCAAGATTAATTTTTCTGTCCTGCTGTAACTTAAATATTATGTGTTGAGCCTGGTTTTCCCCAGAGGAATCTTGACACTGCCAGGTTCCAGTGTCTTACCTCTTGTTATGAACAGTCCACTGCAACTGATGAAACCTGGCTAGATTCTGTTCTTAAATTCATCTCCCCAGCAGTGTCTGAAGGCTGGTCCACAATGTTACGGACATAATAATGGACATTATAATGGACATTATTGGTGTAAAGGAATTTCATCAATTACATTGCATTTGTCCTATACACTCAGAGTATAAGTCATTTCATTCCTGAAAAGTTAAATATATTTATCCCTTTCCTGAAAAGTTTGAACACAGTTTCCCTCACCAGCTTCATCATGTGCACAGCTCAGCAGCAAGCCCTGTCTTCCCGTGTAGTTATGAATACAAGGACTGATTTTTTCAATGCTGAGGAACAATAAATATTACGACATACTGAAAAACTGTTCCCACAAACACACACTCCCCTGAATTTGTCATTTTAATATATTGCAATAGAGAAAAGTGGAAATTATATATAAAGGTGATGAGGCAATGATGACCCAATAGGAACTGACAGAGAAAGCACCATCCTCAGCCAGAACACTGATTTCCTGGCCGCTGCTTGGTGCTCCACAGCAGAGCAGGAACTGGTGTGAAGACACAATGTGCTGTTGGGCACAGCACAGAGGGGAGGCTCAGGGGGCTGACAGGAAACTTCACATGGCAGATAGTGAAGGTCTGCTATCCAGGTCAAGCTGTTGTGGTGAGTTGTGGGGACTGTCCACTGCTCAGGAGTGCAGTGTCTGTGGAAGGGCCAGTCTACAGGTGCAGAACTGATTCCTGAAGGGAATGGAATGGAAAGAGCAAACTGACTGCTGAGGATGCTGTGTGTGCCTGTTTGTACACACCTCTCCTTTCTACGCCTTCTCTGCAATGCCAGCTTAGCTGTGGGAAATAGGTCTGCATTAAAATGAGAGCAGGGATCAACAGGAGAATCATTTTTAAAGGCACCATAGAAATGTACTCTGTCCCCTACAGGTCCCAGTGCTAATATCTCTGGAGATTTTAATGTGAATCTTGTGCTATTTCAGTGTTTTGGTGTGACCAAAATTAAATACTTTGGAAAGCTTAATTTTGTGGGAGAAAAAAAAAAATCTGAGATTTGGGCTTGTTTCAATTTGGAGTGACTCCATATGTTAAGTTCTTGGAATTTCCTGTAGGAAATACCATTTTTCAACCAGAGGGTAAGACGAGGCTCTTTGGCAGCAGAGCATGAAGGAGCCTCTGTGTCACCATCTTTGTTTTAGTTATTCTTCAGACAAATTGAAGTTTGCCAGGACTGTAAGTAAGACGACCTATTTATTTCATACAAACCACAGACTTCCAGGTGTTGTGGCTTTCAGTCATTACCAATCTTTCTATTTACAAAGGCAAGAGGCAATCTCTAGTATGTATCAATCTATCTCACGTATAGCTCCATAAAATTCTCAGATAAACCTGAAAATAGTATCTTTTCTCTTTGTCTTTATTCCTTAAAAGCAGAGTAGTTGTTTTTCAGCTTGGTCAAACCCTAGAATTGGTTCACAGGTAAATTGAGATTATTCCAAGAATGCCAAGTAATCATAAAGGTCATTTAATAGATTCATGAGCAGTTTCTAAGGAAAATGGTGAAGTCTTTATTTAGGATTAACCTTACCCAGGCTGATGCTGGGGACATGTTGCATTCTTGAGGTCCTTTGGGATGAAGGCACTGAGCAACTGGAACAATTATATGCAGTGGAAATATGTGCTTTACACATAGATTGGCAGATACTGTACTCTCATGTCTGAATATATTTCTCCATACTGGTTCAGCTCATAACTTACTATGATCATTTTTTTATTCTTTCTTGCTAGCATATGTCTGCTTTTATCTCATCCATTACTGGCACATGTATCCTCACAACATTATACCACAGCGGCCATTTTAGTGTAACAGATGGGCAAGAGGATTATTTGTCTTGATACTTCATTCAGAAACCACGTTTTGTTTATATTTTGTATTGACATTAAAAAGCTTTTCAACCAATGGGGGTTTTCTTTTGAGTTATTTTCATTTTATTTTATTTTTAGTGATCCAAAAAGGCATAGTCTTTTTTTTTTCCACTTCAAGACAGAATGATAGCACTGCCTCGGGGTTACCCATAGCAGTAAGCTAACTTCTAACACAAATCAAACACAAAGACTGATGAAGAAGAGATGCAAAATTGCTACTGTAACATTGGAAATAAAACTTAAACATGAGATTCAAAGGCTGCCTGCTTGATAATACAATTGGAAAAAAAGAAAACCCTATTATGAAAAAAAGCTACTGGAAATATTCAAAGCTAGGGAAAGCAAAAAAAAAAGGCAAACTGTCATAAGCTAAAATGGATTTTTCAGATTTATCAGATACGTTTTTTTTTTTTTTACTTTTATACTAGAATCAAACAGGCAGACAAAGCAGGGAATAGTTTACTGCTTTAGGGTGGAATATATGGTTTAGGGTATGGGGCTTCTGACTGCCTATGATCTGTCTATATTTGATCTCTTTTTCTTCCTTTGGAGCACTGAAAGTTTATGCTTCAGGTATGGATGACCTGATGATCAGGTAAATGCTCTTCATGGTGAGTAGAGCTATTGTCTCTCTTCAGTGAAGGTAGGACCTTCTTTGCCCTTGCTTCATTCAGGTTTTCCCACTTTTAGCAACCCCTGTATGGTAATAAAGCAAGATTACTGCATTTAACAAGGACCTGCAAAAAGAGGTTCATATTCCTGGAGTTTGTAGTCCTTGATGAACAGATAAATTAAAGTTCTACTGCCCAAGTAATTGTATGGTTGGAATGTAGCACTGGGAGATTGATACCCCTTAGGTTAAACAACTGACACTAATTGAAAGGGCAAAATCTGAATTGAGATGCACAAGTTTAAAGTCAATATGTTCCAGAAATTTCAGATTTGAGGGTTAGATCTGCCAAATTTTCCACTTTCCATACAGCGACTGAAGTCAGAAATGTTATTAATCTCATCTTGGGTGGTCACTTACAGCAATTTCTATGTAACTGAAACTTAATCCCCTTTTTGAGTTCAATCAGCTCATAAAAATATGAAGACTGACATTACTGAGAAGTACACTAAAGAGCCATTGATAACTGAGATAGTTCCCATTAAGAGTGAAATAGTAAATTCAGGTTCAGATGCCCATCAGAAGTAGTTCAGTAGCATCTAGAAAACCTAAAAACATGTGTGTGGACAATTTAACCCTACATCTATAGGTGCATAATGTTTCCCCATAAACTTATATGTAAAGACTGGAAGCATGCTATCCTGTACTTTACATTGCACCATTTCTTCCAAAAGAGAAACAAAATATACTTGATTTTTCTCAGAACAACTGAATTAAATAATAGAAAAATCAAAACACCTGCATTTATAAATAATACAGAGATTTTTCTTCATGGAATGTCTTCAACATTCATCTCACAGAACTTTACTGTCTGGAATATATAGTGAATAAAGTTTGTTCACAAAATGTGATAAAGCAACTAAGTAAGCTGCAGTTTTGTTTTCCTGGTGATATTGCTATAACAGATTAAAAAAGCCCTCTCAACATTTTTACATTTTTCCTCATTTCTTTTTTTTAATTTGAGGTCTTTAGCGGCCATCAAAGCAAACGTATGTGAATCTAAGTATTTGTACTAGTAAACATTTGAATGTTGCTATTCCCGTGAAGTTCCAATTACTTCTAGAAACTTTGGGTTATCTAAAAATGTTTCTGTTTGATTCATCTCCTCCCCCAACCTTTTCTGATTTTCTGGATTTCCTGGTTATTCAACTGAGCACAAATTGCTGTTCATACAGATGCACTGCCATGATTTCTGATTTGCAGGCTGTCACTCCCATTAATAACCTACTAGGCTGTCATGCTGTCATTCCTTGTTGCTGCAACGATTTGTTTCAAACATAGGGGCTGATTCATGAAGAATAAAAAAAGCAGTTGTCCTGTTTTACAGGAACCTCAAAATATTTATGCAGAAAATGTGTGAAAAGCACACACACCATTTTTATCCTGAAGTGTGTGATTGCTAAATACTCAACTTGTTTTCCTGTGAGAAAAGAGGAAGAATATAGACTCCACTCAATTTTTTCTATATGAAAACATAATGCCTTTAATAAAATCTTCTCCTTGTAAAATATCTGAAGTTCAGTTCCAGTGCTATGATATGATAAATCCCCAGGATGATCCTATGACTTAAAAACTGATATCGAAGCTGATTTTAGGGATTTTTTTTTTTCATTTCTCACCCTGTCTTTCCCAAAAGTATTAATGGTGGCTATATTAACAACAAGAAACAAAAGTGTATCAGTGCTCTCCAGTCTATTATTTTGCTTTCCTCATTCAGAAGCACTTGGCCAAATTTCACTCTTGATGACACAGGTGCAGCTTCATTGCCTCTTACAGGGATGTGCTTCTGGTAAAGATGAAACAACATGACCCATTGGACTCACTGTTCAATATCCCTCTTTACTGTTGGACTGGGAATGGTCAGATAATGTTCAGGATGGGAAAATGCCGCTGATGAATAAACCAGCACATGCATCCACACAAAGCAGAAAAGGAACTGGGACTGAACCAAAACCTGCAGAGGTTTTGACCCATTGGCAGGTGCCCAGGGACTGCCCTGTCCCTGTGGGTTGCCGGCAGACAGCTCTTTGACAGGTGATGCTGGTGACTGAGGGGGAGCAGGGCAGGGCTCCTGCGCTGTGCCTCTCCCCCAGCACATCATGGGCATCACGCCGGGATGTCTGTCTCCGTGGCAGTGGGGCTGGCCAGCCAGCCCCCTCCTGAAACACCTTGTCCCAGCACTTGCCATTCAGCTCACATAACCACAGTGTTTCAAGGAGATGGAGCTGCCAGGAGCTGAGCTCCTGCACTTTTTCTCCTGCCAAGGCCCGACAGTTGGCACATCTCCCAAAGAAACAGGCAGAAGAAGGTTTCTGAAGAAGGAAAAGAAATAGGAGAACAACACAGGATGCTGATGTAAATCAAAACTGGGAGAGAAGATGAATGTGGAGGCTGTTTGGATGTCAGCTGCAGTTCTGGCTCCTGGTTTACCATTTTCCCCCTATCATCCCTGAATTGCTTCTCTGCACCCCAGACCTGCACTGTTCGAGCTGTGCAAAAGTTTCTGCTCCTCTCCCCACACTTCTCACTAGGCAGCCTGCTCCTAGTGCTGCCTACATGGCTGCTAATGAGTGAACTACTCTAAAATAACTATGTAAAATACTTAAATCATTAGGCTCACTTTGTACATCGTCATTTAAACCAATATTTTAAAGAGGTAGTCTCCCAGTTACAGCATTATTGTCTTCCATAAGGCTTACATATTAACCCACTTGAAAATTTGTCCCTGCCAAACAGTATCAGCAGCCAGTCTCAAACCTGTCAATGCCATAGTATTTTCTAAATTGATGCTTAATTAATGAAGCATGATTGCAACAGGTTCTCTCCCTCCTTTTTTAATTTGATCTCCATGGCATTATAGGAACCTAAAGCTTCCACTAGGCATATATTCCTGCAGTTTCCTTGTCAGAGGAAATGTATATTCATTTCAGACTTGTGGAGGCAATTACAGTAGCCACCAGTTGCCTACAGCAGCTAATCAAAGTGATAACCTGCAAGTTCTCAACTCCCCATGAGACAGCCCACTTGCCTCCAGCTGATGAATGCCAAGAGAGCAGCATGGGCCTACAAGTAATGACACCATCATCTAAGGCAAGTTTTTAACTAACCCATGGTTTTATAAAGACTCTATTAGTGTCTCATAAAAAGAGGTCTCGATAAAACACTCTAATATGAATTTTTTTAAGGGAAATACCAGTGCTGATGTAAATGTCCATTCTAAAATACTAAGCTAGTATTTCCCTACTTGTAACCTTTGCACTTCTCGTGCTCAGAAAAGCAATGAAGCCTTCCCTGAACATTTTTAAGCGTGTGACTAACCTCTGACTGATGTGCTATCATGTCCTTGCCCATGTCCAGCCACACAGTCAGGCACATGCATTGTCTTAAACAAATGCACACTTCCACCAATTTCAAAAGAGGCTTAAATTTAAATGTATAGAAGCACCATAGGAAAGTGGGCTATAATGCTGTTGGAAAGTAGTATTCAGAATTTTTAATTTAGGCATTAACTGGTGTTACCTACAACTGCAATAAACAAAACAAATTTTAGAAGAAAACAGCATTTATAAATAGCTCAAAATTAATTGCTTGCAGACGGGATTCACCACATTGGTAGGAAATATTTAGATTTTTCTGCATGACCAGTCCCTTATTTTTGCTGGAATTTTATTATTTGCAATGTAGGCATACTTGGCAATGATATGACCCCTTCCACAATCTGCCACTCTATTAGTGAAAAAGCAGCATTAAAGATACAAATTATATTTTTGCTTTATTCCATCAGCATATTTCAGAGAGTTCAGTGTATAGAAACTTAATGTAAAGAGAATTAAAATATTTGAAGCCTGTTCTCTACTTGTTTCAAAGTGACAGGCTTTGTAACTAAACAAAACCAAATTTTGTGGCCCCATTAAGATAATCTCTAAAAAGAAACCAAATTAAAAAGAAGCCACAGAACTTCCATTCCTCCAAAATAGAAAAGCTCCCCAAATAAAGAAATTCTCTGTAGCTGTGCTGTTACTTTATTCAAGTTCTTAAATATGGGATTTCTCTTTAAGGCTTCTGGCCAGGTTTTGACATTGAATTTCGGGATATTCTAATTAGCTGTGGTCCCAAAGGAAGTGTTCCTGCCTTCTTCCCTGCATAGTTGGAGTCCTGAAGGACTCCAGGCTGCAGGCTGCAAAGAGAGCGGGTTAGGTTTGTACATTTCCTACTCATGTCGCTATCATCGTCCAGGGAATGGACTTCTGCTCCACTATTTCCTAGTCTCATTAAAATGTTTGTGAGCTTCTAAAGGGTGCATTTTGCAGTTTTCAGGACTGTCACCACCTGCAGTGGTCATTTTGTGCTTTGAAAGACACACATCATCATACTATCATTATTACTTGCTTGCATTAGCTCTCAAAGGACCTGAACAAGGCCAGCCAAGAACTCGGAAATCTCCTCCATCTTAAAGGAATAGGTGATGACCACACTGGGAGCTCAGGCTATGCACAGCTTGAAGATCACACCAACTCAGTCACATAAGCAATACCAATCTTTTTCCCCATAATAAATGTGGGGGCAAATAATTCATTTTTGAAAAATCAAGAATAAAAAAATCTTCCAGTACTCTTCTCTCTGGACAGCACCAAGACAGCAGGTACTCATCCAGGGCCAGCCTGCACGCTCAGCTCTTCTCCAGTCACAGGGAGGCAAAACCAGTGGTGAGGGGATAAGCAATAAGCCCAGGCTTTATATCCAGGTCATGAGCTCATCCTCCATGTAGAGGCGTCCATACAAGATTTTGGACTTCAGCAAAGCTTTTGATTGTCTCTCACAGTATTCTTCTGGTCAAACTATCCAGCACATAGTTGGTTAAATGCATCATGTGGTGGGCAAGCAATAGGCTCACAGGTCAGGCACAAAGGGTTACAGTGAAAGGGGTGACATCAGACTGGTGATCTGCCACTAGTGGGGCTCCACAGGGCTCAGTCCTCAGCCCTGTGCTCTTCAGTATCTCCATTAATGACTCAGACTCATGACTGGAGGAACACTAAGTTTGCCAATGATACAAAATTGGGAGGAATTGTCAGCTCATTCGAGGACAAAGAGACCTAAACAAATTAGAGGACTGGACACTCCCCAGCCATATGACATTTAGCAAGGCCAAGTGCTGGATTCTGTGCCTGTGACAGGGGAACCCTGGACTGGGGAATGAGAGAATGGAGAGCAGCACTGTGGAAAGGGACCTGGAGGTGCTGGTCAATTACAAGTTAAATCTGAGTGAGCAGTGCCCTGGCAGCCAGAAGGCCAAGCCTGTCCTGGGGGGCATCGGGTCCAGCAACACCAGCCAGGCAAGGGAGGGGATTGTTCTGATCTGCTCTGCACTGGGGCAGCCTTGTCTCAAGTCCTATGTTTGCATCTGGGTGCCACAATATAAAAAAAGATATTAAACTATTAGGAAGCATCCAAAGAAGTGCCATGAGGATTTTGAAAGTTCCTGAGGGGAAGACAAATGAAGAGCAGCTGAGGTCACCTGGTTTGTTCAGTCTGGAGAAGAGAGGGAGGGGAGACCTCATTTGGACAATGCTTTCAGCTGCTTGGTGTGGTTCTTGGGGTGTCCTGTGCAGGAACCGGAGTTGGACTTGATGATACTGATGGGTCCCTTCCAATTCATATTCTATGATTCTATGAAGATTGCCTGGCACCAGGGCTGCTCTGCTCGCTGAAACACTCATGAAGAGGCTGTGTTTGAGACATAAGCAGTATACAACTGATACTGTAATGCTGGATATTTCACTCATTTAAGAGATTACTAGGAATAATGAACAGAAGGCAAGTATGTTGGTTGAAATGAAATCGCAAACCTTTTAATTAATAGATAGCAGACATCCTTACAGGAACAGATATATATTACACATGTGTGCAGCTTTTCACCAATGGCCTCTGGTACAACAGCCATTTCTGAAACCCAGACACTCTTTAATTGTCCTACCTTCATGAGTTAGAACTTGTTTTATGGGGTTATGATGGGCCTGGCTGAGTTCCTGTTTAGTAAGAGAGGCATCTTGTGAGTGAACCCCATTTGATGGGATGATATGACAAGGCTTTAGTTGTCTTTTCATTTTATTGGAACTGTGCTCATCTGTCCCGAGGCTTACCACAGTTCTTGTCTCCTAATCTCTCTCTTTTCAATCTCAGACTTTTTTTCTTTTTCTCCAGTTTCCACCAGTTTTGAATACAATTACAACACAGTGAGAAAAATCACACAGAAATAGGCTGGTTTTTACTGAGTAGTCCTGCTTTATTTTAACGGTACAGTCAGCAGGAAGGACTTTCTGATGCTTTTGAAAGCAAAATCACATTTTTAAAACTTTTCATCCTCTCAGAACAGCATGCTGTAGCTTCGAGGACAATCTGGCTAGTTTGGGAAGAGAATCTTAGAATTGCCCAGAAAGAGGGACATTTCAGTGAAGATCTTAACATTTCGGTTTTTGCATTTCAAACTTCAGCAAAACAAACATAAACAAAGACTCAGAACTGCAAACTTCAAAATGCTTTGATTCCCCTTTTGAGGTATTGGTTAGCTGAATTCTACCTGCAGGAACAAACTCACTTATAAACACTTTGCATGAAATGTAAGAATGCTGTAGCTTCAGAGTTGTGAGACAAATCTGAAGACAATTTAGAAGCAAGAGAAGCAGAATTTGCCCTGTATAATCTCTCTTAGAAATAATGATGCCAAGGAATGGCTTTCCTTGGAGACAGAAATACCTTTTGCAAACTGCATTCATTTGATCTGAGACACTGAGACAAAAACTAAAATAGTTCTCACATATATAGTTCTGCAGACACTTTCCAGAAAGAAGTTAAGGTTTTCTCACTTTAGGAAGTATGCAATAAAATAATGACCCTCTGTTTTTCAGATATCTATTGAAATGGGGTGATGTTCTTAAGGTCTAATTTCATTTTCCTCCAATAGCACAGGGAGATGACACCCAACAGATTATACTAGCTGTCAGCCCTACACAACCATATCTGTAGACTTCAGACAATTATCTGTAATCAATAGCAGTAGCATCATGGTGATAAAATTATAGTACTTACATATAATTACACTTACATTCAAATATAACCAGTTCCATTCAGAGCATATGTCAATGGAGTAAATCATGGTAAGTCTGTAATTCTCAAAAGAGAGGAGGGAAGGTCAGATCCATGTTTTCCAAGAAATTTAGTTCAGAATGAACTTTCCTTTTCAGTTAACCTTCTAATGTTCTTTTAGATCTTAAAAGAAACTTTTCTGGGTAAAGCCTTTGCAGAAGTAACCTTGCTAATCCTACACATATAACTCTTTATTTTTCTACTAAATAGATTTCTTACAATTTTATGCATATGAATGAGCATAACATAATTTATCACATGCTGATTCTCTTACTTTAAGTCAGAAATTAGTGGACACTCCTGAATTCACAATTGCTTATAAATCCACCAAGATGAATTTTTCATGTCAGTATAAAAATAGGCCTTTATTATATCTTTCATTTTGTGCTTTCTCCATTCAGTGTCAATACCAGCTCTGTGTTCCTTTTCTGTTCTCCTTCTATTCTTTAATTTCCTGGTCATCTATTCATTCTGTGTTTCTCCTCTATTTCTTTCTCCTTCTACTACTTTTGATTCTTAGCATTGATCTTGGAGACAGAATTCTGCGCTGATAAGGTGTTTGTATTTTTTTAAAAAGACTTCTTCTCTATTACTCCCTCCCCCCCATATAAAGACACTTTAATACCTTGGTTGTGTTACAGACCCTGATTTCAGAAGTTAGAGGACTTTTCCCTACACAATGAAATCCTGAGTCCTAGTGACCCTGCTGTTAGGAAAGGGGGAAAAGCAGATCCTTAAAAAATCCTAATATGCAGCTCTCTGGACGTGTTTCCCACAGGTCACCACTCCTGCTTAGGTGCATTAAAAACCAGGTCTGTGCAAGCAGCAACAGGTAGGAAATGAAAGGAATTGTGGAAGGATTGACAGGATCAGTCCTTCTTCCTTTATGATTTGCACATGCAGGCTGCTGCTAAGAGTTTCTCTTCCTGGAAGAAGCACCTTTCTCAAAAAGTGCGGTGTTTGTGGTGAAAGTTTCAAATTTCTAGTTTTCCTTACAAAGAATAGTGTTTAATCATATCACTATACACATAAATACCTCGTTTTTCCTAGACAGCACTACCTGCAGCTGAGAAGATTAAAGCTGTGAACATTGATAAGGAAGATGTTTGGGGCATGCCTATGAAGAATTCAGGTCTGTTCTTCCTAGTGGCATTTTTGAGAGATTTTTAAACCAGGTGCCTTAGTCCTGCCAGCAGAACAAAGGCTTCTCTCCTTCTCCCATGACCTTTGCAACCAATACAGGACCTGGTGCTGCAAATGTGGCTGCACAGGCTGGACACAGGACAGCAGAGGCTGCAGGTATCCCTGGGTACCTCCTGTGGGTACCTCCATGGGCTTTGGGAGAGGATGTCCTTGTCCTGGAGAGTGCAAGAACAGAGGAAAAGGAGAGACAGTTCACCTGTGGCACGCCTCTGAAAGCTTTTTTTGCAAATTGTCCTGGTCCTCACTGAGAAAACCAACCTGACCTGACCTGACCCAGGAGTGAGGGTCACTGCCATTATTCCTACGTCGAATTTCAGGTAGTTGATATCAAATCTGCAGTATTGCCCAAAGCTGCAGCACTGAGTTACTGTCTAAGTGAGATTAGGCACTTAAAGCCTACAAAATTAATATTTTAGACAAAGATTTCCTTTTGGAAAGATAGGTCATATCCTAAAAGCCAAGGATACTCAAAAGATGGTCAGCATCTCCTAGAATATGGTCTATGATTCGTCAGATTCTAGCTAAAGAAATAATGTTCAGTCAGACAAAAAACTAGAACTGTCAGAACCTGAAAAATCTGATTTATGAGAGATTTTTAATTTTCTTTTTTCTTTACTCTCTTTTCACTAACTAGAGGTAAAACCAAGGCAATCACACCATAATTACAGCTTTGATCAGTTCTCTGCTGAAGATAAAAATGGTTTTATATAGGTCACTTCCTGATATCTAAGAGTGTCAAAACAGATTTATATGACAATAATATCAATCTAAAATCTACAGCATGTACACACAAAATCTGCAACTATTTCAGGTATTGTCACTAATCACTTATTACATATTTCCTTATAAACTGTTTGTAAATTATGCTTATTGTCTTATAATTAGTAGTGCTAACAGTGTATAATATCAATAAGGTCATTAAACATGTAAACAATAAATGATAGCAATATTAATGCCACTAAGTAGCAATGCTTGACAGCATCATGCATATTCAGTCAGCTTATGACTATATTTCTCTGCACTTTGACAGCCAGACATGGAATAGTGCCAGTCACTGGTTTAATGAACATCAAGATGAGTGCAGAAGTTGAGAAGTTAGAAATTAGTTAGCAGTTGGTTAAAAGAAAAAAAGACAATCTAATGAAATAAGTGTGTCCTAATGCTTTCATAATTAATATGTGGGCTTTTTGGATCCTTTTTTTTTACCACATCTATTCTTCATGCTCATCCCCTCTTCCTGGACAAGCAGGGATAATTGGCTTCCTTAAGCTGTATCACCCAAACTGGTGGACTTACCTAGTTTGCTATGAGAGCTGGAATGATATATTTAACTTCTAGGTTACATAAGGATAAATCAAAGACAAAAAAAAAAAAAAAAAAAGAAAAATAATCATATTGGATGTTTTAATAGCTTTCTTTTTTCCCCAAAGTTCCTTTGAAGAGGGTCAGATGTATTTCTTTTTCTAATGGGCATTCTACACTCTTCACAGATTTGATATCTGCTGAATTTGGCTGGCACTACTGGAGAGGCCAGGTAAGGACTGAAGGAAAACAAATGGTTTGTAAACCAATGAAAGTCTTGTCAAAGCTTCGCATTAGGTGTAATATTGACTTCACCTCTTCAGGTAGAGAGAGTATATAAAGACGCCTTTATACTTACAGATTGATATGAAGTGTTTCATTTTCCTTGTTTCTCCACCTTAGAAGACTAGAAATCTGTTCTAAAATGAAAATGGAAACTATTTGTCAAAGAAAGGACAACATCACCTTTTTGCCACAACTAGAATGGCACATTGAGAGGGACTATGCACTCCTCAACATTTTGTGATTCTGAAATACACCGGCTCTTTTAAAGCTGTCTTGACTTCTCCATTTATTCCATAACTAAAGAGAAAACCCATGGGATTTTCTTTTTCCAGACTTTTCTTCTCATGTGTCCCAAATAATTGACCATTGTCCATTTAGCCCTCATTGCTTGCAGTACTGGGAGTCCTGCCCTGTTATAGACCAGCTCCTCTATAAAAATTAGCCTCACATGGATTGCTCTAAATGCCACCACCGTGGCAGGTGCTAAGAGGGTTTTTGGTCACTTCACAATAAAAATTTCCAAGAATTTAAGTAGCCTGGGAACTTTGAGGTCAAATCCAGCAACATTTATTGCAAAAGCAAAAATAAACGCACATTAGCTGTTCTCCATTAACGTGGAGGATACTTGTGGCACTTTGCTGGACACAGCTAAACTCCATTCAACAGCATTAACTGCATCCCAAAAAATCTTTGATGCCATTCTGGTCTGTTTAACAAGAGGAAGTGTATATCCATTCTTGTCCATGAAGACAGTAACAATGCCATATCTGATGGGTTGAGCTGAGATTGTCTTCAGCTATGTTACTATCCTGGGAAAAACAGTGCATGCTCCTTGGTCCTACAGTGGGAAATGGAGAAATGGAGAAATGTCCACACTGCATAAAAACTGCTACTCCAGGCCTGTCCTCCACACTGCCAGAAGAGGCTTATTGCTGTCATAGCCAGACCATGTAATTTGAAATGCACCACGATAAGATGACTGATGATCCCAGTGGACAGCAAACTGACCCTGAGCCAGCAACACACCCCTGCATCAAAGAAGGCCAACAGCATCCTGCAATGCAGTACAAGGAGTGCTGCCAGCAGGTCAAAAATGGTGAACCTTCCCCTCTGCTCAGCTCCGGAGAGACACACTGGACTTCTTTGTCTAGCTCTAGGATTCCCAGATCAAGTGAGACATGGATACCCAGTGGACAGGAGTGAAAAAGATGGAGCCAGACTGTTACGGGTGGTGCCCAGTGACAGGACAAAAGACAATGGGCATAAATTTAAATATTAGGAATTCAATGTGTATACAAGAAAACACTTTTGTACTGTGAGGATGGCAAAACCTTGGCAGAGTTTGCTTGAACAGGTAGTGGAATATCCATTCTTGAAGATATTCACAGCCCTACTGGACTTGGTCCTGGGCAACTTGTGCTTGAGGTCCATGCTTGAATGAAGGGGTTAGGCTGGATAAGATCAGAGGTTCCTTCCCACCCAACAATTCTGTGATTCTTCTGTGAAGACCCTCAGGCTGCAGAAGAAATGAAATTTGAGGTTTTATCTGGTCCAAGTATGTCAACTACTAAAGTACATTGAGTAAAATGTTTTACTGCTGAAAAAGCAAGTTTCACAGAAATTCACAGAATAAGCTGTCTTGGAAGAGACCCACAAGGATCATCAAGTCCAGTGCCTGGCCCTGCACAGGACAGCCCCAAGAGCCACACCATATCCCTGAGAGTATTGTGCAAATGCTTTTTGAGCTCTGTCAGGCTGGTGCTGTGACTTGTTTCAGTGCCCAGACACCCTCAGGGTGAGGAATCTTTTTCTAACCTGAACTAAAGCTCCCCAGACACAATTTCAGGCCATTCCCTCTGGTCCTGTCACTGGTCAGGACTGAGACAATATTGATGTCTGCTCCTCCTCTTCCCCTCACAAGGAAGTGGGAACTGAAATGAGGTCTCCCTTCAGTCCTCCTCTCCACCTCTTGTTCTCCAGGCTGAACAGACCAAGTGACCTCAGGCACTCTTCATACATTTTCCCCTCAAGGCTTTTCACCATCTTCATTGCCCTCCTTTGGACACTCTCTAACAGTTTAATATTTTATGCTGTGGCTGCCCCCAGCACTGGAGGTGAGGCTGCCCCAGCTCAGAGCAGAACAGGACCATCCCCTCCCTTGCCTGGCTGGTGATGCTGTGCCTGATGCCCTCAGGACACCTCTGGCCCTCCTGGGTGCCAGGGCACTGCTCAGATTCAACTTGCCATCAACCAGAACCTCCAGGTCCCTTTCCACAGCACTACTTTCCAGTATCTTGGTCCCCAGTCTGTGCATACATCCAGGATTGACCCATCCAAGGGGCAGAATGTAGCGCTTTCCCATGATGAACTTCATAGGGTTGGTATATACATATAGGCTGAAGAGGAAATACTTCCCAGCAGTCCATGCCTTATTGAATTCTTTGCATTTCCTAAGTTTCTTCCCACATTGCTTATCTTTCCTGTACACCGTGGCTACTATTGTGGATCTCATACTGAGGTCTCAGTCATCTCAGCTTATTGTTGGAGGAAATCTGCATGTCCATCTCAATGCTATGAATCCTCTAGGCAGCTGGACCTCTGAATTATAGAATTTCATTCTGGAAATTGTTCAGTTTGCAATAAAATATCCATTTGCATCTAGTAATTTTGCTCCTTCAAAACACATGAACATAACAGTAAATCCTGATAATGCAAAATCCAGCTGCTGCTTGAAGGACACGCTAAGACTTTCACACCAGATACTTCATATTTTCTAATCAGCATTCATCTGTTCTTGGCATCTAGAACTGACCCACGCACTAGAAATACTTCACATGATAATGAGTAGCACTGCCAAGTGGCAGACACACCTGAGCTAGCCAAGGTTATGGATTAGGCTTCAAATATTTGGGCATGATTTTTCTCCTGATAGAAGACATCTTGAAATTTATTTTTCAATAAAGAATACAATTACAAGATAATTTCTCCAAAGAATACCTAGAAACACTACAACTGAAATTGTTTGGGAACAAACAAACCCTCTCCTTCTCAATGAGGAATATCAAAGTGCTACAACACAGGTGAGAACAATTCTCAGATTCAATCCAAATAATACCAAATCCTTACTGAAGACTTGACTCTTGAATGCCTTAAAGAAAGTTGACTCATCCTTTCTCTGTTCCTGAAGACTGCTGTTCACACATTTAGTTAAGGGTGCTTCCTAACTACAAGCTATTTAACAAATAGTGCTTATCACCCCATCTCAGGACCTCTTTGTTCCTCTTGAGGATGCTTCTGTTTCAACAGGTGAGCTCCAAGATCCACTCCAACCATTCTTTATTCCTGAACTATAAACTTTGGTGGCGTGTAGGGACAGTTTTAGGTCTCCAGACAAGGTGATTTCATTTCTTTTAGATTAAATTTTTCAAGAACATTCTCCTTGTTTTCCTGTTCCAGCATAATTTTCTGTGTGGAACACTTGAAACAATATTTATTCTCTTCCTTCATCTTACTTGGCTATTTCATAATTTTGTCCATCTTTTTTTCTGGTTGCAGGCACTCTCATCTCTTTTGGGCCTCTCTGCTTGTCAGACTCTCAATGCAGAGCCCTCCTCCATTCTCTCACTAGAAATATGAAACTAGATGTTTAGCATACGGAACTTTGAAAGTGCTGAGCACCCTCTAACAGACAGTGATAGATCTTCCCTGGTTTCTACTGGAGTTGAATTTCCTTGGCATCTTCTATCGTGCCTGTATACTTAGGGCTCTTTCATTTTGGAGCTCAGCCTTCACTACCTTTCAACACTTCTCCTGTTTGTGAGGACTGTCTTTCATGCAGTTCCCATTGCTCTCTTTCAGCCTGCTTAAAATGCTATCTTTAGCTGTCTTCAATTTTAGAAGACTCCAATTTTGTTTGGAAAACTAAATCAGACTTTAGCAGTAAAGCTATACACAAGCACACATTCATGCATTTGATATTCCAGGCAACAACTGAAATGCATCTCAGTTTCTCAGTGTCATGATTACTTCCAGCTAACTGGGGTTAAAACAGAGTCCTGTGAGTAGGAAGCAGACATTCTTCCTTGTAGAGCACCAAAATCCTGATAATGCTGATTAAAATAACCCAGCTACATTGCTTGCTTTTTCATCTCACATTCCTGGCTTGAAAGCCCAAATGTTCTGATCTTGAATTCCATGCTCATTTCTAGAATAGTATCAGTATGAGAGGAGAGCCATGGAAATAAGCTTTTTCCTTAGAGCTGATGAATAGAGGGCATAATTAAGAACTGTAGGCCAAATCCTCAACCAAGGTAATTCAAAATGATCTACTTCACCTGCAAATCTGGCTCACAACACAGAATTGCTCTTGTTAACATCATAAATCACTCCCCACCAAGACAGAAAAGCTGTATTCTGTGCTTACTTCCTCATGTGTACTTCTTTGAATTTTCCCTGATTTGAACACCTATCCCTCGGGAGATGGAGGTGACCATTTCCTGAAAAAGCGAACATTAATTCTAATAGAGGGTCTGCTTGATTCCTCAAAGCAGGTCAAAGCTGGGATGATTCTGGGTATCTGACTGACGTTCAGATGCTTACATTCCCTGATGAATCCATAGCTAACTCTATGTGATAGAAATATCTCACATTATTCTTGTGTTTGCCAGCTTGCAGTGTCATTCCAGATGGCAAACACAAAAATAGCATGAAAAAATTCTTTCTGAAATTCAAGCTCTAAAAGGATTTTGTTAATCCTACAACAGATTTTCCAAGATGTTCAAACTGTCCATTCCTTATTGACAATAAAACATCCCAACTGGAGTATCTTGTAAAACCATTGTTACAGTAAATTTCAGGCCATTACTAATTTCATTACTGCCTACTTACTAAAAGTATATTTATTTCTTCATCACTCCTCTCGATAATCTACCTCTGCTTCATTTTATTCTTTGCTTGATGCTACTTTCATTAGAGTAGGAGTATCTTCAGAGCAATAGAATCATAAAGGTCTCAGTTGTTAGCATGGAAGTGGGACTGCTTAAATTTGATTACTGTGTTTAATGAAGTGTCACATTTATTTACAAGATGACATGATGAATCACATTACAGTTATTATAAATCAGCTTATAAGAATGGACAAATGGTTCAATAAAGCAATGGATTTACAAATTTGAGATGAACGCATTCGGGTTCCTTGTCATATTTCCCTTTAAAACAAATGGCAGTGCACTATTTACTTTATCCCAGGAGCTAAATTGGCAATTTGTTTGAAAAAGAGAGAGAGAAGAGAGGGTTCACATTACATTTTGCATTATACTTTCTGTCTCACTGACCAAAAACGTCAGATCATTCACATGGACAAATCCAGTTCACCTCAACATGTTTGTTAACCTTTGAGCCATACATATGCGCTGTTTTCTTCCTCTTCCAATGCAGTTTTGTCCTACCCCTTGCCAAAGACACTTCCCACATCCATACCAGATACAATATCTCCTGAAAAAATTGCTTGGTCTGTCTCCTTCCTTTGCCTGTGTGTTGGGCCTTTCACTGGAGTTCAGATTACCCCCAAATCCTATGATTAACATAAAATTTTATCTGCTTGCCTTTTGACAATTTCAACACCTTGCCTGTTTTAACACCAGTGATGTGAGTGGCCCAAAGCCTGAAGAAAATCAAAAAGTAAAAAAGCCTCTATCCAGCAACCCCTTCTCGGCCTTGGAGTCGTCATTAAAAAGGTCTTAGTTCATATGAAGGAAATCGGCTCCTCTCTCTCTCTCTGCCTGACTTGCAAAGAAATTTGTTCGAAACATTTTTTTTCCAGCACATTCCTGTTTATTTGTGTTTGCCCTGCAGAAATGCTAATGCAGGATCATTGCATTAAACAGGCCTGATAACGTCTGAGTGCACTCACATATGTGTGGGCTGAAAAGCAGCCACATCCTGGCGAGGAGGGGGGCCCGGGAAGACGTGTGTGTTTTGGGGTGTGCATGTGTGTGTGAAGGGGGAGGCTTCTGAGTGAGTGAGCTCAGGTTTTTGTGCCACATCTGCATTTTGCTCAGCCTGAGTGACAGGTGTACATGCATGCCACATCGGCTGCCAATATGCTGTGAGACCATGGTAACAATCGCTCATCTCTGGGGAGCTATGCTGCCTCGTTCCTCACTATCAGACATGAAAGAAATAATTTCAGGTGCCAGAAAAGGAACTGTGATAAAAGAAAACATTCCGGCTTTCATGGCACTGGAGTTTGCCCCGAGGCAACAGCTTTGATAAAAAAAAAAGTGTCTCTTTCTTTACATTCACAATTAATCCATGATTATCTACAAGCAATCCTTTGGCCTATAGGATACTGTCAGAAAGAGTTGTTTTCCTTTTTTTTAATTCCTTGTACACTTCACCTCTTTTTTTCCTGCTGCATGCACCTATTGTATCATGCAAATCTTCAAACCCTGCTGAAGCTAGAGACAGCTTGCCACCCCCACTTTGGGAACTTACGTGGATATCAGACATATCTGTGTAGAATAGCTATTGTTAGCTGAAGTATTAGCATATAATGTTTCTTCAGTTGTACATTTCAGAAAGATATGAAGGAGGGCTATTATAACACAAGGAAAGTTGAACCAAGCCCTCTTTTCTGCAGTGTTCTGTGTCATCAGCCAAAATAAAGTTTGGATATATTTTTAAGAGCAAAACAATGAGCTTCATTCAGAAGAGGCAGTATTATCTCTGTCTGCGTGAGTTCACGTTCATTTGATACTGGTTGGATTCTAGCATTTATCTTGTCCATCTGATATCCACAAGACTGTGCTTCACCCTGGAGTCCAGGTCCTAGGGGCCAAGGGACATGAGAGGTCACAGTGTAAAGCAAATAGCACCAGGGTTTTGACCCAGGCAACCTCACTCTTCCTTTGGGCCTTCATGAGCCAAACAGCCTCCTCCACAAAATCTTCACTGCCCAACCCAGCAGCAGAGACAAAGGGAGACTGAAAGATCTTTGTGAAAAATAACCAGGAATTGTTCTAGAGACAATGCTTAACCTGACATAAGCGTCACTAATAATGAGAGTTAAGATTTCTCTTCTCATTCATCTCAGTCATGGTTGACTTCTTGAACCCTTTCCAGCCTTCAGATTTCATGCCAGTGACTCAGATTGCAATAAGGTGTAACTCCTTCACGTTACTTTGAGTCTTTCTAAGGGGTACAATGACAGAGCTTTCATACAGCACATCAACTTTGGCAAAAACTGTCCATCTACAAGGGTCTAGTAATACAGCAGTTTGAACAAGGAAATGGAACAAAAGCCAGAAAAATTACTGAACTCATCAGCTACCATGGATGTAGAAACTCTGTGTTTCTCCTTCTCATTTTCCCCCATTTAGATATATCTGTCCATATGGATGGATGTCTCTTTTTGTTTATCACTTTATCTCTTCCTTTCTTTCCTATTTTTTTCCTGCATCAGCAAGCATTATTGTCCTCCCCGTGAACAGTCTCATGGTGCTGTCTCCTGACTAACCCAACCAGCAATATTTTCAGTGATGGGCTGATTAGTGGAAAGGAAGATAAACAGTGTGAAGGATAGTAATAAACAGACTGGAGAGATGAAGACTTATCAAGCAGCAAAGCCCTAACACGGTATTGCTAAGTTATGTACTCATTGCTCTCTTGCTCTAACAAGCAGCTGCACAGAGATAGGTAGATTTTCTTCTCAAACAAAGCTAAGGGCAGAAAAACAAAGCAAGTCTTCTGTGTGTATGTTGGTACGTGTTTCAGGGGGAAAAAAATCAGGACACTGTGAGCAAACTGGCTCTGCAATGGATCGACAAGGGTTTATTATTCTGAGCAGCACTCAATCAAATGTGGCCCCTATGAACAGAGAGTAATGTTGGCGAATCATCCTGGGGGCTTTTTTTCTGTGTGTGAGTGGTATCCATCTGTCAGCTGTCAGTGCCAGTGAGAGATATACAGAGCTGTCACTTCTTGTCAGCCAGCATTTGTGAGGCCTTTTGCAGCTGCTACACAACACATACTGTCCTTATTGAAGGCCAACAAGGAGTCTTGGAGAAGATTCTGCTGGGCAGGGTGAAAAGGGGAAGAGAGATGTCAGGACCACTCTAGGAGAACAGCCTTGACCCATCAAAAAATTTTAACTTCCCTCACAAAATCCTATTTTTTTCCTGAATATTAATGATAATAAAAGGCAGATGGAGAGCTGAGGTAGAGGCACAGCTATATGCTCTGCATTCTGAGATTCAAGGCAAGTCTTGCACTTCCTTTGGTACCTCTGGAACCTGTAATAATAAACATGGCGGGATGTGGGTGGTGATGCATTCCAAGAAGTCCCATGGTGTCTCCTGAATGAAATGAGAGAAGGCACAAACAGCCATTCCTCCAAGGAAAAAAAAATCTCCATCTATCACTTCCAAGTCATACACACACACACACACAGACACATACACACAAGATAGATGTGTGTGTGTGGAAAACTTAGATGCGTATCCACACCTTTTAGAAGTGTTGGAACTGTGCTGGGCTTGTGCTGAATTTAAGACTAAACCAAAATTCAGGTTCCAAGGCACTGAAATCTTGCCAACTGTTTTCTGAAAATGTTGGCTCCAAATGTTGAAAATCTCATGAGATCAGCTGTTTTTCTGAGTTTTCCTCCACCATGGGTTGTATCAGAACCAGCTCCAGCAAATAAGAAGCCTTTTGGGTTTGTGATCTGCTGCAGATTTATAGCATTGATAAGGGCAAAAAGTTTTGCATCCAGTCTGTTCTCACACATTATTAATCACAGATGGAATTGAAATACTGTTTTTAAGTAAAGGACTTTAGAACAGTATTATAAATGTGTAGGTATGCCAAACCGATTTGCATCATTTCAAAAGGATAACTGACTAAATCTATAGAGAACTTTTTGATTTGGTTTGTATGTTTACAGCTACCTTCGCAACAATGCTAAACTAACATGGCAAATGTGCAAGGCAGCAGGGTTAGGAGAAATGAGTGTAAATGGAGTTGGGAAGAGCTAAATTCTACTCTCCTTTTCCATCCAAGTCCCCTCAAGCTAGTCATGTCAATTCTTTACCTGTTTCCCATTTGGTGATAACATTTCATTATCACTCTCTCAAGAGCATCAATTTGATGGATCTTTCAACCAACCTTTGAACTTCTAGAGATCTCTCTACAGGTACAAATCTCTCCTGATTATATCATGAAAGCAAGTTGTTTGATTCTGATTC
The DNA here is from genome assembly GCF_028018845.1 of Melospiza georgiana. Taxonomy (NCBI): domain Eukaryota; kingdom Metazoa; phylum Chordata; class Aves; order Passeriformes; family Passerellidae; genus Melospiza; species Melospiza georgiana. The sequence goes on along the minus strand of NC_080430.1, from coordinate 96,250,714 downwards.
TGGGTTCATAATGCAAAGCTAGAAACTTAGCCCTAGTTGCTCACCAATGATTTTGCAAGGGGAGAAGATCAAGTGATATTTACAATTCTGAGAGTTCAGCGCAGCTTTGGACATGAACAAGTCATTACTTAAACATAAGATCTCACATCAGATAATCTTCTTTTATAAGTTATCTTGCTCTTATGAGGAGACTTTGTCAAGAAATACAGAAATTCAGGATTAAAAACTGCAATCAAGAGTACTGTAGCAATGAAGTCCTGTTCAATTGCCAGGGGTTTGTGGGTTTGTACATACTATATAAAGCAAATAATATACTAACAATATCTATGATATAATAATTAGACAGCAATATTATATAAAAATGCAAAAAATTTAAATTATTTTATATGGTTCAATTATATTACATGTAAATGAAATTTTACATGCTGTAGAATACTAAAATATAGTCAGACTGGATAATTGTATTCAGTTTTTTTTCTAGGGTGACTGGTTTTCTCAGGCACACTGCTATTGTTAAGCCCAAATAGCAAGTACTTCACTGATTCATTTTGTGCCTGTAGAATTACTTTTTATTTAAAAGATGCAAAAAAGATTTATAATTTAGCTTAGGGTTGCTTGAAAGACTGCTTTGTTTGGTTACCAGTTTCAAACACATATGGTATAACTCATATTGCTGCAAGTAAAACAAGGCTGACTGTTGAATGAGCATAACACTGTAATAGCAGAATGTCTGCATTTAGCCCTTTTAACTCAGATCTGCTTGCAAGCCAGAATCAAATGGGAAACAATTAGTGCCTGTCAGAAAATGATTTCCTCCTTCCCCCTGAGAAAATACAAAAATGTAAAAGAAAAAAAGAAGAAATTTTCAGATGAAAACTATTAATTTTATTGTGGAGATGCTTTTCCAATGTCTCATGGGAACTGTAGTTTGTGTGCCTCATGACCCAATTCCTTTTCAACAACTTAATCCTTTAATAGTGTGTCTCTCGCCCTAAGTCACCCCTACATCCTTCCATGAACACTTTAGCCATAGCATGGAGGATTCCATGGTTTGTAGAGTGGAAGACACAGAAGACTCCATAAGAGGAACACCATGCATGCATGACAGGGAAGCTTGTGATTCTGAACAACAACTTCTGCCAAGCCTCGGGACAAAGTTCAAAAGTCTGGGCAATTTTGTGATTTTGACAAGAAATCACAGATATAATTGTCCTCTCTGAGTCAAAATCTAAATCTTATCATGCTGCAGACTGTTAAAGCTTAGGATAGTCCTCAATTCCTTTTCCTATTTAGAATAAGAGCAGCTCATATTTTGAGGAATCCATCACAACAAACCCCTTAAATAAATCTGTTGGATGAATGACACAGAAACCATCCTGCCAAAGCATTGTATACCTAAAATGTTTCAGCATTTCTTGTGAAAGTTAGAGCTATCAGAAAGAATTCTAGGGCCAGAGAAGGGAGCACTTTCTTGAGAGTCCCTGGAAGTGTGCTGTATTAAGGCCTTTGTCAACTAAAGCACAATTTGTTGGATTACCACAGAGTACTTTAAAAGTAACATTCTTTCCTGAGGGAGAACAAGAGAAGAACACTACTTCAGATAGGAGTAGTGAGAGGAACATAATAGGTATTATTTTGATTATAAAGAACAGTGGATCTCTATAAAGTCATGTTCTTCTTGGTTTTAGAAAATGGCAAGCCTGAAGTAAATTGGGATTGAGACAAAGAAGCTTGTTTACAGCAACTTGCTGGCTAGCATCTCTTCAGAAAATTCTGGTGGGCACAAAGACTCTGGCTTTCCTGTGTTAAAATCAAAACAGCATGGTGATCTCAGCAAAAAGTGTCTACTAGCTTTTTTTTCTTTTAGTGGCACATTTACATATTCAAACCTCTCCAAACAAGACTAGTAGGACCTGTACCCTTTTCAGCCCTCAAATGTTGTTATCAAATTGTATGACTCTTCTCCCTCAATACTTTGTGTAGCTTTTAAATTTACTATTGGGCATTTCCCCAGTCTGCCTACACCATTTATATTTAAAAATGGATTTTATTTCCTTCCCAGAATCTCCCTGCTTCTCAGGTTTATATGTGCTATTTGCTCATCCTGACTCCACTTTCCCTATCACATCCACTTGGACTTCTTGGACTTCTCCCCTGGATCCTCAGTAGGTGGGCCAGAGGAAAACATGGAACAAAACACCCAGTTGTGTAGGGTAGCAGCCAGACGTGGTGTCGGACAACACAGTCCCAAACAAGAGAGAGGCATCTCACAACAGTGTCCACGGCTCTACATTTGGAGTCCAGAAACTCAGCTACAAGGGCAACCTGCTACCTGGGCCTGTAAGCCTTTGTAGGTGGCGTTTGTTGATCCTGCTGTTCAGTGTTCCTGATGTTTCAGGCATAAAGACAGATTAAGTCTGGAGACTGGCTATGCTCTTACACATCTCCTCATTTTCTGACTGGCAGGGCTGTACAGGCTCAGCAAAATCAGGCAATCAGGGCTCAGCACAGCCAGAAGAGCTTCCCTGGCATTGACAACCAGAGCTTCAGAAGATGGTGTGGAAATACCATTCCTTCAGAGTTTCTTGCAAGAAACCAGAGTGGTATAAGAATCTCAAGGTGTATTGAAGACAAAATATAAGTCATTGACAATGGACAATTCCTAATATTACTGGGTTTACCCAGTAACATTAGGAATTAAGAGATCCCAAATTAACAGTGGGCTCCCAACAGAAGGAATAAACTCAACTACTTGATCAAAACAAAGATCATCAGCACTAGTTTTCTGTCCCCCACAGCAGCAGTTTAGGTTTCCAGCCTCATCCAGGTAACACAAGTGGAGGAAGAACCCCCATGGGAGTTCATGAGGGACAGGACTCGTGAAAAGTTGTGAGGACACCAGGGGTTAATTACATTAATACAGGGCACAGACACAGGGCCAAAATTAAGTCTGATTGACAGTGCCAGCAGCTAAGTGGACCACTGCTTCTGGCAGCATTTCTCTGTCTAGTGTAGTGATGACTCACAGATTTCCTCATCACCTGTTGATAAACCTGGAAAAAAAAAAGAGAGTATGTATTTTGTAGCTTTCAGATGGCTTTAGCAGAGAAAATAAGAACAAATAGTCAGAATTCATCTCTAGGATGGAGATGATGAATGTCAAGCTACACAGGTACACACACTTTAGCAGGATTGACCCAAAGGACTGGGAAAAGGACAGTCTACAAATCATAAATGAGCATGTCTGCTTCAGACATTCCAAAACAGGAACAAGCAGGACCATTGGATTGCACAGTGCCACCTATTATTCAGCATTGCTTAACTCCTGGCTTTGTGGGAGAGTTTCCAGTTACTCGAAACACTAATAAACTTTATTCACAGTGGCTGACATTTTCCATGCCTCAGGCTAAGTGCTTGTGGAATAGTGCAGCCAAAATGTGGCTCAACTATTTCTAAGTATTCAGCAGTCATGCTTATAGCTTGAGAATTACCCAGATTCATCCTTTGCCTTGTGGCCAAAACAGTTGATGAGGCTCAGACACATGTGTTTGTCCATCAGCTTGAGGCTTGGATATGCATTTGTGCCATCTAGAATGTGATATTGATACAACACTTGATATTACGTGGCAGTTTAAAGGGTTTCTTTGGCTCGAGACCCACAAAGTCATTAATATTCCATGAAGGCCACACCAAGTTAGTCCCAGGCAACACCTCATCAACAATTTTGTTGATGCAATGCTAGAGAGAAAAGCCTAAAAAAGATTAAGACTTTTTTAATATATTGCCTTATTTATACTCTTGTATTTCTTTGTTTTTAAAGCCAAATTGAATCACTGGCTATGTTCAGACAGTTGTGGAAGGGGAAAAATATGAGCTTAAGTTTGAAAATCTCTTCTAAGTCATTTAAGATAGCTTTTCTGTGCAGTAAAAATGTGTTGTGAAGTGAAGATCTGTAACTGAAAGTTTAAATTTGTTTTAAGCGTGCTGCAGTTATCAAGAAGCAACTATTAAAACACAGGAAATTCTGACTTAAGGTTAAACTTAAAAGGAACTCAAGACAGATGTTAGGCCATGACTTCAAGGAATAAGTGTTAGTAAGATTTATTGGGCCAAATTCAGCCGAATCAAACCTGGTGTAAGCCAACAGAGTTTTAAAGTTAGTGATAAGAAACCACTGCTATGCTAGATAGATAAGAGATGCTGACTTTTGTTTTTCTCAGGTTGTTCAAACAAACTGACTTAAGGTGGCTTGGATATCTTAATCAGTAGCTTTTACCCCTGCAGTAATTTATATTCCTTTTTTCCTTTATATTTTTCCCCATTTAAAAAGATGAAGGTTGTCTTTCTTGATCTTAAGCTGGACACAGTTTCATTTTATCAATTTTATGTATTTTTTTCTTGACCTACTTTTCCTGATTTTCTTCCTACCATTTTAAAGTGTCATTTTATTATTATCTTTCCCTGCTGTGCATACGATAATATAGGAAAGAAGGAGAAATATACAGAGATGAACCAGTCTTTGTGTAGAAATGCTCATTTTCACCTCTTCCCCATTCTGGAGACCCCTGTGGTTGTTCAAGTCCAGAAAGGTGTCCCATGAAAGTCATCCACATTTTTTTGAAGTTCAGATTCATAGTCTGAGGTGCTTTCCTGTTAATGAATAGCAAATATTAAATAGGTGAATGAGATTGAAAAAAGGAGTGTGAAATCCTTGATTGATGAGAAGCCATCCTAAGAGCCTTTTTAATATTTTTATAACATTTTATACAAAAATTGTACAATTTTATTACATGTATTACATTTTGATCGTGATTTTTTTTTTCAAGAATCTGAAATAAAATGCAGACATGAAAAAAAAAAGTGGGGAATAATGTATATGCATCAACTTAGCTTCACTTGAAGCATATCTAAACAGCTGTCTCCCACATGAAGTGTTATCCTTCTTAGTGATTGCCAAAAAGAAAAAGAAAAGCCAGCGGTATTAGTGTATAGGGCATTCTAGATTTCCCTGGCACTACAGCAGAACAAAGAAATAAGAAAATTGGTGCAAAAAGAAAAAAGAATAAAGGTTACTCCGAAGCAGGGTGTTCACTTGCTAGCAGAAGTGTCAGTAATTTTTACTGACATAGTCACTTTGAACAGTACAGAAGTAAAAACAGAGAAACACAGGACAAGAAAGATCAAAATATGTCTATGTCTCCGGGATCTTCTTGCCTTTCCTTTACAAAAAACCCCAGGATATGAATCACATACACCAGGGCCACCAAGCCCTAGCAGCTGATCTCTGCTCTGCTTTCCTGGGAAAGGAGACCTTCTTTTCAAATTTCTGTCAATATGTCACAGGGGAAAAGAAAGCCATGCAAAAATCACATCAGAGCTTTCTCAGTGATGAAGCTTTTTTACAAAAAGCAAATGTTTTCCTTAGAATTATTACCATCTGAGTTATTTCCATGTTGCAGCTGAAGGCCAGTAGTTTGCAAGTGCAAATACTTGGGGGGGAGGAATAGGGGAAGAGGGATCGTTTCCATTTTTGCCAGTGTGTAAATCTTGTTTTCTGCTGGCTGCAGTCACTCTGATGGACTTGCACTCAGTGAAGGCCCCAGTGTTTCATGACATGAATATGATTTTGGAGTCAATAATGTAAATGCTTTCTTTTACTCAGCATAAGCAGGCACAAGAGCAAATGGTCTCATTTACAGTGAAGGTGATGCTTAAAATAACCATTATATGTTTATCTACCCAAAGCTCCCAAAAGATCTGCATGTGTGTGTCTACTGCCTAGGTCTTTCCTCTGAAAAAGCTGAGAACATAGTTAAGTCTCCTTGGACTCATCAGCTGTGGTGCTTTTGGCACAGTTCTTCATCACACCATCCCCTTCTGCCTATCTGTTTTTTCCATTGTCTGCCTCTATCATCTGAACCTGTAAATACATGGAACTCAAAACATTCTGTGATTAAAAACAGGAATACTTTCTCTTGCAGTAAGTAAGGTTAATCATGCTCAGAAATGGGCTCTTAATACAGCATCCCAAATATCTTCCTTGAAAATGTCCTGTGGGCCCTAATTATCTCTCTCCAAATGAAAAGGATTGAGTCAAGAGTTTTATGCATCTGCTTAGTTTTCAACTGGATTTTGCTGGTGGTTTAAATAAGCATGCTCATTAGCATCTGTCAGCTGCCCAGACTTATTATTTTATTGCTATGTGTTGATTTGACTTTATTAAGACCTACAAGCCTTGATCCTGCCTGAGAGATGGACGCCAGAGCAGATCTGCCTCAGCAGTCAGTCATCTGCACAGGCTGCATCAATGCCCACAGTCAGGTGGAGTCTGCTGCCCTGCCCTGCACAAGGTTTTCACCTAAAGGTCTTCTCTTTCTTCCTTCCATCTGGATGGATTTCTGGAACCTGGAAGAGCAGATGAATGTTTCTAACAATAAGAAAAATCAACCAAATAAGCAGATATTCACCCCTTTCCTTGTCCTCTTCTCTCTTCCCTCCTCAGCTTTATCTCCCTCCCTCCCTCCCTCCCTCCCAGGTGAGAAATGCTGACACATTGTATATTTCAGGAGCAGTTTGGTGTGTTCCCCACCTGCCCCAGAGCTGAAGCCTGTTTGGACTGTGGTATAAATGCTTCTGTGGCTACTCCCAGAACTCTGGCTCCAGGTTTGCAAACATCGTTGTGGGAGAATGGAAAGAAAATATTACCATGGCAGAATGGGAAGAAAATATTACCATGGCAGCCCATCTTCTTCTTCCAGAATGGGGAGAAAACTCACTAGTAGTGTTTGGTCATGGCTTTATAATTCTTAAATAAATTTCTGAAGGATTGCTTGTGGGAAAGGGTGACAGACTAGTGAATGAAAAATCTATGCTTGGGCCTTCTGTGTAACGGAAGTGCTCCCCTAAGAGACTTTCACATTTTGAGAGCTTTTTCAATTTAATTCTTCTAAAAATTCTTCAACTCACATGGTACATGTCTTCCATGGACATTGATGCAACCAATCTCTATTCTATTCTGTTCTTTCTTTTCCAGTATTTCTCCTCTCCTTGCTTTCTCTGCTAGGGAGTGAACCTTTCATTTTTCCTCCGGCTCCTGTCAAACATTGCTATGATGCCTTTTAACCCATCTGTTGTCTCCCAAAACTTTGGAGTGTCCTCAGCTGAGAGTCCTGAGACAGGGCTGAGAGGGACCAGAAGGGATATGATCCATAAGAACATGCAGGGATCACAACGCTGTTGGAAAACAAGTTACCTGACACTGCAGCCAGTCTGCAGCCCTGTCTTGCCTGCAGCCCACTCAGAGCTGCCTGTGATGGCAACAAACTCTTCTCTGGCAATCAGGCAAGCAAAGGGTCCAGCCCATTTCTTGTGCCAAGATCAGGATGTATAGGTAAATGCTGTTTCCTCACAAGAAGTGAAAGCAGCTCCCTATCATCTGCAAAGGGTTACTTAGGACTTTACCACACACCTTCCCTGAGAGACAAATACTCACCAGGGCTGATGAGCTATATCAGCCTAAGAAGAATTAGCATCCATGTGCTTAAGAAAGAAATGCTGAAGCAACAGCCTGCTATGCCACTTGGCCTGGGACAATGAAACATCGATGATCTCACATTTCAAGTCCTTTCACCCAGCAATGTTTGCAAGCACTGTCCATTAACCCTCCTCCAGCCCTCCCCCAGTGCCACCTCTAGAAATGATGAAGTAAAATTCAGCTTGAGATCACACTTATTCCTGCATCCAAATCCATCACATATTATAGCCTCTCATGTTAGCACAAACATCCTTTAGAATGAAACTTTCCTATTACCATTTCCATTACAGAATCATTTCATCTGTAATAATTTTCCATCAGAGGCTGGAGAGGAGTCTGCTGCAGCTTTACCTGCATGTTCGTACCAAGCACAATTGAGAGATACCATTTTTCTTTGTGTTTGAAACCAACAGGAGGAGGAAAAGGGTCCATAAATACAGGCGATCAAGAGTCTTTCACATCTAGAGGTACGCTGTGAAGCACACCTGTAACAAAATAGGAGAGCACAAGGGGCTGGGGGAGAGATTTAGGAAAAATAGGAGCGGAATTAATCCTTCAGGCTGAACCGCCTCTGCAGAGCACAACTATAGAGTCCTGCTGACTCCAAGGGCCATTATTCAAGGGTTAAATGTCACTCAAATCAACCTCATTATGAACTGAAGGATGAGGAGGGGCTCGGGGGAGACACTGCTTTCTTATGCATTTACAATTGAGCTGCTCTGGCCTGGAGATGACCCGCCGCACAATTTTTAAATTATCTCTGCGCGCTCTGCTTGTTTTGGAAATGCTCTAAATAAAAATAATGGACTGTCTTTTAATAAGTCTCATTGTGAAGATTCCACATATCAAACAACGCAGCGCAGCTTGGAGGCAAGCGACGGGCATGTGTGATCTAGCTGGAAGAGAGACAAATGGTGATGGGAGCAACTCCATCTAGGGACCGCTGACAAGAAAATGGCATTCGCAAACTGACACATCTGTCAGGGTGGAGAATATTGGCACCTGTCACGCAATTTCAGTCATGACTTTTAATAAAGCTGCTTTCCCTTAGGTAAAATTGGAACTTGACTGTAATATTAGCTGCAAGCACGTCTTGTTTTCCCCTTCAGAGCTCTTTTGTACGTGAGACGTTTCAAATGAATCTTAAAGCTGAAGTAATGATGTTTACTACTTCTTTTCTCCTCCCCCCCTCCATTCCCTTTCCAAGTCTGGATTTGAAAGAGATGTTGTGCTGAGTTTTTTTCTTTGCAAAATGTCTCCCCTTCATCTACCAATACGAGATTTTTTTTTTGTATGTGAGTGTGTGTGTGCATGCGCGTGTGTGTAGCACTTTTTCTGTATCACTCCTTTTTTTTTTTTTTTTTTGCCTTTCCTCCTCCTTTTCAGCTGGGCTGTTGTTTGAGTGAATTTAGCCTGGGGAGGCATGTATATCATAAAAACTGGGTTGGGATTTGTTGGCTGTCAGTCAATAAATCAGTCAGGGTTTAATTACCAGGCATGTGATGGGAAGCGGTGACAGGCACCAGGTCTGTTGGATAGCATTTCTTATGGGGCAGCAGCTACTAAAAACAAAAAGTTAGAGAGTATGTGTGCGTGAGTAGATGCCGGATGGGAAGGAGGGGGAGAGATTGGGGGGCAGGGGGGAGGAGAAGTGGAGAAGGAGGAAGGGGGAAAGGAAAAGTTGAGGAGTCCTGCAGCTGGAATCCACTATTACAAGAGAAAAAAAAAAAAGAAAAAAAAAGTTTTGTGTTCCTAAAACAAAGACTATGAGTCTCTATTTCAAGACAAAAAATAAGGTTTTTGAACTGAATTTCCCATGTTTTACTTGAAATATGTCAGCATGTTCTGAGTGTTACCTGATGCCTGCATTAACTTATGCTGCACTAAAGCGCACCCCTTTGTTTAACACTTGCAAACATTTTATCAGAAATATTTTTTTAAAAGAAAAGAAAATAACTACATTTGAGAGAACACATAGGGGAGATGGGGCTGGAAGGAGCTGGAAAACTATTGTATTACAAAATGACATAATGTGTTAAAGGACATTTCACAAAGTGAGAGTAAAGTTTTTTTAATAAAATATGAAGGTTATATAACATTCCCAATGAGAAAATCAATAATTTTTTTTTCCCCTTTTCTTTTTCCCCTCCTTCTTCCCCCTTTTTGGAAGTTTTCCAGGATGTCGGACCATGGAAATTATGGACAGTATTTTTTTCAAAGGCAATTCATTCTTGACATGGTTTTTATTATTGACTAGTGATGAGAGATGTCATCTTCTTCCTGTCATATGCCATGAAGCATAATGTGGAGATTCTGCAGGATGTTTTGACTGAAAAGATGCTCTATTTTCTTTTAACTATCCTCCTGTGGTGTGTCTCAGTGTGTGTTTCAGAAATCTTTTGTCCATTTTAATGCATTATTGGCAATGGACACAAAAGTCTCTGTCTTGAGGTAGTGTATCTGCTCCTTGCCTGGCAAGGCATTTGTCCATGAACATGAGGGAGAACAAGGCATTTGTGAGAAGAGGAGGAAAATGTTCAGCAGCAGAAGAACGCATTACAAGTGGACTTCAGCTGGTGAAAATTTAGCTGAAAGAACTTATTGGTTCAAAATTTATAGAAACTTCTGAACACAAAAAAATACCAGATTAAAGATGGAAATTTGCTATTTAGACGTCTAATTTAAGTAGTTAGTTTATTCAAGAATAAGAAAAAAACCCTAAATGGTTCTCTCAGTTAGCTGGACTCCCATGCCAACAACCTGTTTATCTCCTTGTCTGGTTGTTCCCCAGCTGCCTCTGTGTCTTCACCTGTGTGATTCTGGATGTCCAGCAAGACCTCCCAGAGATCACCTGCAGGATCTTCTTGCATCTGTACTTTAAATTGCTCCTGTCAAGTACAGCTGACTGCATGTAAACTTTCCATTGCTCCCCCTCTACCTCTGTCAACTTTTGCTGCCACTCTTAGATGGCAAAATTCTTGGAGCAGAAAACTTTCTTCTTGATTGCTTCACCAGGGCCTAGCTTACAGTGTGAAGTACTATAAATGTGTAATAATAAGCCCAGACCTTGCCTTATGTACATCCTCCCAGAGTTAGTTTTTCCAGCATCAGTAAGACTTTGTGTAAAAGGAGCAATGGCAAAACACTTTTTAATCAGGCTGTCCAGCAGCAGCAGCACCTTGTGGCATGTAGGAATTCAGCCAGATCCCACAGGGCATCCCACCAGCCCCTGCAATCAGGGCCCTGGCTGCCTTGGACAGCAGGCAGTTTAATAAATCAAGTTTGCCCTTCATGGGATGACCATCCTAAATCTCAGTGCCCTGTCCAGAACTGAAGAAGAAAAGTCCAAAAGGACTCCAGTGCCTGATGGCACATAAAGCAGGCTGACCTCCATGCAGAATTCTTCCCAGCAGGAATCACCACAGGCCTGCTCATTGCCAGTGGAGGCTGAGAAACAGGGAATCAAGGAAACAGTTTCATAACGGGCTTAATCTCCTACTATACACCAAAGCTACATGAAAACCCACTGGGGTTGAAGCTTTAAGCCTCATCTTAACACAGAAATAATAATGGGACCAAAGCAGATCGACTCTGAAGTTGTAAGTCAGAATCCACCTCCCAAATGAGTCACTCTGGCTATTAATGCAATACAAGAATGTCAAATTATAATAATCTTTGTCAGAGGTCAACCTATATTAAAACAGCAGCTCAACAGACATAGGATAAATACTTCTTAATAATATAGGAAAGCTGATTTTTTTTTTTTTTTTGCTGCCAATAATTAACTTTACTCTCCAAACATTTGCCTCTGCCCTGCTGTTCTTGTATGAGCATGGGCATCAGGTTCTCCAGTGTGGAGTTCAGCTTAATCACAGGCCCATGTGGAAGCACTGGCAGTGTCCCTGAAGAAACACTAGTTTTGGTTAGTAAGATTTTACACTTCCCATTTTCTGCTTTGAGTATTGGAATAAAATCCTTTCAGGATTTTTACTGGCTTTTTGTTAGCTTTAAATCACAATCAGGAATTTTCCTGGATTTCCACTGAAAAATTTGGATGTCCAGGACTCTTTGAGTTTTGTTTGTCAGAAAAAATCACCTGTGCCTTCCAATGACAGTAAATGTTTAGTCAGGCCAAATAACTCCTTAGCTACCCAGTCTGCTGTAAATGGTTACAATTTGTCACAAGGAGCAGAGTGATTTGGATGTAGTAAACCAGTCCAAACCTGCTTCTGCAAGACAGGAAATGTGCCAAAAGGGGAAGTGAACAGGGCACAAACTTTAGAAGGAGGTAAACTTTTCCCATTGCCCCATTTACCTGCAAACGTTGTTCACTTTTCTTGACAGTCTCAGGAAAACAGGGGCTGCTTGTTTTTACTTTCATTTGATACCAACTCGTCATATTCAAAGAAAAAGAAATGTCTGATGCATTCTGCATATAGACCAAAGGCTTCCTTAAAAGAACTTCTCTCTTGAAGTATATTTTGCATAGATCTGTTAGCCAAAGGATCTGAACCCTGAACTGAAGTACTAGTGCTGCAAGAGTAGATTAAAGGGCCCAGGACCCATCGCCTGGAATTCCCCAAAACCAAGTGCATTAATTGATATTTATTTAGGGAAGTGTGTGATGGCCTCTAGTGGTGCACACTGTCGACAAACACTGAAGCACCACAGCTTCTCTCCTGTGTATTTTGAGTGCACTGGGAGAAAAGTGTGGTGGCTGTACTGACACTGGTGTGTCGCTGCCTCATGAGTAACAAGGCAGCCCAGTGACAGACGGGCCTGTTTCCTTTACAGCTCCCTGCTTCCCTTCTCCGTGCGCTGAGGAGGAGGGTGCACAGCACACGCTGGGTGCAGTGCACACACTGATACTTAGCAGTGACACATTAAGTGCCACAGATTTCCCGTGAACACGCCACCGTGTTCCTGTGTCCAGCATCAGGGAATAAAAACAGATTGACTTCATCACAGTTTTCTTTTCCTGCTAACTCACCAGGCTCACATCATGCTCCAAAACAAAAACCTTGACTTGTTTGTTTTTTTTTTCTGCAGAGTTTTCCCCCCTTTACCACAACTGATGATGGCATTATCAGATCAAGGCCATGACAGGAATATCACGACTACAGGATATTTCCTCCCCCCCCCATCAGATGGACTGAACCTGAACAGCACAAACATGCCAAGGCTCCTTGCTGTGAGTGCAGCCTCTACCATTACTACGGTGAACGTGCCATTAACTAATCGTCATCAGAAAAAAATATAGCACTCTCTCCCTCCTCCACTGCACACTGAGGCACATACCGTATAAACATCATAAAGGACACAGTGAGAGAGAAAAAACACACTAGAGGCCATACTAAACCACATATAACCCTGATCTGAGAAGAGACTGTTATTCAAAGCAGTGAAAGCTTTCATATACTGTATGGCCATAGAGTCGGATGTTTTCTCAACAGTTTTCTAAGCAATAATACATAGATAAAGAGGCTGGAATCTGCCATCCCCTTTATAACATATGCACGTCTATTTATGAAGACACTTAAGCATGGATTTAGTAAGTCCGAGACAAAGCTCTAGAGGCGGCTGTCTCTTTAAATCCGTCTCCTACCAAGTGAAATTTGTGGCCCTGATGAATGGCAGAGCAGAGTCATCCATAAAAGGGCAGCGGAAAATCACACTCATTTGCATACAGTAATTATTCTCTGAATCGGGCCACCTTTATTGCTGCCAGAAAATCTACTGTCAGCATCGCTCTATAGATCATGTTGGAAAAGCCCGCAGCTGAGGAGCGGGGTGGTGGCTTTGGACACACCGGCTGGCACCCCAGCTGGCCTCACCACTGGGACAGGTCGTGCTTTGCCTCACTCCCCACCCAGGGCACCCACAGGTCCATCCTCTTTTGGGTCCTGGGTATTTTCAGCAGAACAGCAGCACGGCAGGTGGGTGAATATTTGCCCCCAGATAATGGGTGGTCGGAGCCATGCAGGTGGCTGGGGAGGTTCCCAACTGCACCAAGAAAGGCTGGATATTTTTCATCTTATTTTCTTCTCACATGACATCCTCTTTCCAGAAAAATAAAATAAAGGAGAAACATTGCACGAGCAGAGTAACACCACATCACCTTATTGTTATGATACCGATGCTTATGCTCCTGTTTGGCTCTACATCAGTGAGCACCAGCAGATTAAAAAAGGGAAGAGCTGACTGGCATTTCAGCCTGCTGGCAGGAGCAGTAAGAGGAGGAAAGGGCACAGCCAGGGACTGCACAGGCAAAACCAAACAGGAACCCTGAAAAATGAGCAAAGATCTATGGGGCCAGAATCTCATCACAGCACAAACAAACCTGTAACCCGTCAGGGTCTCCTGTTCCAGGTCTTCTGCTGTGGTCCAGGAGGAGGGCCTCAACACACAGCATGAAAACAGAGTTTATTTGGGTGCTGCCCTTGAATAGCTACAGAAGAGCACCTTCCCATCCATTTATGTCCATCTACTTGCAATGCTACCAAAAACTGAAGTCTGATAGAAGCTCTGTGACAAGTATATTCTTGGCAGGAATCCAGTTGGGATCACACTTCTTGCGAAACCAAAACCTGACATGCAGAAAACTCTCACTCCCAGTAATGAGTCGCAAAGACGAGAGCAGTTTGGAGCTGGAAGCGACAGCAGCAGCTTTGGTGCCAGCACTGCAATTTGCCACACTGCAGAGCAGCTACCACCCGACACAAAGGCCTCCCACCACTGCAACAGCTGGGAACAGAATGCTGATGGCTCCCATTCTGCAGGACCTGTCCACTGGCTCACGAATGTTTGCACACCAGTTTTTGCATTGGCCCAAACTCACAATCAAATGTATATTTGAATTGCCTGTTTAGGGTGGCTGCAAGAGACTTTAGGGAGTCTGCGTGGGTATGGGCTCCCCACGAGGGTGGATACAAGGATTTAATGGACAGTCATTATCCAATGGCACCATGGCACCCACAGCATCATCGGTAAGTCAGTGTTTGATGCAATATTGAGTCCGTCCTTAAAAGGATCAATTTTGTGACCCATAAAGAAAGCAACAATATGAGACTGAAAAAAATCTAGAAGTCCTGTGTTCAGATACCACAGATTGCATCTTCTGTTTTGTCCTAGGAGGTCCAGACCTAGAGGCAAAAGGTCTGGAAAATAGGTGGTGACTTCCCAAATACCATAGAAGTGTTGCTTGCATTTCATGGATGTTATGTTGGTGAAAAGCTCTGATATCAGTGGGTACTGGAAACACTAGGTATGAGAAAATGGTACACTTAAAACTTCACGGGTGAGGAGTGTTTTAAAACACAGCTTGAACAAACCTGACCCTAATTTTGCTATAGGCAGAGAATTAGTTGATCAAAACTCTGCCTGACATTACGGAAAATAATTTTTACTTGATTGAGTGAAAGCATCCTGAAGTTGCAATTTTTCTCTACACTCTCATTCCAGTTTAGAGACCAACTGAGGACCTTTATCTTCATTTAATTTGTGATCTAACCAAACACTTGGGGTTTCCAAACAGTCACAAACAGACAAAAAGCTTTCTTACAGCATTTTTATGACCAAGATGAAATGAAAACTTCATGATAAAGCACAATGGCTTTTCAATGTTTCCAGCAGGTACTTTCAGCATTATCATATCATCCAGACATGGAATTACTGAGAGTCAGGTTAAGTAAGGATGTTTTTTTATCCAACCAGAAATACTGAACTGTTACAGATTTTGTTAGTGAACTGTTTTATGCTTCAGTTCTATAACAAAAGTTTCAGTCAAAGCAGAACCTAGTCTTTTACCCAATAAGTTAGAGGTGATGGAAAGCCATTTTGAATTAGACAGTATTTGCTGTGCTCAGGAATATAAAGATTATATTTATATAGAGGGAAAAACATCTGCAATATACCATGGCTTTGTGAATCTTCATTGGCCTATTTAAAACACACTGTATTTCACAGTCCTGTTTCCAGAGCAGGCATCTGTCCACATCAAATCCACTAATTTTTTCCTTTGTCCTTTCTCTGATTCCTCAGGAAGGGAGTATAGCAAGCCAGACGGAGAGACCTTGTCTAAAGCAAATTCCCGCTGACCAAAAGATGTACTTCCATGTGCAAGAGAAAGGCTTTTTCCTTGATCAGGCTGGAAATAGGTTATTTTGCAAATATTAAAGTAACTTGAATAAGAAGCAGTAGAAAGAGAAAGAAAAAGGAAAGGAAAAAATCTACAGAGAAAGGAAGTCAGCATTGCTGAACAGTGATTCTTCACCTTGCCTAAAGCTCTGTCAAAGTACCTGACCCCTGACAGATCTAAAGTAAAATCTTTTAAATGATGTAAGGGATATAACTTTTCTTTTAAGCAAGCAGCACAAGCTCATGGCTTTGCTGTTTATTAGGGGACGAATCTTCCAATATTGGCTTGCTGAGATGAGCACTTATAAAACCACAGAAATATATGTGTTTGCATTCCTCTTCGGGTAAAAATTTGTCAGAGAAGGAAGACATTAAACCTGTCACCTCAGATAAAGATCAGATGTTTGATTTCAAACAGAGGAAAGCAAACACTCCACTACCGGCACCATTAACCCCTTGAGTACCCTGTGGAAACTGCTCGATGGGAAGGGCAGCTGGTGCTCTCTGGGTTGTGGACTTGCAGCTACAGAGTTTTCTTGGGGAACATGTCAGCTACAGGCTATTTCTTTCTGTCTTTCCAGCATTTGCAAAGCAGAGTGCATGTGCTGCCTGCAGAAAGGGGTGTGATTCAAAACTGAAACTAGCTTAGATATTTGTATATAGTTCTAGTGCCACTTGCTGGGTCTGTTTTTCAAAAAAAATATACTTTCAGAGCATCTGACGCAGAAGCAGCACTCAGAACCACTCCAATAAAGTGAGAGAACTAGGGTATTATGGAGTTCTCTCTGTTATTTCTCTGGAAACAAGGGGCTGCATTTTTTGTACATATAGACATATATCCAGGTTACAGCTGCTCAAAATGTCCACTGGAGTGGCCTTACATTAGGAACTAAAACTCTCTGGCAAATCTATTTATGGTAATATCTGGAACTTTACTGTAGCTAACTGGCCTAGAGTGAAGTGAATAAACTTTACTGAAGAAAAAAAAAAGAGAAAAAAAAAGAGCAGAAATCAATCTGTTTCTAGACACCTTCATGCATAAAGTCGGGGGTTAAATAATGCAAAAGAGAGGTGTAATAAAAAGTGCTAATAAATATTTTCATCTGGAAAATCTGATCCATGCAAGACTGGGAATGTAACTATGAGGCAAACTTTTATGATCTCCAGTTTGAGGCAGATCATGTGGAACATTTGGAAGTATGTGAGATCATGCCACACAAGTGTTTGCTATATTAATCAAACAGCACAATAGTTGCCTGGATACCCACATCATTTCATCAGCTGTGGTGGCCTGTTACCAGTTTTCAGAAAATGAAATGTGACCCCTGAGGACTGTAATTGGGTGAGTATAGTAATTTAGGAACGTTCAGGGGATCTGGAAAATCTGTCCAGCCAATTCACTTACAGCCAGCCATGGCAGAAGGGTATTTCAGCACCAAAGAATCAGGCATGTTGCCTGTTATCAGTGCTGATAACCAGTTCTTTCCTTTTGCCTCTTTGCTACTTGGTGCCAGTTAAGATGAACTCCAGAGTCTTAATGAGACTACAGATAATTTTGTTTAATGAAGTATTAAGGCAGTGCTTTAGAACTCTTGAAAAAAAGGGTGGAAGAAAAATAAAAGCCAGTTCTGTGCTGGCAGAAACTGCCGTGCATTTGCAATATAAACTGCTGTATCCTCTTACACAGAATATTTGTTGTGATACAATTTGAAACATAAAGGGCAGTGATCTCATATTTTAGTGCAGGAGGCAAAAGCCCTTCTGGACTCATCCAAGCTTGTGGCATTTAGTTTAACCCAGTGTAACCTGATCGGTTTTGAGGCAGGTAAACTGTGTTTCTGTTTTAATTACAGCTGGGCTATGTAACCAGTCCAAAGTTCAGGTCAATAGAGTGATGAATTCTCTAGCTACACAATCTTTAATACTGGCTGGGCTGGTTATTAATTTTCTTTATTTGTACTGTTAAAGACCTATATAATTTGTAGCTTTGATCATTTGTTTTTTAAAAGCTCAGAAATGCTCACCCACTTTAATCAATTCATTTTCGTGGGGTAATAAACTTATTCTGTGCTCTTTACATAATTTATACAGGGTGCTATTATTTACATATCTCTTATTTATTCTATTTCTAGTAGGCAATAAGGCTTCCTATTTCTGTGGCAGCAGATTGCATTAGATGCATGATATAGGAATACTAAAGGGCAGAAGAAGACCATATGCTCCATCATAGGCTGCATTTTAATCCCTGAAATACCAAATCATCAGCCTAATCCTTCCAGTTGACTCAGGAGTGGTCTGTTACAACCCTGAAACTGGGATGGAAGACAAAAGAAGGCACAGAGCCAGAACTTCAGCTAATGTAAATCAGTGTGCTTCCCCTGACTTCAGCAGTAATATCTTTGACAGCAGCTGAGGTTTTACCCCAGATTGTTTGGCTCAGTGGTGTCAAGAGGAAAGGTGGGCTTCTCAGAGCCTGTTTTCCAGGTCAAACACTGGTAGCACATTATTCAGAGGTAAACCAAACCTTCTGAAGTGTTCTGAACACTGCTAGATGCATATTGCTGTAAAAGGTTTTAAAAATTTAATATGCTTAACTTCAGAAAACTCCTCTATGGTCTTTTCTAAACTCATCCAAGCAGAATGCATCCTTCATATTGTATGAAGACAGCAAAAGTGGTAATATTCCATGTTCTGACTAGTACCCATCTGAGAAGCCTGAATCATACATACATACATAGAATCGTAGTATGGTTTGGGTTTGAAGGAAACTTTAAAATCATCTCATTCCAACCCTCCTGCCATGGGTAGGGATACCATCCACTAGACCAGGTTGCTCAGTTATTACTCTTTTCTAGGGCCAGTCATAAGCTTATAGTAAAGAAAACTTTTTCTGCCAAAAAACTCGTGACAATAGAAAGGCTTGCTTCAAGATGGTTTTGTTCTGCCAATTGTTTCATTGAATGCTGCCACTCAGCTAGAAAATGCTCTGGCAAGCATGGCTGTACATTTTAATTGTGCTGCCAGAAACTGCATCTTTCCGTGATAATTCCAGCTGCAGTGGATACCCAATTGGCATCCCCTTGGCAAGTTACCCTGGAAATTTGCAGCTGGTTGTATTAAGGTGAGCCACCTTCTCTAGAGTTTTCCAGGAGTACTGCGGTTGATCATTTGTCCTTCTGCAATACCATTCCCAAGAAGCTATCCTATCACACATGGCAGCACTCTGAACTAGCTTAGGCTGATTCAGTGGGGAGGCTGTCTCTAAGAATATTTCAAAAGAGTTAGTA
Organism: Melospiza georgiana; assembly: GCF_028018845.1. Classification (NCBI taxonomy): domain Eukaryota; kingdom Metazoa; phylum Chordata; class Aves; order Passeriformes; family Passerellidae; genus Melospiza; species Melospiza georgiana. The sequence goes on along the minus strand of NC_080430.1, from coordinate 96,231,757 downwards.
TCAGGCTGCAGAGACACCACAAGTGCAACTTTTCAAAGTGAAAAGTTGCTGCTTCTCCTTCAAGGCTCACCAATAGCGTCCGAGTGGGAATTAAGCAGTACACTGATACTGTACATGATTAGCAGCATGGCTGTGGGATGAGAACAGTTATGTACTGGATAAATTTAGGATGACAAATTTGCATGTAAAACCAAAGACTCTTGTCAAAAGAAAGAAATCAATGAAGATCTGTCCATCCAATGGCAGGTTGTCTAGGCTATCCTTGACAGCTAACACAACTTTAAATAGTCTGTCTCAATGTATTTGAAAATGTTTTGGGAATGTATTAATAAAAATTACTTAAGGTTTTTTTGTATGAATCATCTTGGTGGTGAGCCTTCTGAGAAACAGCTGGGGAACAGAAAACCTTTAACAGATTTTGTAAATATTCTCAGTTCCGAACTGTATGTTATTTTATTGATATACCCTCACTCCAGAAGGCAGATTTCATTGCAACAAGATTTTTTTACCCCTAAGAAAAAAAGAAAAACCTGAAACCAGAAGATGGGTGCATAATACATGGCTCCTCTGAGGCAGACATTCCTACAGTTATTCAGAGTTTCTGCAAAACAGTATTTCGTATTCTCTGTACTGGAGAAGAAAAAAGACTAAATTTGAAACATCTCTCTGCTGCTGTGCACCAGTAACATTCCAGCCTTGATGCATGTGAAGAAAACATTAATGAGTAACAACAAAATTTTAGAAGCTACTAAAAGTTATGCTGATCAAATAAATACTCCAATTAATACAGGGCTCAAAAAAATGCTAATAGAGGGATGACAGTTGAGGGCTGGAGGGGGAAGAAAAGATATGTTATATTGCATTAGGAGTCAGGTGATTTTTGTGATTTTTTTTCCCCTTTAGGTAAATTTTTAATGAAGGGGCTGTGGTCTTGGAAAACTTTCTTTTCAGAGAAATGCTTTGAACGTCTACATTCATTTTAGCCAATTAATTACTTATTAATTCAGTTTACTGAATGTGTTGGATATTTGTGAGTCAATATTTGCACAGATTATTTAATCCCCCCAAGTCATCTGGTATTATATTAGTAGCTTTATGGAAGTCTTCAATGGAACAATATGAATTAGAAATGGTTTCCTAAATATGTCTGTAAGAAAGAAAAATCACCAGTTGGAGTTTTTGCAAGAAAAAAACAGCCACGGATCATGACTCTTAAAAATTTTTGCAAAGACCTTTTGAAACATATTTTCTCTCTTTAGACACATACATATTGTCATCACAGTAGTTAAAAATAGCAGTTCTTATTGAGTTTATGTTTTGCAAAGAGATTTCTAAGTAATAAAACTATAGGATCCAAAGTGAATTAAGTTTCTTCCCACTTAAACTGTAAAATAGTATAACTTCTCAAATGCTAATTGGACACTTGATTTTTGGATGCCCCACGTAATCCCTTTCCATGGACCTGATTTTTAAAAATCATCATACTTTAAGAATCATATCCATTGTAAAAGCTCCAAGTTAGGTGTCAAAGTGTAAGGACCTTGAAAAATATTATTCTGTTCTGTAAATATTACCATTCAATATCTTGTTGATTCATTCACAGCACCCTGTGTTTTCCATTTGTTTATAAAAGTACATAGATATAGGTGTATGCACATGTATGCATGAGTCTGTACATATGTGCTTATTTATGTGTTGGGAGTACAGAAAAAAATAATTTTGTGAACAATCAATTTTGGTTACCAGAAAAAGGTGCTTAAGTGGTCACACTAAAATTTCTCAAAGTGGTGAGACTTTCCCACAAGGCCCTTTCAGTACAGATGCAACATTAAATATAGATACAATACACAGGACCAGAAAACCTTCTCAGTGATGCCATCCAGGTACTTGCTATCCTTGACCAGTGTCTTAAGAGTTCTTTGCAAATATATTGATCATCATCTTAAGACCAGCTGAAATTCTGATTAGTGTCTGGTCAGAATCTCATTTCTCTGATGACTAGCAATCTGAAAATATCTGGCCTACATTTATTTATGCCTAGATTTATATTCATTTGTTCTTGTCTCAGCAGATTTACATATGTATTTTGATCCTCATAGCAAATGCATTTTTGGGGAAGTGTGGGGGGATGTGTCTGTTTTCATAAGACCTCAAAGGTTACAAAAGTGCAACTACAAAAAGCTTACAACTCATCTCCTTTGTCTTTTGTTCTGTGCTTTCTAACCAACATTAATATGCACAAAGTTGCAGGGAAACTCTGAGCACCAAAATGCAACAGTGCCCTGTCACATCTGGGCATTGAAGAAATATCTAAATGAACAAAAGGGTTTCACTAAAGGACCAACCTGGTGATTTGCTCATCTTGAAAGCAAATAACCCCTTTGCTGTTCCCCAACACTCCCTTTGTATGAAGGTGATGCTAGCAGTCCATAACGTCTGCCCATCTCATTTGTTCCGTAAGGCTGTGTGAACCTCCCTTAGCCAAGTAGGAGAAGTGAAACCTCCCTCCCTGCTCCATCACACCCAGCCATCATTTCTGCCTCACATTAATCCTCTGATGGATTCTCCAAAGCTCTCGCTTCATCTCCCTATCTTAGCCCCTTGGTCTGTCCTAATGCTCTTAAGAGCATTCCCTTTCTGTGCCCTGGCAAATATCCTTACAGTTTGCCTGCAGCTGGGCAAAATGCTCACCCCGAGACCAGCCAATCCTCTCTCCATTCTCTATTCTGATCCATCCAGGAGTAAAGTTCACCATCTCATACCAATTACCCTCTTTCCTTCATAGAAGTCTGTTGAGTGCAATGCCAGGCTTACTTCCCCATCATTCAAATCCATCCAGACCAAGCCAAAATGCTCTCTGGCTCTCTCACTGCATTTTCTTCACGTGTCCACTTTCTCCAGAGCCTGGATTACCAGCAGACTTTGCTGTATTAACAACAAATAATGAATAAACCAAGTAATTTAAAATTATATTATAGTCAAATTTTTGGATGTCAGAATCTCAGACTTCTGACATGTCAGAGTTTGAAGATGTATAAGCTGAGGAGGGAAATGGTAAACAAAGAGTAGTTTGGATGCTTAAGCTCTTGGCACTGGATAGCTTTTAGCATGACATTTTGGCGAGACCAACATCATTCAGAGGTTGGTCTTTACCTCAATTCCTGCTGAAGTTGTTTGACCATAACTAGGGGGGATTGTTTCCTTTCTTTTCCAGATGTGGACAAGTTACCAGAGAAGTGAATATACTACAGGCCATAAAGTATTCCCCTCCCTTCTTTTGTGTCACCTCTGATATGATCAAGCTAACTAATTCACTCTGAACATCCATTATTACACTGATGAGGTCTGACTGGCTGCCCTTACTGATTGACAAGGAAAAATGAGCCTTCTGAATGTGGTTCTAATCTATATTCCAGACAATGAAGGAGGGAGAAAAAAAACGCAAGAGGAAAAATTAATTTTGTCTCTTTAAATTTTGGAAATTACGACAATTATGCCTCCAGGTTTTTAATTTTCAATTTACAGATGTGGTGAAGTACACTGAGTCATTTGACCTCTCCAAGAAGCAGTCTTGTCCTGGCATCCTCATAGGTATCTGTGTCCATCTGGCAGAGATATTGCAATTCAAATCTCAAACTCCAACTGACTGCTGAGCTGTGAGCTGTGCTTCTTTTGTGCATCCTGTCATTTCCCCCTCCCTAGCTTCAAAAGATTTTGAAAAATGTAAAGGGAACAATATCATATGGTGAATGCTGTTTATGTGGCATGGCTTAGTCATCCTTATTTACATCACCCTGCCACCTAAACAGACCTATTCACAATGCATAGCTGTCACTCAGCCTGAACCTTAGATTATTGTTAATGTTTACAAAGGGATGGTTATGCAACACTACACAACTGTACATCAAATACAGAGCCCAAGGACAACAAAGCTTCATCCAAACTGACCTAAAGACTCTGGGATTTCTGCTCTGCATACTGATTTATCTGATTACACAAGATAAAAAATACCACTAACATATTTTTAAAAATCTATTTTTTTTAATATGTCCAACTTTTTTCATCCAAGATGTCTTTCTTCCCTCAAACACACTGTGTACCCAACCTCTATGAAAAGTGATAAGGACAGGTTTGCTTGCAAATAGAAGCATATACTTTAATTTCTGTGTGAAGGGACTATAGCAATTTTGCAGACAGGAAACTCTGGAGCAGTGGAATGAAGGACAGAAGATTCAGTGCCCAGAGAAGTATTGATAAGAGCAGCTTACACCATTGGTACGAAACATAAAGTTTAAAATCAAATTGATTATCATTAATCTGAAGCCCTGGGCTGATTTTCTATCCTGATGCCATTTAGTCTCTCCTCCTCACCTCCCAAAACAAGCATACCCATCAGCATCAAGCAGATACAGTGGATGGCCTGGAGCAAGCTGAGGCAGTTCATGGACCGAGAAACCCAAAGCTCACACGGAGGCAGTGAGGCATGCCAAAAGAGGCACCTTTCCAAAGTTAAACTGACTCTTCATAGTGCCCAGATCTGTCCCTAGAGACAGCTCTGTCCCAGTAGACAGCTCTGCCACACAGGTCAGGACCTGACTGGTACACCTCCAATCTAAAACTGTGTGAGAAAGCCCATAGAGTTTGTATGGCTAGTGGTGGGAGAGGATTAGGGACATGGGTTTTCCTTCTGGCTTTACAAATGCCCAGGAAAACTGTCCCAAGTACTGGCCCATCCAGTCCTGTAATAGTCAACACAACAGATTCAGCTGGTCTGTTGAACCCAGACTTTCCTTCACACCCATCCTCAGTAACAATAGAGGACAAGCAGTGACATCAGGCATTCCTCTGCAGCCTGACTAAGGACTCTGCCCAAATATCATCCTGGACTTTAGAAATAAAGTCTTGGTGATTATACTTATGATGAAAGAATCTACAGAAGGCTTTCTGTCGAGTGTGCATCAGCCAATATTCTTTATCTCAGTTTTGAATAAAACTGTAACTGGTGTTACAAAACTGGTGGTTTTGCTAAGGCAAAAAATTCTTTAATAAAACCTTCTTAACCAGTCTTAGGTTATCAGCCATTTCTATTTCAAACAGGTCTAGAAGAAGAGAAGTTAAAAGCCTCACAGCTGTGTGTTCTAAACACACACAAGAGTTACATTGGTGAGCTAAAGGGAGACAAATAATAAAAATGCTCACAAACAAGTGTTATTTTAAAAAGGAAGGGTATGTATCTATAAATCAGCTTACATTCTTGCCCAAATTGGCATAGAGGATTAGGGATACATAAAGGCTCAAATCCTCAGCTGTTATCAACCTGAACTGTGGCAGTTCACCTTAGAAATGTGGAGTTGGCCCCATGCAAACCCACCAGCCAACAACAGAACAGACTGCCAGAAACACAAGCCAGGGTAGAAACATAAGTGGAGAAGGATGAAGCGCCTGGGTGGCAGAAGAGGAAAGAAGAGAACAGGACTGCAGAGCAGAGTGGGCAGCAGGAAATTCTCAGTGGTTTTGCTACTACCACTGCAAAGAGCTTTCTGGGCAGTTATTTACCAGTCACCCAGAACTGCATTGTTGCTAATGAGTTATTTCTTATATCTCAATAAACTGAGACAAACAGGTAATTACTTAATTACTGTTCCCTCCCCCTTTTACTCCTTTCTTCAAAGAGATTTTAATGTGAAAGCCATCTTCTATGTTTCTGAGCAATAATGTGCACTTGGGCTTTCAAGCCCATGTATCATAGAATATAAAAAAAAGCACCAAAGTAATAGAGAGCTGTAATTCTACTGATGGTTTTTGGTGATAAGAAAAGCTGCAGTGGCGTGGCTTGAAAGGGTTTGTCACCATAACTCCAGGATCAAATTTCCTTGTATTACAGAAAGATGGCAGAAAGAGTCTGCAAAGGACACTCAAGGAGACATGTAATAAATGCCATGAAAAGAGCAATTCTTTCTGATAGAAAAGCTTTAACACAGTCACAAAGTGCCTAATCATGGAAGTACTGAGTGAGTTCACCCCACCTTGAACTTCAGCAGGATGCAAGGTGCTCAGCACCCCTTTGCAGATGCTCAGCACTTCAGAGAATCGGGTTCCAAACCAGGAGGAAGAATCGCTTTCAGAAATACATGTGGCAAGATATAAATTCCTACCTAATAAGACAAATCAGGTTTTATTTAAGCATTGGCACACAGAAGAAAGAGATCCCAGACAGGGCGATATATTTAAAACAATCCATTGGTTTCCTCCCCCAGAGTAGAATCCAAAGTAAGAGCCATTTTGAGAGTTTGAGAGGTATTTGATTGTCTTTAGCTTGTACTAGCTTTCTGCATAGGGATGAATCACAACCTTCACAAAATACTCCATACATGTGAAGGGCCACAGCTCAGGCAACTAAAAATAAAATAGCATCAGAGCCTGTAATAAGTGATTTTGTGCACTAAAGACTATTTTTTTGCCATGATTTCAGATTCTACCTAATTATTTCATGGTAAGGTTTTAATGCAACAAAATCAATAGCTGGTTTGTTGTTTTTGTGGGTTTTTCGTTTTATGCAGATCAAAAATAGCCTAAGACAAAGATCACATCCAAAAGAGTGGCCTATGAAGGGAAAGTCCTAAGGATGTCAAATTCCTTGATCCAATGTCAAAGTCCTTTTGGAGATCCCCACAGACAGCATTAAAAAATCTATGCAAACTCCTTTACAGTGAAGCAGGATGTTCCAGGTAAGTCTAACCAGAGCAAAGTTATCTCTTTCCCTAATCAGTTTTGACTGTTGGCATAAGCCATCTTCATGCTTCCCTCAGATTTGAAATTTGCTTTTCTATCTGGTCTTTAAACCACTGTGTCAAGCACATCTGTGTATGACTTAGCTGCTTTATCATAAAAGTATCCATGAGTGAAAGGTCAAGATAGCAAACATGGAGGTAAAAACATATTTGGTCCTTCCCCTCAAGCTACCATGGTATAGACGATGTCTATGAACATTTCACACGGTATTTGTGATGCTGTACTCCCTCAAGAGACCATAATTGCAAGGCATCCTAATAAACAAATTCAAACCCCAGATGATTTGAAAAGGAAAAAAATCCACCCATTCTTTCACATTGCAGTTCTACTTGCACAGTCAGAGTCAGTATGTGACTTTGTAAATTGTTTCTGAAGAGCAGCCTTAGACGCAGCCATAAACATTGAGATACCCCAGTCTCTGAGCCCCTCCTAAGTCTCCCCTCATGCAGCTGTCACAATTAGAGCAAGCTGACATTCATTACAACTTCCTGAATATGAACCAAATCATCTGATAGGGCTTTCTCATAAACCTAGAAATGGTCCAGACTCACTCAAAACACAGTCCACTGAAGTTATACATAAACTGGGGAATATCTGAGAAATTATCAGTCATGTTGCAATGCCAAATCAGGTTCAAGCTAAGTACAAAATATTCCCAAAAATATAAACTGGAAGTAAGTCTGAAAAATGATCCAAACAGTGAGAGGGGTCTAGGTTCTAAGGTCACAAAACACTATGTACAAGCCCAATAATAGAAAAGCTTCATAAATGAATCTTGACTGGAAAGAACCAATGAATACAGAAGCCTGTTGAATCCTGTAGGAAACTACACCACTCTTTCATCTGGCCTCTGCTCTGGGCAGGCTTTGGGAACTGTCTGAAGCTGTGATCATTGTTCTGGTCCAAACACCTCTGGTTTCAGGACCATTCAAACCACAATGAGTGTTTCTGGTCTTTATAACGAGAATTAGCATATTCTCTTTTTTTTTTTTTTTTTAATTCATCTTTCTGAAAGCTCTTTTGTTTCATTTTTCTCCCCATCATACACTGAGTATTTTTCTGACTCATAGCATCTCTGCATCATAGCCTTGTTATTCATCAGTAGAGGGCTGTACCTCAATCTAAGTAAAATAAGCTGTGTGTCCCCTTCTATCTTGAAATGCTGGTGTGACTAACAGATACTGGAAATCCATCTTCAGGAGTCACACCTCATTTTCTGGTAATGAGCTGTAGGGTCTATGCACTGGACTGTCTCTCACTGATTGCTAAGGTGCTAACCATAAAGAATCCAGTTTGCCCCATAAAATCACACAGTTGTAAATAGAGAACCTTTCCTACTGAGTTATCTTCATAAATGAAGTTGCTGTAGGAAGCTTTTCCAAGAACTCTCAGTCCCACACACTGTAGTTAAACTGGGATAATGATTTACAGCGTAGTGAAGTAACCTCCTAAAGCTGAACTTTTGGGATTGCACAAGGGACTGTTCATCCACATTCCAGGTTTGATTGCTCAGAATTTATCTTAATTATAAGGGGTTCAATTAGAGTGAAGCAAGAAGGACTGAGAGAGTGAGAGTGAGCAATATAAGAGCTCTGCACAGAATGACTGACAGCGACATAATGCCATCATATAACTAAGATGTTGCAGCACAGTGATTAAGTAGGCTCCATTCTTCAGGCAGATATGAAAGGTTTGCTGGGTTCTGCTGTCTCTTGCAGGTAGCACAATGGGTAAAGGGGCAGAGGTACACTCTGCAGACACACAGCTTTGTTGTTGCTTGAGTAACTACAGCTATTTAAGCAACATGACTCCACAAGGTAGAGCGACATCACACAATAAAAACCTGTGGTGCACTGTGAGAGAGGATTAGAAAAATAAAAACTTCCTAAACTATACATCTTTAACAAGGATAAAACACATCATGCCATGTTTTCTCAAACAGGTTCAGAAAGAAAGGTCTAATCCCCCAAAAATTATTTAATGGTGACATGGTCCCATCCAGCCTCTCCATTCATTTACTGTCTCAATAGCTGTTTATTCCAGATTATTGATGTAAAAATAAATGAGTCACCTGATGTTACAGACACAAAACCCAGTTACCAAAGAGCCTACTAGCACTCTGGACATGGAGCAAAGAAATTACAGAGCAGTGGGTAGAGAACAGGAAGAAAAGGCACAGATGCAACTGTGACATTTTTCAGTTACTCACCACAGACACACATTTGTGATGCCAGAGCATGTTTTATGAAATATAACTGAGTGAAGCAGAAAAGAAGCTGCTCCACATTGCCATGATGATCCTTAAACACATTTTAAACCTTTCCTTAGTGGTTTGAGCACACACCATTTATACCTCACCAACAGCATCACCTGAGCAGTGTGCACCATCTGGCCTTCAACAGTGCCCCCAAAGTGTGTGGGACTGACTGGGAACAGCTGGTGCCATCCTCATTATTTCCATGGCAGCTGAGGATTCTCCTGCACTCCAAGAATCCTCAGCTGCTGCTTTTATCCTCCATCCCTATTTTTTTTTTTTTTTGCAAGAGGGTGTATATTTCCTTTGAAGAAGCAATGGGGGCTCATAAATTAAACTGATTTCTCCCTGCGACTGTTTCTCCTCCATTTTTCTGCGCTCATTTACTCTTGCCATATTTTTCAGTAGCAACTCATGAGAGCAGCACTGCTGACTAGAAATGTGTTTGTTCATCTGCATAAGAGGAAACCTTCCCTTCTAGCCACAGTTCTGAAGAGAATATCACAGTGGATTGATTCTCCATAGCATAAATGTGGACCAGAGCCACATTCCCAGACAGGGAACCTTGATGGGACTCTATCCTTTTGTCTAAAAACAAATACGTGCAGAAGAACATGACTACAGTGAAGAAGAGGGGAATATGGGTTGGGACAGAGATTATCTCTTCTTCTCACACTGCAAATAAAGCATTCAAAGCACCAAAACATGATAAACTGTCCACAACTTTGTGGGGGAGGCTATACAATTGATTCAAGTCCCTCCAGCTAACAAAACTCAGAGGCTCACAGAGAAATTTTCTAATAAACATCTGAAATTAAAGCTCCACTGCTGACAGCAAAATTACAATTTACAGTTTAAAGACGCATTCAATTATAGTTACCCAGAGACAAAGAAGACAAGAAAAATAAAATAAATCTGGAAAGAAAAGGAAGGACTTCAAATTTACATCAAATCTTAATCCAATAATCTGCCTTTAATTACCCATAGCAGACTCTCTCCTAAAGTGATCAGTTTTGCCTCAGATCTCCAAATCTTTTGGCCCAAAGCCAAATGTATAAGTGCTTTATCACTTGAGACTCGTGGAGCATCCGTGTCCGCAGGCTCAGTGAGAACATTTATAGCTGGTATGCTTGGCTGCCATTGTGGATTTGGTTTAATCCACTGAGAGTCTTTTTACATCCTTGACTCTGTTTCATGCTTTAAACCACTGGTAAGATTTTACTGGATTACTCCATCTCTCAGGACAGAAGGAGTATTGTTCTTTAGCCAACTTTTGAAAGTTTGCATTTTAGCCTGTCTGCATTTTTCTGCTATTTGTGTACTCTTTGTCTGATACTGAAAAATTTGCCAGTGCAAGAAAGGTAAAGGAGCAACATGGATGCCTACTTTGGGATTTTTTACTTAAGTTTCTTGAGTTTTTTATGTCCTAGCTGTCTGATATATTATTAGCAGTAAAGATGTGGCAGAAGAAAAGAGGTAGTCCCTTCTTCTTCTATTTTGTAGTATTAAATCCACCTGATGATATGAGAGAGCTGTGCAGACTTTCCTTTCAGGGAAGAGAGAGAAGGGGGAGAATCTGGAGGCAGTAGCTTTTCCTGGTGCTGGGAATCCTTGCAAGACAAGCTCAAGCAGCAGTCTGTTGTAAAAGCATCACTCACAAAGGTGCCAGAAACCTACATTTATTGGATCAAGTCACACACATCTGAATGACAATTCCAACAATTACAGTCCTGTCCTGTCTCTCTGTATTGATACCAGCAGTCAACATTGTAGGCTTTCTCCTCTGATGATGATAAATCAAAGAATTATAAAAACTGCTGTCGTCAAAAATGCAACCAGTAAACAAAACACAGAGTTAAGAATTATCCCAGCCATAGGGCAGAATGGTGCAGAGACACATCATTTAACAACCACTGTATTAGAATAATCAAGCCCAGTTTTAACATGGACACATTTCTGTGGTCTCAGAACCACCACTGGCAACAGGCAATTAATTGTGGTTGGGTAAAAAATTGGTTAGACTGGAAGAAAACAGTTTGTGCTCTCTATTGTACCATCAATGTCTTCTGCATTGCCTTTGCTCAAGAGTTTCTTTGCAAAAAAGGGATTGATAACTGAAGGCATCACTCTTTCCATGCCTTACCCTGGGAGTTGTGGGAAAGTGGAGCCTAGTCTTGGCACTTGGATTTCTTATCGAGGTTGTGTTACACAAAATAATCTTTGTCTTGTTTTAACACAGGTCAATGGGACAAGTCTGATTTGCATGTGTATACTTTTTTTTAATGCATGTTTTTCCTTTCATACCATGAATAAAGCTTTTGGGGCAGACAGAAATCAGAATCAGTATTTGTGAAATATAAAGATCCCAAGTTCAGAAGATGCTATACAGAAGAATCACAGACTGTATTTACACTGCTATGTGGATATTGTTGACACCAATCAATCATTTAATCTTTCACTTTTCAAAATATTTACAAACCAGCTGTACAGTTCCTAAAGTTTTCTATCTAAAAATTACAGAAAAAGCACTCACAAAGCTAGTTTGTTTCAAAATAATCACCTCAGGTAAGCTAAGAGCAAAAATTATCCCCCCCTCACTAGGTTCCCTAGTGCTGAAAAATGAAGATCTTCATTCTTCAGCAAATATGTTTTTTCCAAAAAGGAGTTACTGATTACAGCTGCTCTTATTGCTAAATTTCTTCTCACTAACAAAGGAGTTTCTAGCAGTGATCTGTGATGAAGCAGCAAACACTCTATTTAAGTAAAAGCAGCCTGAAGGTTTTTGATTGAACTGGCTTTTGCCTCCTGTTTTTTCTCTCATTTGACCATCATTGTGAATCCAATGTTTTCCATATCCAAAACTGAAGCACATCAAGTACTGCACCTCCTGCCTATGTTGTTTCATAAAGTTTTCCAGGTATCTCCCTTCTTTTCACTTCCCTTTTCCAGTGCATCTGTGCACTACCAAATGTATTTGGCATTCAACTCCAGATATTACTGCATTTTCAAGGTTATTAATATATTTTGGGTAAGGCATATGTTCATATCCAGTGTACTGAACATCATACCAGTACTCAAGAAGCAGCATGAGTTGGTCAGACTGCAGATGAGATGCAGGAAACACTCTGAAGAGATTAATCATCACAGAAGATATTTGAGGCTCAATTCTAGTACAAATCAGTAGTAACATCTTTCTTATTTGCCAGATGCACAAAAATAAGATCAACAGAGTTGAAATCAGAACTGGATCTTGGTAATAAGCATGCAAGTTATAGCACAGTCTCTTAAACCTGGTGTTATTTGTCTACCAGGGTAAAGCAGATGCACTTTCTCAGTATCCTGACTTGAGGGATGTTTCTAAGAAAGGACAGGGTTATATTGTGGGCACTGTAAAAAGAACTATAGTGTAAAGCACTGTAGCATGCAGAGGATAGTACTAGAACATACTGTTATGGTTGGCTGTACCTGTAAAATTCATGAAATTATTGGCTTCTTTCAGCTGCAGTACAGTACTTTTACAGTAATTTGTCACTCTGTTTTCAGCAGGGATAATGGACCATGCCTTTTTCTAGGAGCACATTATTTGGCCACTGGCAGCTCTTTATATTTGCCATGAGATCCCCAGTAGCTAGATGTTCACCCTCACCCCCCTCTGCAGGACACTGGAGGCAAAAATAGATCTGTGGGGTTAACGTTTCTTTACCAGAAGCTAATGGCCTCTGTGATGAGTGGTGTTAATTGGCCTGGCTACTATTGTAAAGTCCAGTGTGTCTGCACTGCTCCTTTCAGCATGCCATTCCTCCACTTCTGCCTGCACAGAGCAGCATGACAGCACTGCAGCCAAAATCATCTAGAAAAATACCACAGTCATTGCTCCTCCCTATCTCACCCAACACTGCTTAATATTGCCATTTTTATATGGCCAGTATCTAGAAGCCCAGTAATAACCTTTTCTATGGCTGGAGATAAATGCCATGTAAAAATGAATGAAAAGGAAGATCAGGGAAAAATCCCCTTCTGACCTGAGGGCTGATATTTTTCAGCTTTAAAGTCCTCTCCTACCTACACCATAACATCAGCGATGAAACTACTCTTTTCCATCTTATTTGAAAACCCTAACATGTTACTGGCATTATTTTCTGTGAAAAATGGTAAGTCATTAGAATTAGGAAGGAAATTGTTTTCCTGTCTAGTGACATGTTGTGAGATTTTCAGATTTTTCTCTTTCTGCAGTGCAGAAAATCCAAAACATTTCTCACTACTCAGGAGAAAAAGTAGGGTGATTTTTGCTCCAAAATGATGTGGAAGCTTGGCATCCTTCTAACATACAGTAACATGGACAACAGGGACCAAACTTTGTCTCATACACGACCCCTGTTAAAGATATATTTTCCACATGACAAAGTCTTTCACTCTCTTTTCCATCTGGATTTTTACCACATGTGTGGTCATCCTGATGTTAAAAAATAGACAAGTCCCCCTCCCCACCAAAAGGCATTTTTCACAAAGTGTTTTAGACTTGCTAACCATCACCTTTATAACAATTCTTCTGCTAAGCATGATGCAATGCAGTGTTCCAGAGCCAGAAAGCACACAGTTGTTCTGGAAAGGGTATCTGATTTCAAGGTCAAGTTCTTTTCTCCCAAGGTGAGTATCATTTACACACTCTCCAGAACCAGTGGAGCTAAGCATATGTTTCACAAGGAAAAGGACAAGGGTTTTTTTTTAAAGCAATAATGAGGAATATGCTGAAATGGAAATAACCCCTTTATTTTAACTGCTTGATGTCTACTACAAAAATCCCCAAATCAAAGTGAAGCAAAAAACCAGTCATCATGCTTAAGCTTAGAAGACAGAAGAACTTTCCCCATGTATTTTTTTCCAAACACTGAAGTATGCCACTGCCTTTAGATACGTGTAGTGTCTTTCAACCTGCCTGGAGATACTCAGATGCTTAAAGATGAATATGCCAAAAGAAAAAAAGTGCCAAAGCAGTTTTCTGAAGTAGAATTTTACCAGTTCAGGAAAGGGAGAGGATTCATACCAGTGGATTCCAATAGTAAAGCTGGCAGGCTTGGTGCCGTATATGGCCACAGAAGAGACATGAGCTCTCACAGAGATCCCAAATTCATCTTCTGTACTTGAGGTATCACTCTTTCCATTACTTACCCTGGGAGTCGTGGGAAAGTGGAGCCTAGTCTTGGCACTTGGATTCCTCATCTAGGTTGTGTTACACATAATAATCTTTGTCTTGTTTTACAAATAGCATTTATCTGTTACTCCTGCTAATTCCAGTAAAACAAAATAAACTCACATTTTGTACTTAATTAGGTAACTCTGCTCACATTTCTGAGACTAGTACTTGTTAACTGTTTTTGCAAAACATTAAAGAACAGAAACAAATGAATGAAAACTTTGTCTGTCTGCAAAAATTGGGATATCCAGCAGTTTGCGTGTTCTAAAAATCATCTTTTAAGCTTAATACAAGCCAGAGTCTTCAACCATCCCCTGCTGAACTTGACAAATACATTCCCATTGCCAGCAGCAGGCTTTTGCTGTAAAAGTGGCTGCTCAACACAGCCTAATCATCAGATGCACCCTCTCTCACCCCTTAACACTGCACATGGAAAAGAACTCCACTTGAGTTAGCGAAATGCCAAGAAGAGCAGAAGTGGCCATTCAAGATACCATGCTCACAGATATTTCCTGGTTTTAGATCTGCTCATTTATCTATATCCAAGTTAAAATTTTTAAAACTTGCACTTCAAGCCCTAGACACTGTTAAAGGGGTCATTGCCTGGAGATAAAGATATGCATTTACGTATATCTGGGCTACAAATTGTTTGAGGCCAGTACTGAGGCAATGTAAAATTGTAAAATTCCTGTAAAATTTTCTGGACCAGCTTTGAAGTCACAAAGTCTGAAGGAGGAGAGTTGTAAAGGAGTAGAAGGATAGTCTGCTTTGTGTGAAGCATGTAAGAGTGCCTTGGTAGGATACAGCCATGATGCTGCCAAACACCATCCTTTGAAGGCTGTGCAGAGTGCATGAGCTGTAGATTTCCTCCCTTTCTCTCATTATAAATTCCATTCACAAGCAAAGTTACTCTATTCAGGCATGTGAACTGTATTTGCAACAAAAAGGAACTGAGGCAAAGGGCACCAAATCATATTTGCCCTGCAATGTCTGCAGTGAAGCGATACCCCAAATAATCAGGAATGAGTCTTTCAGGTACCAGCTGCTGTGCAGCCATAGCAGGGAACTATGCCTGGGCATATTTTCCTGAAATTCAACTGCACCAAAACCATTGCCAGCAAGCTGCCAGTCAGCACTTCATTTTGCTTCACTTACTCTCTAAATTTCTTGGTGTTCTGCTAACAGAACTATGCCATAAAATCTTGCAGGTTTTGTTAGGTGGGCAGAGGAAAACCTTTATGTCTGGGCTTTATTTAAAATCCTTGAGTCATTCTATGACTACATAAGAACAGGGACAAGTTGTCCTTTCAATGATTAAGTGAAAGGACCATGATGTGGTTTTCAGGGTTTATAGCGTTTCCACAGCAGTATTCTGCAACACTGAACACTGCAGTTTGTCTACAGGCAACTTACCTTTGTACAGATAGATACAAAAACTGCCTCGTTCTTAGAGAGTTTTCCTCTGACCTTCTCCTTCATGTGGCATGTATCACACCCTCCCCCACCTAAGAGCACTCCTGGTGGCCCTGCTATAAGCTGTGCAGATGTTTCTACCCCATTATTGCAGCTTTATATTTGCAAGAGCCTTCCTCGAACAGATGTTCTTTCTGTGTGCATATACCACACTTCCCACTGCAAACACTTTTACAACACAAACAGCAGATTGTCTTGCTTCTGTTGTTCGGATAAGGAGAGAGTAAATGCCTCATTCTGATGATGTGAATTCTCTTCCCACAGTGCTTAATGTCTTCCATTCTTACTGGCCCTGCTCCCTTCAGGTGTTTCATTTCTGTTCCTTGAGCAGAAGGAACTTATCCTTACTCTAAAGGGTCTCCCTAAAAATATCCTCTTCCTGAATTTTGTTTACTGCTTTCACCTTCTTTTAATCCCCTCTGCTGCGTCCTCCTTGTTTTGTAGAAGCTACTCTGCCTTCTCCAGCTCTGCTCAATGAGGAGCTAATTCAATGAATTTAAAGGACTGCGTATCTTCTGGAGTAAGAATTAATATAAATTGGTGAATATAATTCCTACAAGTTGTAGAATAGGAGACAATAATTCAAATATTAAAGAAGGTTTATATTGGCTAGGTATTGCAAAACCAAGAGTTGAGCACACCAATCCCTCTGATGTTTAATCAAAAGCCTAACCTGTAAGCGCCCGCTTTCATGGTGATTATGATTGCCTTCAGAGGACATCTTCGTTCATAACTATTTCTGATTAAAAATTATCTGTTCCTGTGCTTTTAGCTGCTCCTGTTTTTCATCAGATATTTGTCAGTAATACAGCAGCAATATTAATATACATTTTGTAGCAATTACAAAAAGTAAAATTTTTCATTGAATAGTGATGCATCATGCAGAAGCAATGGTGTGGAGATTCCTTCTGCCACAGATAGTTTTCTTTGGATACTTGAGCTGGACTGTTTAGAGGTACCTGAATTATCCTTATGACAACTTGTACAGCAGAGATGTGACAGGATGCAGAGAGCATCTTCTTTGAATCTCTCCCAGCCTCAAAGTCATGGAAAACATCACTCTTGTGCTCTGCAACCTCCTTAAACACAAGCTCTGTCACAGTCAAATCCTACCCTTTGCTTCTTTATCATAATTTGTCTTTTAAAAAGTCTTTTAAAATCACCTTACATGCATGCAGCTTTTCAATTGACAATATTGTTCCATTTTTGCTCTCATTGTTTTCCTCTGCATCCTCTCTGCCATAGCTCTCTGTCACATAAGCACCATTCCACTGAAAAATACTCTGTCACCTCCTTGTATTGGTTTCAGTTCTCACATTACTACTTCCCTGTTACTCCTTACACAGATGGACTAAAAGCTATTTGGCGTGCTCAATTCCAGCCTCATGGATACAGTATTAGATGGCTGGCACCTACTACACAGGCAGTCTTTGAGGGTTTTGCAGCTAAGAGCTGTACTTACCAATGGCAGTCATACAGCTTAAAAAGTAAATTTGGTTCCACTGACAGTTAAATCAGACTATGTTCATTTTGAATATAAGAATTAAATTACTGCAGGCTGAAGACACAGCTCAGAGTTTCATGAAAAGCTCATTGATATCTTCTTTTGCCTTTCTTAAAGCACTGTAAAATTAATAAATTCCTATTTGTTTGAAAATCACTGATTTCCCTGTCTGGTAGTCTGTGAAACTTTCTACATCTGCTTACAATTACTTTGGAGATGACAATCTTGACACAAATAAATTTTTCTCCTTTTCAGTCTTTTTACTTGTTCACAAATGAAATCTAGCCATTCTTTAAAAGTAACTACATACCAGTGAATTAGTAATAACGTCTAGCTGTAAAATTTTCTCACTTGGAAATGTTTATAAAACCACTTCTACTAACTCGTATTGATATATTACAAATACAATACACATTACACCCATCTACCTTGAGATTATGGCCCCGAGTTAAGCATTATCCATAGTTTAAAAAAAAAGAAATTCGTTCGAAAAATAGCAGTTGGGAAGAGTGTGTGTGAAAACTGAAGAAAAAAAGATTTCTACTGTCATCCTCTCTGCACCATGCCCATCTATCTCACTGGCATCCACCATGGACCTGTTCAATTTCCTTTCAAGATGCCCTGTGTGGTCTGCTCCACTGAGGAGCAACACACGAGTGTAGTTCTGAAATTACTGCTCAGCTGGGTCATGGCTTGGGATGGTTCCACTTGTCAATATTACCAAATTACTACTGAGCTAGACCCACAACAGAGACGTTTGAAAGTGAAAATTAATTTTTCAAACAAGAAATACTTGCTATATCCAGGTAAATGCAAAGATATTCCATAAGATAATTATCATCTTACTGTTGGAGTTTAGCTATTATTTTTGAATACTCAGACTTTAGTGCTTGTTATCATGTAAGAGCAAAGGTGTTGAACCTTTTTCTGCCCATGAAGAAAAATAAATAATCAGATACTATGAGCCAAATAGTTCCCTTATTTGTGAACTATTGGTGCCAAATACTTCACAGTATTTGTATTTAAACAGTAGGCATATTTCACAGAAAATAAAGGAAGACTCACCTAACTAAAAGAGAACCTGGAGTTACTGAGATGTCAATGATGTTGCCAACATTACCAACATTTCTATCTTCTTCAGGAAATTATGCTCTAATGGAAGTATGAGAGGGAAAGTGCACTCGCACATTTCCTCAAAAATCTCACATTTTCTCAGCCACTGTTTCTTCTCAGCCATTCTCATGCACATTCTCAGTTCTGTCAAGCCAGAAGAGAATGAGCCTCATCTTTTCTGTGTAGTGTGCTTCCTCTCCTACCCCAGACTTGCCAGCTCCAGCTTCACTATGAGGTGGATGTTCTTCAATTTTTCAGGAGGACAGTAGATACATCTTCATTTACTGTCTGCTACACCCACATAAAACTGAAGAAAATTATTTATTATGTGGAATGAGACTTTATTTACCCAATTAAGTAAAAAACAAAACAAACTCCTCCAAAACAAACTCCTCCAGGTAACCCGCCTAGTGGATGCAAGGAAGGCTGTAGATGTTGTTTACTTGGATTTCAGCAAGACCTTTGACACTTTGACATAGCATACTCCTAGACAAACTGGCAGGCCATGGCTTGGACAGGAGCACTCTTTGCTGGGTTCAGAACTGGCTGGATGGCCGGGCCCAGAGAGTGGTGGTGAAGGGTGCTGCATCCAGCTGGCGACCAGTCACCAGTGGTGTTCCTCAGGGGTCTGTGCTGGGGCCAGTTCTGTTTAATATTTTTATTGATGACATGGATGAGGGTTTAGAGTCTTTTATCAGCAAATTTGCAGAAAACACTAAGCTGGGAACGTGTGTTGATCTGTTAGAGGGATGCAGGGCTTTGCAGAGGGACTTGGAACGGTTGGATGGATGGGCAGAATCTAATGGGATGAAGTTCAATAAGTCCAAGTGCCGAGTCCTGCACTTTGGCCACAATAACCCCCTGCAATGATACAAGTTAGGGACGGTGTGGCTGGACAGTGCTCAGGTGGAAAGGGACCGGGGGGTGCTGGTTGACAGTCAATTGAATATGAGCCAGCGGTGTGCCCAGGTGGCCAAGAGGGCCAATGGCATCCTAGCCTGTATCAGGAACGGTGTGGCCAGCAGGAGCAGGGAGGTCATTCTTCCCCTGTACTCGGCACTGGTGAGGCCTCACCTGGAGTATTGCATCCAGTTCTGGGCCCCTCACTTTAGGAGGGACGTTGAGATGCTTGAGCGTGTCCAAAGGAGAGCAACGAGGCTGGTGAGGGGCTTGGAGCACAAGCCATATGAAGAACGACTGAGGGAGCTGGGGTTGTTCAGCCTGGAGAAAAGGAGACTCAGGGGTGACCTTATCACTCTCTTCAACTTCCTGAAGGATGGCTGTGGTGAGCTGGGGGTCAGTCTCTTTCTCCGGGCAACAACAGACAGAACAAGAGGACGCAGTCTCAAGTGGCGCCAAGGGAGATACAGGCTAGAATTAAGGAGGAAGTATTTTACAGAAAGAGTGGACAAATACTGGAATCATCTACCCAGGGAGGTGGTAGAGTCACCATCCCTCGAAGAGTTTAAAAAAAGACTGGATGTGGCACTTGGTGCCATGATCTAGTTGAGGTGTTAGAACATGGGTTGGACTTGATGATCTTAAAGGTCTCTTCCAGCCTAGAATTTCTGTGATTCTATGATTCTGTGAAAATCCAAGAGCAGGAACTAATAAATATCTAATATAAAGACTATACTAATATCAAGAACTTCAGTTTGCTGAAATACTGTAATGGGATTAATGAATTGGAAATATTTTTTCATTGTAGATTGCGTAGGGCATTAAGAAATGGAAGTCCTGAATTGACACCATGAGTTGTCAGAAATCACATATACTACCTGAACACAATACAGCTGTTGAAATACTTGTGCAGAAAGAGCATTGTATTTCCAGCACCTGTGTATTTAATTTGCTTACTAATTTAGTAGAATTTAGACTTCAGGGATGGAACAGGTATGGAACTACCCAGTTTAGGGAACTGTTTG
This sequence comes from Melospiza georgiana, assembly GCF_028018845.1. Lineage (NCBI taxonomy): Eukaryota > Metazoa > Chordata > Aves > Passeriformes > Passerellidae > Melospiza > Melospiza georgiana. The sequence continues at coordinate 96,211,502 of NC_080430.1, read as the reverse complement.
GTCTGGATAGAGTCGGAGGGTTGAGATTTTTCTTTTCCTTTTTCTTTTTTCTTTTAAGAGGGGAGGATGTGGAGTGCTGGCCTAAAGCAGAAATTCTACAAAACTCATTAGCCATAGTAAAATTAAATTACTGCTCTCCAGATCATCAAGTTTTTATTCATGAATCTTTGTACAACAGTGCCTTGTGTCTCTTTTCCTTTCATGTGTATTATTTCTGCCTTTGGACTGCTGTTTGGTGCCTTTTAGAAATTCCATGGTTGAGCCATTGAGTGAGTATAATCCCCACAATAAAAAATTGGGGTGATTTTCATTCCATGTCTCCTCACAGCTGCATGAAATGCTTCTTCTATAGCCCTCTGCTAAAACAGGACACCAAATTCTCCAGTGTCCCCTATTCCATTTAGTTGTTTAGATCTGAAAATTCTCCAGTCCTTGCCTACAGTCAGGGAATTCATGCGCAGCTGAAGAAGGAAACTGCTGGCATAGCCCTAAGCACATTTTTTGAGCAATGCAGTTGTCATGGATGTCAGTTACAGGGGTCCAAATGTCCCACAGAGCAGAAATCACAACTATGGCCCAACAGAGCACGGGGACATCTCGTTCCTGCTCTGTTTTTCCCAGCATCAAAGACTGGGTGAAATTTAAGGATATTTTAGGAGGTCAGACCAATCCAGCAGTTCTCCTCATGCCTTCCAGTTCTCTGAGATGTCTGGGATCTCCACTGTTCTCCATGCTGCAGAACTGAAGCTTCAAGGACTTTCCCCAGTAAATTGCAGGAGGATCTTTGCATCCTCCTTGATACATGGGAGAACTGTGAGAAGATTTTGGAGGATTTCAATAATTTCATGGTTTAACTTCATTCTTTCCTGCAACATGGGTGGACTACAACACCACATGAAGACAACATCTGAGCCCCAGCTTATAGCCAACATTGAAGCAGCTTGTCCAGTTAGAAGCTCTGCCAGACTTCCAAGCTAGATATTTTGTAGGTGACTGGGAGACAATTGGGAATCATGCTTGAGTCAGACCTTGCAATTAACTCTGCAGTGAAGATGCACTCCCAAGTTCTTTCACTCACATTCACTTGCAAAGGCATCCAATAGGTGTTTTCTCAATCTCAAAGTGGTTTTATTTTAATCTGAAAAGGCTTTTCATAAAAAAAAAAAAAAGAAAAAAAAAAGAAAAAAAAAAAAGTTCTTTGGATTCCTTTTCTACTGCTGGAATAAAAAACTAAGAGAAAATTTAGGTTTTCAAGAAGCTGAGTTAGGAAATCTAATCCTGTTCCAGACTAGCAACAGTTGAGTGCCTAAAGGCAGTCTCACAACACACCATCTGATTAACCTAGAACAAATCTGGACAGCTTTCAGAGAATACACAATTAATTATTCTCAACCATGGGAACAGAAAAGTATAGAGGAGGCTTACAAGGAAGATCAGAAGTGAAAAAATTAATTGAAGAATCAGTTACTAAAAAATATTTCCCTTTGTAAAATTATTATTAATCAAAGCAAGAAAGAGTTTGTGAAGGGAGAAAACATTAATTTTGACAAATCTCAGCAATGGTCACATTAAAATGTTATAAAATTTTATTTATTAATTTATTATTTTAGCTGGGATCAGGTTGGGAAAAACTTCCAAAACTCTTGTCACTGCAAGATCAGGACTGTATGATGCTGAAAAAAATGCAGCAAGGATAACAACATAAATATTTAAGTTTCTCTGAAGCAAACTTTTACATCTCTTTCACTAATCTTCTCTGTGTCATTGTGAGGAGTAAAACAGCATTCTGGTATCAAACATCTACATTCATTGACAGGTAGAGAATACCTGCATCCACAAAAATTGTACTATATGATGTAATCACCACACAAGGTTCTTCTTCTAGGGATCTTCTGTTCAACCACTCACCAATGTTACCAACCATCCCAGAGGTTAGACAAATACCTCCAAGAAGCAGAGACACCATTACAAACATTTGAGGGAAGTTTTCCCTGGAGGCCTTCTTGAGGTTCTTGCAGAGTTCTTGCAGAGATGACTTTTGAAGATTTTCTGCAAAAATGAATGTAGGTGTTGTTCCATCTCTCCTTCTTGTTGAGAACCACTACTTTAGACACAGTGAAAAACCATCCATGCTAGGTAGCATCCCTGGAATTTATCATCGTAATGCTAAAGAACATATTTTAATCCAGACTGCACCAAACCAAGATGGCAGATTGTTTTTCTGTTTCCCAGTGAAATATCCTCTGTTTTTTCCCCATTTTTAGGCTGCAAAAGCTGACATAATATCAATAAAATTGGTACATCACAAGAAAGTCACAGTTCACAATCTTTGTTTCATATGTGCAACATGTTGCCCACAAGACTTTCTGATATTGCCTCTTGATACAGTAAATTAAAAACTTAAAACCAAGGCCAACAGAGAGAGCAAACCTGTCCACAAAATGCAAGTTGCTCCTCTGGGGACCATTGTTCTAGAGTACTGTGCAAATATTCTCAACAAATCACAGCTTAAATATCAGTTTGTTTGCCAAGTGATTCTCCCAACTCCCTGCTTACAGCCATGAGAAAACATTTTATTTATTAATTATTATTTGTAATTTGGGAAAACAAATGGCTGTATTCCCAGTCAGTCAACTCTCCTATCCACATATGTGCATTCCAGGAGCACAAGCTTTACCTCTGGCTTAGAGAGGTATTTTTTTCCCTGAGATCCTTCATTAAAACATTAGCAGCACATTACAGCTTAGCAGGTGCACAGACCCCATAGCCAAATGTTACTTGTTAACTGTGGTGCAACATTATATGGCCATAAATGTCTAGATATTAATCACATGTTTTGATTTGTATCCAAAATGTGATTTATGCACTGGATTTCTAAGACTGTATGCTAAACTAACAAGGAAGAGTGAAGGAATTCAGTTCAGTCAGGCAGATCCATGAAGTGGATGTACCTGTGAGCAGGCGGGGCAGTGATGGGAGAGAAACTGGAATCAACCACAGCAGCAGTGGGGAAGAGAAGGGAAACAGAAGCCATCTTTAACAAATTCAACTTCTTTCCCTTGTTAAGGAAAAGAATGTAAGAACCGTTCACTGCAGTGTTCAGAGGGTAAGGAAAAATACAAGTAAACAACCTCCCAAACCCAATTTCCCTCCAAATAAAAGAACAGAGCTGTTCCCACAAGAAGAGGAGGTCTTCCACTATATTCAAAGCAGGGTTTGGCAACAATATAGTAGTTTGTTGTTAGTTATATGCTAATTTATATATGATTCTGAGAGGAATCACAGACTGGCAGAAGGTCTGTAGTCCGGTTTCACTAAGTCTCTCTGCAGTGCTATTTATTCTACTAAAAACACACTGTGCTGCCATGAGGGTCAGCAATAGAATTTTGTTGTCACTGCTTATACCACCTGATAAAGTGGTGACCCCTTGACTCTCCTGGGTTGCTTCGTTGTGTCAATGAAAACACAGGCCATGCCTCAAGCACAGCACCCTACATGAGACATGGATGCATCAAGAAGTGTGCTAAGCAAAACTGCAGAAAAGTCAAAGAGGAAAGCCCATAGAAAGATGGGCTTCTTTCTAAGCAACTGTGGCTTGATGGTTTCCTCTAATTTTAAGAGAAAGTCCCGCATTATCTAGCCTGTAGCAAAGCTTAGGAATTGATGAGGATACTCAGATGGATTTTTGCAAAATCTTCCCTTCATCATTCTTTTGAACTTCCTAAATTCATACTTTGGCCTAAGGTCATTCATGAAACCAAGTCAAAGCACTGCTTGCATCCCATCTGCACATGCAATATGGTAAATAACTGGCAAATGAACTCCAAATCAACAGGGAAAAAAAGCATAGGATTCCACCCCAAAAGAAATATCTGAAACACTGTAGTTCAAAACACCTGAAACTGGAATAAGTGTATCCAGTTTCTCATGGAGATATCCAAGGACTCACTTAACTGCATCTCACTGCATAAAGACCCTTAAATTCCAAGAGATTCACTGTGATGGTCTACTCCTCATCTTTCATTCAGAATCCTATTTTCTGGCACTGATTTTACAGTCATCCACCTTTGCAATGATTTGCTGTGCTTTCTGTTATGAGGGAGGAACCCTGTTGCTGGCCTAAGACATTACCCAGGATAAGGGATAACACATGCAAGATATGGTATATCCTTCATCCTTGACTTCCACCTTCCCCACTCTGACATTCACTCGCTCCCATATTTTCCAAGTCCAGTTAAGCAAATCACAATAATCAATTATGATCAATGAAATTTTTTATCCGTGACCTCCCTTTCGTGTGTGTGTTGCGTTCTATTAGCTAATGCCACACAATTAATTTCTTCTTGATAATCCTTTTGTGCTCAACAAGTAGTAGTAGTTATGTCCAACCCATCTTTTCAATGTAAACCTTGCTCTAACATGGGAATGAAATCACTACAGATCTATTATTTCTCGGAACAGGATATTTCATTTGCATAAAATATTCTGCTCTTGACACAGTGCCAGGAAGAAACACCTAATGTCCATTCTTCATTGCACTCTTGCTGTGGCCTTAGGAACAGGAGGAATCACTGTGTTAGTCTCGTGCCTATTACTCCCGAGTTCCCCACTTCTTAGTCCCATCTTTGATTTATACTCCCATGACTCTCTGAGAGCCCTGTCAAGTCAGTGACCAAGATAATGGACAAAAAGGAATTTCTTACATGATGTAATTTCACATTAAACAGAATGGTTCACAGGTTGTAATAGAAGGTCAATAGCAGATATTATAACCCCTAAATTGGTAGGGAAAAAAATGGTTATTTGAATCAAAACCTAAATAAAGTTCCATACAAGTCAAGATAGCTGAAGGGAAGTGTCTCCATGCGTGTCAGTGATATGCCTGGTCTAATAACCTCAAAGGAAGGCAGATCCCAACCTTGTTCATTTTCATAGCAGCAGGACTTACTGGCAGGGAATGGCATTAGCACTGTCTTCAAATATACAATGTCTCTTTTTACTTTTAAGTTGGATGGCTAAATTCCAAAGTAAAAAAAAAAAAAATTATCTAAATGTCATTAGTCCAATGGGAATGCAGAAAATGTACATTTTGGAGACAGATCAACCTGTTAAGCAAGAAAAGGAGACCAAGAAGAAATTAATTAATTGAATGGATTCATGAGTCCCTCATTTGTTATTAATAAAGCACTGAGGAATAAAATGTTGATGAGACACAGTCATTCACCTTGGATCAGTATGCAAAAGGAAAATTCAGTGCACTGTAGATAGTTATCAAGGCCATATGCACAGCTTTTTGTACTGAGTTATGGATGTTATATTAAATGGTAGACTCAACATTGCATGCATATACTTTGCCTAGGGATGAATTTCGCCCTAGGAAAAAAACCGATAAGGCAAATTTTAGAGAAGAAGAGAGCTGATTTAATACAATGTATAGCATGTAGTCACTAATGGACTTTTAGTTATTCCCAAAGATAACTAACCCCATAAAGGGTTTTAAGTAATTCTTAACATTATTTTCATACACCTCAAAGACAATCAGTCTCTTAAATCTATTTCTATATTTCTCCATATTACAGAGCTATATGCATCTTAGACTGTTACACAATTACATATACACATTTTCTGCTTTCATGGGTGAAAGTGTCCTGTGGTAATGACAACCATGGTATTGAATTTTCCTATTTAAGAAGTCTAATGCATTTTGCCTCAGCTCTTAGGTCTTCTTTTTTGTTAGGCATGCTTTTCTGTTATTTATATCAGTCTGGCTGTTGATTTTTGTCTCTTATCAAATACTACCAAAATTAAGATGATTTTAGCCATTGTAGGTGCAGCCAAAGCCTGCTCTTACACAATGGAGACCATCAGCAAGATCTGCTGCAGTCCATTCTCTGAAGAAAACAGAAATTATAATTTATTGATTTGCTAAAACTTGCTTAAGTTACTTAAAACTGCCAAGGAGTGAAATCCACTCTTGAACATGAGGCCAGGAGCAAGGCTTAAGAAGTGCTTAAACTCATTTTGAGGATATAAAAGTGATTGAAGTGGTTACACAGGATCGGTGCTCGTACTTCATACAGGAGAGGAGCTGACCATGTGTGAGCACTTCAGGAAATCACACCAGGTTCTGATTTCCCCCCAAATTTCAGCAACTACACTAATAATTCTACCAGGCCATCACAGCCATGCTAATGCTCAGGACTGTTTTGCTTTGTCTAAGTAATTACAGAGGGATAAAACCACTCTAGGTCATGCTAGAAGCTCAAGTCATTAGAAATACCTCCTCACATCTTTAGTGCCGTGAGTATTCCAAAGGAAAAAAAAGCCTCAAGGCAATTATAGAAAAAGGAAAGAAGGGATAGTTTCATCTAATCCACCACTAATACAGATTTAAAGAGTGCTCTGCTTTTTGCCTTTACTTGAAACCAGATCTCCCACATATCCCTGAAGATATGCCATGTGCTGTGACTCGTTTAGGACCCAGCCTGCTAGTCTAGAAAAGCACTTTTTTTGTTCACTAAGTGAGCCCAGACTGTATTGAGTTGCAAAAGGTAGAATATGGAATGGAGCAAGAGGTTTTTTCAGCACAGAAAAAACTCAAAAGCTTCATTGCATCTGTTTACTGCTTTATTTCTGCATTTCTAAATCATTGGCAAATTTAAAGAAGGACCAGCTAGTATTGGAAGAGATCCTGAATAGTCAGCAGTAGTTTAGTGAGATCACTCAGGCCACAAAGCCTTGCCAGAGTTACTAGTCCCTCAGAAATTTCTGAATCTATATTTAAACATCCTTGATCTGGTCACAAAAGATGTGATAGGGCTGACAGCAAGGGAAGAGGGGCAAGGAGGAAATTAGGGTTTCCAACAGAAGGGGGGGTGGAACAGCACTTCTAGAAAATCTGGGCTCTTTGGACATAATTGTCTGGCAATGTGTAGGTATTACTAAAAACCAGGATTATTTCCAACACTACATCATCATATCCACTACTACTGTCTGCCAGAGTGTTAGTAGTAAATCTGAAGAGCCAGGAAAATAAGTGGAGCCTGTCTGCCTGCAATGAGGGTCTGGCCTCTGTGCTGCAACAGTCAATGCCTTTCTCAGAGAATCAAATTATCTGCTAAATATCTAAAATATTCCTGAGACAATAAATGTGCTTTTCTAAATTTTCTGGGGGTGTAAGGTAGGAGAAGTCTGGGATTTGAAGAGCAGAACATTTACAGGTATAAATGGAAAGTGGAGCACTCCTGGAAGTGAAAGGCCTTGTTGGCATCACTACATTGCCTTCACCAGCAGCCAGTCCCAACCTGGCAAAAGCACACTTTGTGCTTTTCCTTCTCCTCTGGCATAATAAAACTGCTGTAAGATTTGGGAGAAACTCTTTCCACTTGAGTCTCTCTGAAGCTGAAACACATCAAGTCAAGACTGTAGGAGAGAGAAAACCAATTCACCTCAGTCAACACTAGAAAGAATTGCCTGTAGGAAGGATGCTCAAGAACAGGATGAAGTGACAGACATAAAAAACCTGGTGGGTTTTGGGTAAAGGAGGGAAAGCAAAGCTCAGACTGAAAGCAATCCCACAGGCTTGTGAGCTCAAACAAGAGATACACCAATTTCCGAAGTGTAGCTGTGAAGCAAACAACTTTTGAATTTTTAACAAGAGCATTTTGCCATCCAATCAGAAGATCTTTCTTATGTCAAAGCAGCACCACTGGAAGAGAGATGGGAATAAATTTAACCCAAAGTAAGACTCCTCTAGCCTTTGTTAAGGCTGTTCTATAGGCCAAATGGGGCCTTATTACGTCATCGGTTTTAATCACAATTTTCCATCAATCTCAATGGGAAGTTTTGGTTTAAAATAAATGTAACGGCATTGCCTTTGCATAGTGCAGTTGAAAGTGTAAAGGTACTGAAGAGGACACCAGTTGTATTGGTAGGAACCACCTGAAACTCTATAACATACCATTAGTAGGTGCTGGTAACTGCAGGGGTCACGTGGGCAGTTCAAGCCACTGTCTTCCTAGAACATAGATAATATAAGAGAGGCCTGTCTATGGAATCCATAATGTACTGGTTTTCTCTGGGATAAAGGCAATTTTTTTCATACTAGCTGGCATGGTGTTTGTTTTGCATCTATGATGAAAAGAGTTGATAACACAGTAACATTAATGTGAGCTATAGCTGAGCAGTGCTTACACTGTCAAGGCCTTTTCTGCTGCTCATGCCACCTCACCAGAGAACAGGCTGCTGGGAGGGCACAAGAGGTTGAGAGACAGCTCCCCAGCTGATCAAAGGGACACCCCATGCCATATGGCCTTGTGCTCAGCAATAAAAGCTGGGGAAGAAGTTTTCCAGGGCTGCAATTGCTCAGGAACTGCCTGGGCATCAGTCAGCTGGCAGAGAACAATTGTGGGTCAATTTGCATCCCTTGTTTTTCTTGGGTTTTTTTCTTTGCTTCTTCTGTTTGTTTGTTTGGGTTTTTTTAAATTTTTTTTTAACTTAAACTGTGAACTCACAGTTTAAGTTAAAAAAAATTTTCACACTTGTAGTCTTCTGTTCCCAACCTCCATACCAGGAGGATGTGATGTGAGCAAGCAGCTGTGTGGGACTGAGTTGCCCACCAGGGTTAACCCACAACATGTGTCTAGGTCTGTCACTGGGCTCACCGGAGCACGCCCAAGGGAGCCTCCTGGGGCAAGGACAAGCCCCTCGCTGTAACAGGATGCTCTAAATGCACAGCACTGTTCCCAGCATTCAGAGTAGAACAGTCTTTCACAAGTCCAGGACTTCTCCTTCAGTTTCTAGGCTCAATTTCTTCCCATTTCTTTTTTCCTCTTCGCACACTGATAATCGTACTTAAACAGCTTATCATCCTTATTGGTGTTTGTCCTCCTTCACTCAGGAAACTAATTTCTTGAGCTCTATGTGAAGGCCAAGCAAACCAAGGTCTTCTGGCTTCCTCTCATTCCACATGCTTTTCATGCTCCCAACCACCCTAGTAGCCTTCCTCTGAAATCTATATTCACTTTTTTTAAATGAGACACCAGAACTATATGCAAGACTCTGTATGAAGTTATCTGCCTGAATACTCTTATGGAAGCTAGTAAAATTACACATGCAGGAATTTTTACTGCAGTAAAAATCATAGCCATAAAAAGCAGGTCTTTCATATCTTTTCTTAGTATGGCTGATATTTAATATATGAATGATGGAAGACATATGAAAGAAAAAGTAGGTGACTGAAACCTGGAACTACAAGAGAGGTTTTTAATAAGTATTTTTCTTGGTATAATTGCAGTGAATATTAACTAACAGTTATACTTCCTCATAGAAAAAAAAATCAAATAAGACTAAAATAGAACCTTTCACTGAGAGAATGTTAGTCATAGAACAGAGCAGGATTCTTGGGAATTTTGTATGCCATCAGTGAAGAGACTTGCAGGAAAAGTATGAGATGAATGGCTTGTGGAGAACCACAATTCCATGCCAGTTCCATGCAATTAAAGCCTAATAAAGCCCTTTTGAGAAGCCTCTATCAACACACCAGAAGCCCCATTTTCAGAGAAAAACACTAACACATCTCATACATGTGTGAACACTTTGTTCAGCCCCTTAACATACCACATTACCACTTACTAGTAAGTAACTGTAAGAAAAGAATAGGAAAATTTCCCCTCCTTACAAAAATTCTGAAGTTTTTCTTTGAAAATTCAAAAAAACATATGAAGCAAAAAACAAATCCCACACGAATCACTAAAAAAACGCAACCACAACACAACAGCAAAATAAAAAAAGACCTCTTACCACCTCCACACTCTCCAGTTGCAGCATTCAGCCAAGAAGTGGCTGTGCTGACTCCAGCCCATAGTCTCCCTTGCCATACTGCAGGGTCAATGCAATGCTGCCTACCTTCTCCAAGGAAGTCTCACAGCAACTCCTCAGCAAACATTTCTCTCCAGAGCTGAGCATTGAAGTGTGAGCCTGTCCTCTGAGTCAGAGAAGGTGATTATACCCTGATTTCATTCAGAGAGCAGGGGCTTAATTAACGTTTCTCACTTCACTGGTGCAGCCTATGAACACCAGATCATGGGGCTCATGGGGGTGTTGGCATCTCTAAAGTGAAGTTCTGGAGCCAGGAACTTTTCCTAACAAAATCTTCTTGAATTGGCTATACTTTCTGACTCCAAAGTGTGATTTCAGTGAAATGACATATTTCAATGAAAGTATTTTTATTGAAAGGTCTTGCTGCTAATCTTTGATAAGTATGTTGAACCATGGATTTTGCTCCCATATAGAAGAAGCTGAAGGACCCAACATGTTTTGTGCCTACAAGATGAAAGGAGATCTCCAGCCACATCTTACCCTACTCTCAGTTACTGTCATTCTTTGCTGACCTGACCTTCTCCAGCAGATTCATGCAAAGTATTGGCTTTAGCAGAAGCCAAGGAAAAGTCTGGAGTTCTGTGTGCGATTTCACTACCTTAACTCAAGATGACTGACACTTGTTCTAGATTAAGTCCTTTTCTTTTTGCAGGGTTTTCTTCCTCTGCTACCCCTCTTCATGCAGGGCAGCCCTGGATCACCTCCAGCTGGACAGTTTTCCTGTCTGGTTTGTGCAAGAGGAGAGACTATGGCCTTGCCTGCTCCTTTACACATCTGAGACTGCTTTCTTCCCAAGAACAATTCTGCCTCTCTCTCTCATGAGCTATATAAGCTTGCAGTTTCTCTAAGAAGCCCTGGCCACCACAACTGTCTTGATTTTCTGTTTATGGTATTTGTTGCAAATGTTATTCCTAAATCCGCATTTCTTTCTGTAGCCCAGAAATAACTTGATGATAGCACAAGTCCAGTCATTCTTTCCAGTTAAATACATGTTGGACCTGAACAGTTTCTCTGTAGAAACAGAGACTCTCACAACCTTTTGAGGATGCACTTGATGCCTACTACTAATGCTTAGGGGTTAAGACTTTGTGGCAAACACCTGCCAACTCAGCTCCCAGTGCTACTTACATAAATATGCTTTTGTTCTTAGAATATGTTACGCCAGGTTTCATAAAAGAACCCGGGTACCGCTATAAAAGATTTAAAAGATATAAATAATAACCTAGGAGCCATTTAAAGTTAGGATCAGCAAATTTCAAGGAAGGGATCAACCAACTTTGGTAATTTAACAACTGTTTAAAATACATTAGCAATATCTGGTTTAATCTTATGGTAATTTATAAGCTATGAGGTTTTGTAAAAAAAGTCACAGTAATACAGGAACATGATAAATTAAGTACAAGCTTACAAGTGAGTTTTTTAAAGAAAAAGCCTATCATTCTACAGGACTGCTAAAGACACATGAGCATGCGTGTAAACAAACAAATGAGCATGCAAAAATATGTATATAAGCATTTCAAATAGCTGTATAGGGTTGGTTTGGAAAGGAGCAGGTATATTCGATTGGTCCCTTATATTTCTATTCTGTGCAACAACATTAATGAATTTAGGTACTCAGAATTATCTCACAGGCAGTTTTCATGCTTGAAAAAGAATACAGTAAGCTCACAGTATCCCCACTTGAGGAAGACATGTAAGGAACTGATTCATTGTATGCATACCTGGTGTCTGGTTGCACATGTACTTCATTATTTTGTATCTGGGGGTTCAGCCGGTTTTTTTCAGCTTTTATTACACACTTTACTGCCACTAAGGTAAGGAGGTGAAGTGAGAGCTGTTCACTCTCCTACCTGAACTTGGGCAGAACCAGTTGTCTAGCAAGGTCAAAACCATTTAGCATAGAAAATACAGTATAAGGAATCATTGGAAACATAGCAAGGTGACCATACACCTGGTGCTCCCCACTGAGGTTGTTTTTCGATACCCCTGTGTCACTTTGAAGCCAAAGCCCTCATCAGGAAAGCTAACCAAGACATGTCTGTCTGCACAAGGGGAGAAGAGCTGGCCCTCTGCTCTGGGAAGGAGCGGAGGCTGGGCTGGTACCTGAGAGGAGTCTCAGGTAGCTCTAATAGCGCCATGCTCTCATGCGCTGCTGGGCAGCTCAGGGCCAGGTGTGCCCCACCTGGGCAAGGCCCTGTGCCCGGGGTCTGCTATCCAGCACAGAGTTTTCCTGGCACTCTCCTGCCAGTGGCAGCCAACACGGCACAGATCCACCAGCATGGCTTCTGCTTTGAACAGTGGCTCCATACCTGGGCATTTTCACGGCTGCCCTTCAAAAGTTTCCACATAAGAATAAAACTTACTGAGATCTAAATAAACTTACTGGAACTTACATAAAGGTTCATGGAATAAATCATGCTCTTCAGTTTTAAATTCTGTGTTGAAAGTTCTTTCTATTCTTGCAGGGCTTTGTTTTACAAATAATGCTGAAGCTAAATCTATTCTTTCAATATAACTGGTGTTTGTGATTTAAGTAGTCAAATAGGATCCTTCGCATCAGGAACCATGAAATCTAGACCTACTTTGACCTACTTCTGCCTAAACCAACAAGGGGTAAAACAGGAAAGGTGATGGTCAAAGAATAATTAAAAAATATATATTTATTCCAATTTCTTTGAAATAGAGAGACTTTCCGCACCCCATTGTCCCAGTCTTGGCTATGGTTGCCAAGTCTTTCCGCAACACAAGAGGTTAATTTGTATTCTGTGGACAATAAAAACAGCAAGCGAGGTAATACAAAACTGGCATTATACAAATGGGCTGGAGAGGAATATCAATATTATTAAAGGAAGGACCAGCCTTGCATTATATGCTTTCCATTAAAAAAAATCCTTCACATAATTCTGCTGAGTTCTAGTGCTCTGGCAATATAAAATATCTTTCCCTCACTTTAAAAAAAAAGTCAAAGAGGCAAGACCAAGGCTATGTTATTAACAAAGTCAAACAATGTCAATAAGAATAGAAGATAGTAAAGAGAGTAATAAAAGTGCAAAACTCACAGTGCACATTTCACAGCTTTTAAACATACAGATTTGCAAGGGAATATAATATTCCTGAAAAGAAGATAGGCATAGGTTTGTTTTTTGTGGGACTAAAACTGCTGAGAACATCTCAGGATTGAACCCCTGCATTCAGGAAGACATAGAAGAAGTTGTCTGACAAAGCTCTGGCAGCCTCCTTCCAACATGACCTAGAAAAGCCCATGCAGTTTTTGTTCTGACTCTCTCTGGAGAAGAGTCTGCCAATTGTACCAGACTGCAAGGGGGTTTAATGATGTGGACAAATGGGCCTTTTATTTCTCCTGTGCTCGTCTGGGAAAATTTGGAAACCATACATTGTAGTACCTTTCAGCGTTCCCAAAAACTGAATAGGGAGCTTTCCAAGGTGTACAATAAGTTGCCAGAGGTTCAGCAACAAGACAAAACCTTGCAGCCTGTTATTGATAGTTCACCTGCACATACAAAAGAAATGGTCCTTTATAAATACCTTTGAAAATTCAGGAAAACTGAATATGTTATAGAAGTAAAATTTTTACCAGATGTATTCATAGCCTAAAAAGACTACAAATGTAAGAAAGAGCTTAAATGATTTCATAAAGTACCTCAGGGAGAATAGAGAGATGTTTCCAAAAGAGACTGAACTCCATCCTCCCTTTCCCACATCCACTGTTTTCCGTATTTGCCCATGTATCATTTGATTGCCCTTCTCACTCTCAAATAATACAAAATATCTTTTCCCAAATTTAGTAGTACAAGTTAGACAAGAAAAAGAGAAAGGCAGAACCCAAAGGAACTCCTGTAACTTCTATAAATAGTCTTTTACAAAAGATAAGAGCTTATGAACTTATGAAAAGATGATACTGTCTATTCCCAAGCAGTTTTCTGGCCAATCCCATTGTACACGTCATGTTCTCATAGCGGATAGTCCTCCAACCAAATAATTGTTCCAAATGCTGTTTTTACAATTCGCAAATTACTTTGTGAAATTTTCTCTCTGTTGTAACAGGAGCTGTGCTTAATCCTCTTTGTAGTTGATAATCACATTTCCCATTAAAGTAATCTTCTCTCATACCCATAGGACAAGCTGGAAAGGAAGATTTCACAAGGGCATGTAGTGATAGGACAAGGGGTAATGGCTTTAAACTGAAAGAGAGTAGGTTTAGATTAGGTATTGGGAAAAAATTCTTTACTATAAGGGTGGTAAGGCACTGGCACATCTCGACCAAAGAGGCTGTAGATGCTCCATCCCTGAAAGTGTACAAAGCCAGGCTGGACTGGGCTGTGAACAACCTGATCTGCTGCAGGTATCCCTGCCCAGTGCAGGGGTTTGATACCAAAGGAACTTTATTGTCCCTTCCAATACAAACCATTCTGTGATTCTATGATTCTAATACAAATAAGCATCAGGTGGTTCACATCTATCTTCACAATCTGGAGGATCCTTGTTGTTTATAAAAGTCAGAATTTTCTCATCAGAAGGCCTCTCATGTTCAAATACATCCTTGCCATTCAACAGCCAGTTAGGCAGGACACAGGAAAGGGAACTCAGCTCATTTGAACTTCAAGTATACCCTTAAGCCTTATTTCTTAAATTTTAATGTTAAGTAAGTGGATTTTTATGAATGATAACTAGGAATGGCATAGTTTTTCTTGTCCTATTCTCTCTCCTGTCTCTCCCTCCACATGAAATTCTGCTAGGGAATATATTCTCCTGGCAGAAAGATGGATTCAGAGATTCAGTAACCTTTTTCAAATCACATCTTGTCTGAGTTCATAGCTTCCTGCACATATGCACACACATTTTCTTCCTGGGTTCCTGTTTTTGCTCCAGTTTTCCTCCTCTCTATACCATAGTTCCTCATCCATGGAGCATCAAAAAATTTTATTTCTTTGAGAAACTTTGATTGGCCTCTGCATGAAAACACCCGTTTTGCAAATAAAAGTACAAAACTGATTTTATCATTAGTCCTGTTGCTTTCCTTGAGGCTATCACTACACAGGATAGGGATTCACATATGATAATGCTGACATTCAAATCTACAACTGAACTGTCTAAAGACAATCTCCAAACACTACTCCAGTGATTAATCAACTGTGCATTCACACAGAAATATTTGATGTACTGCTCTACTCACCAAAGTCTCTTATTGTAAAGTCAAAGGTTATTTGGAATTTATCCGTCGCCACCAGGCTGGAGCTCGCTATTATTAACCACAATTCAACCTGGAGGGCAGTGAAACTGTACAAGAAATATGGAGTGTTTTGATTCATAAAAATACTAAAAAGTAGGTTTGGGACTCAGATTTAGGGAAGATTAAATCAATATTTCAAATAAGCTCCCCACAGTCACAAGCACCCATACATGTGTAGTCCAGAGGGGTCACAAGAATATCTGTTCCTACTGTCTCTATACACCACATATCCTAAAGTCTTATCTGAAGAACACCATCTGAAGAACACCAGAAGTTACTGCTATAAATTTCCTTGGAAATGTTACCATTTTGACGGATCCCTATAATAGCACAAAATTTTCCTTTCTATCGTCTTTCTTCAGATGAACTATTGTTTGAAAACTTGCTGATGCATCTTGAGCTCATGGAAAGGAAAGAAATGAAAGACATACAAATACTAGAATTATACTGCAAAAAGACTCAAAAAAGCAGTAAAATTCACACTAAAACTGAGAATCTCTTTCTTTTCTGTGGAAGAATCACCATATTTTTCCTAGTATTCTTTATATATACCTGGGAAACAAGTGCACTCTTAATACCTCACAGGGAAAAAAAATCACTCAATGAAAATTGTGCATTTCCAAAATAAAATAATTATCTGTCCTTATTGATTCTGAAAGGAAGTTATAAATACATCTGGCCTTATGATTATGAACTACACATCTCAAAAGATTTCTCAATTTCCACGAAAGGATATACAAGCATATACAAGGACTGTATATTCACTGAAGATCAGAAGTATTTCAGAGTCCAAGCCCCCTCGGTGCCTATAGATAACACTTGCACCCCAGCTCTTACCATACTCATGTACCTGTGTTTCTTTCCCAAAGTAGCTGGAAGCTGCCTACCTGATACCAGGACTCTGGTCGTGTGAGGAATGTATTGTCCTGCAGATTGCATACAGAGAGGAAGTCTTACCATGGAAATAATTTAAAATGTTGGTTTTTGAAGACCCAGACAGTGACTGAAGCTACATGTTTGCGGATAGCTTCTCACCTTTCAGCCTACAGAACTCTTCCAGCTGCAGCTGCACAAGACAACACATTTGACGGGACAAGACAATGCCACTGCCATAAAATGAGAGCCTTTAACATCAGTGGTTTTCATTCTTGCCACAAATGAGACCAGAAATCAGCAGGAAACCAATGTTTCCACTGAGACCAACTTTGGAGACCAACTTGGAGTTACACATCAACCTGATGGATCTGCCTATTACTATTAGTATTATTCCTTGTAACTGGAAGAATCAGGAAAATCACTACCTGGGCTCCTGATCCCTCTCCCAATGTTTCCAGGGCCCCAAAGCCTCCTTTGATAGCCCTCAGTCATCTTTTTGTTACTTCTTCCCTGCCAGTTTAAACAACCAATAGTGGATAGTATTCAGAGGGCCTTATTAGGCCAGTAATGTCCAGTATGTCCCATTACCATTCCAGTAATGTCCCTTCTCTGAGCCCCTGGGTGACACCAGACTTCCCTGTGAGTTGGGTCCAGTCTGCATATCAGGAACTCTGCTCCCCTTAGAAGGGAGTCTCCTATAACAATTACTCTTCTTCTCCTGTTTACAGAGGAGGTCTTGATGCAGGGTACAGGTGGTACTAGTGCTTTAGGAGGCTTCACTGTCTCAGAAGGACCTCCCACCTCATCTGTGGTCCTAAGCCTAGCTCCAGAGCCTCAGACCTGTTGCAGAAGGTATCAGTCCCACTTACCAAATTCTGAGGAGGAAGAACCTTCTTCCTGCTATGTGCAGTGACTGCTTCCAGCCCTCATCTTTACAAATCTTTGACTAATAGTGCTTTGACTAATTCCCTGCAGGGTTCTGAGTCCAGCTGCTTCTGCACTACGATGCAGGTTCAGGACTAGAAGGGATGCTAAGCAAGTTTACAGACAATACAAAAGTGTGAGGGGCTGTTCACTCTCTCTCAAAGACAAAGGAGACTCTTCAAGACCTCAACAAATTAGAGGACTGGGCAATTACCAAAAATATGAAGTTCAAAAAGAGCAAGTGAAAGATTCTGAACCCAGGACACAGCAACCCTGGATGTACAGGCAGACTGGGGAGTGAGATGCTGGAATGCAGTGCCATGGAAAGGGACCTGGAGGTTCTGGTCAATGGCAAGTTGAACCTGAGTCAGCAGTGCCCTGGCAGCCAGGAGGGCCAGGTGTGACCTGGGGGGCATCAGGCACAGCAACACCAGCCAGGAAAGGGAGAGGATTGTCCTGATCTGCTCTGCACTGGGGCAGCCTCACCTCCGGCGCTGGGGGCAGTTTTGGGTGCCACAATATAAAATATTAAACTATTAGAGAGTGTCCAAAGGAGGGCAATGAAGATGGTGAAGGGTCTCAAGGGGAACTCATATGAGGAGCAGCTGAAGTAATTTTGTTCAGCCTGAAGGAGACATCATTGCAGTTACAACTTCCTCATGAGGAGAAGAGGAGGGGCCGGTACTGATCTCTTCCCTGCAACAGGACTAGTGACAGAGCCCAAGGGAATGGTCTGAAGTTGTGTCAGGGGAGGCTTGTGTTTGATATTAGAAAAAGATTATTCACCCAGAGGGTGTTTGGGCACTGGAACAGGCTCCCCAGGGAAGTGGTCACAGCACCAGCCTGCCAGAGTTCAAGGATAATTTGGACAGGGCTCTTAGGCACTAGGTGTGACACTTGGAGCTGTCCTGTGCAGAGCCTGGAGTTGTGCTTGATGATCCTTCTTGGTCCCTTCCAACTTACCTTATTCTGTGATTCTGTGTTTCAGTGAGCACATAGATAACTAAATTATTTCCTAAATGGTGAAACTTACCCTGTCTTGAAAAATTCTGCAGTGTCCACTAGTCTTCTTTGGTTTTCACAACCTTGATATTGAAATCAAGTCCGAGGCAGATAATTTGGGAGCCCCAATAAATTAATCTTCAAGCTGTCACCGCCCAGTCCAGCTTTGGGAGCAGCAATGGATTCTTGACAGCAGGGCGACAAGGACTTGTGACATTGCCTGCCTTCAGGAACGTCAGCTAACACTGGCAATGAAGAAGTGGGAATGACAAAGTAAACCCAGAAAGCAAAACCTTAATAATGTACAAATAAAGGGATAATCCATATGCAATGTACGGCTGCTTCAAAGACCTTGAAATGGGAAAAACTTGACAATATATAGTGCTGGCTGAGGGCAGGGAACCAATGAACAACAAGAACTAGAAACATTACCTTATATGGAGAACATAACTAACCAATCGCTAACAAGAACTCAGAACACCACCTTATTTGGCAGGAACATATTAAAATAACCTTTCCCATGATTCCACGCAGCTCTCTGTAACTTAGATAGATGTTATCCTCCTTAGCTTCCTGTTTCCCATGGTCTCAGATTGATGCCTCTGTGTATTCAGTCAAGGCCAAGTCACTGTCCATCCCAGCCAGTCCAACTCCCACATCAAGCCACCAATGATGAGGACAATGATGAACTGAAAAACACTATATGAAATGAGTTACTGCTCTCTTACTCATTTTCTTATTTATGAAGTGCTTTACGTCAAAGAATCATTAGGAAAATCCATATGAAATTACCATACTTTTATTATACTCTCAGAAAAAATGTTTAAGACCTAAGGAATCTTTACCATCTGGAAAGTACCTCTAGAAAAGTGGTGAGACAGTGGAAAAAAATCACAAAATCACAGAATATGCTGAGTTGGAGGGGATCCACAAGGATCATTGAGTCCAACTCCTTGATATGCACAGGTCCATTTCTGAACTGAGGATATTTTAAGCTGAAGAGCTAGAAAGAGTCACTAGCAAGACATGTTATGCCTACTTGTCTGTTTTTCTACAAAATGTACTTTTCTTGAAATGAAAGAAAAGTTTTGATTTTATGGAATTTGAATTCATGTGGCCTAGTGATTTGCCACCACAAAATATATGCTTCTACCCTAACACTTCATGTGATAATTCTAAGACTTATAGAATATTATTTTAGATATAACAATTTTGTAATGTTTTGTTTGAGTTAAAAAATTCACTCTGCTCAGTTTTGAGATTACAGAGTTGTTTCAATAGGTTGCCTTAAAGTTCTTTCAGTCTCTCTTCCATATAGATTGTAGTTGCTCATCTACACATTCCCAAGCCTTAAAAATAACTCAGAGTATATATATAGGGCCGTAGAACCAAGACAGCTCAACTCTGTTTGGTTGCCAACCATTTCACTTTCATCACAGGGAGAACTTTAGTACTAAAAGCTAATAATGCAGAGGTTATTTACATGGACATCTTGCTGGGACCAGGGAAATTGTGCTTACATAAAAAGTTTGTTTTTCCTAAGGTCTAACATTAAAGTTCTGTTAGTCTATATTTTCTTTTCTTTTTTTTTCTTTTTTTTTCTTTTTTTTTTTTTTTTGTTCTTTAAACCTCAGCAGAAAACAGGAGCTCACTGTGAAAGTAATCCAACCAGATATCTTCAAAATCTTAATAGGCAAAGTGGATTGACCTCAGTTCATCTTCATGGAGCTTAGGACAAATTGATCAATTTACTTCCTAAATAATTACCATTTGAATGTTGATTTTACCTTCCTAAGATTAGTACATTAAAAAGCCTGTATTCAAGAATGCTAATGCAGTGCAGTTCTGCACACACATACAGACTCACAAAAAACCACAATATATTCTTTATATAGACAAGCCTCAACTGATTCTGTTTAATGAGGATTTACTTATTCTTTTGTTGAAGAATGAAAAAAGCCTAACAGAAATAAAACAGAGAAATGGATATAGTTAGAGCACTGGAGGGAAAGACTTTATTTAGCATTTGGATTTTTGAGGTTAGGCATTAAGATTCTATGGACGCAACAACAGCAATCCAAAGTTTATCTGTTTAAAATAAGCCCATGGAAGAAAGAATGCAAGAAATTATTTATGTTTGAAAGAAGGGATCTAAAATAGGAAAGTGAAAATAACATATAATTATTTAATAAATGTTGTAAGTTGCCTAGTAAGATTCCAATGGAATACATTGATTGAGCAGTAACTTTTGATGTTGACTTGCAACACATGGCACTTTTTTTTGCTCTCCAAAGGAGTCAAACATTGAGGCAGGTTACACACTCCGATGTGTATCTGTTCATTTCAGGGAAGGCTGGGGTAACTTTACTGGTATTGTTAGAGTTTCCCAGGTGTATGAAGACACAACAGTCCAGACTCTTAGCCATACCCAGGTAGGCGCCATTCCCATAATTAACCTCTGTGACAGTAATTTTCTTTGTT
Source organism: Melospiza georgiana (assembly GCF_028018845.1). NCBI lineage: Eukaryota > Metazoa > Chordata > Aves > Passeriformes > Passerellidae > Melospiza > Melospiza georgiana. The sequence continues at coordinate 96,191,089 of NC_080430.1, read as the reverse complement.
AAGAAAAGCTTCCTCTGCTGCAGCAGATGCTGACAGATCTCCCTCAGCATCTTAAAGGAAGAGGAGCAGAAGAATTTACTCTGGTTTGGCATCAGCTGAGAGCATCTGCCCCTCTGAATGTGCAGCAAATGCAGGAAGTTAAAAAATTTGTATCTCAGTTTAATGAGGAAATTATTCTTTTCTCTTCTGTATCCCTGTCTCAATTTCTCCCATTACTTTTGGTATTAAAGGTTTTACCTTTTTTTTTCCTTGCAACATTTTGCATTCTGATTCCTTTCTATGAATGTTGCTTATATATCTCCATTATCCTCACTTGGAATTTGTCTCTCCTGGAAATTCCTCATGATAACTTTAGTACAAGTTGTTTTTTCTGCACTGTTTCTCATAAGAAAGCTGCAGTCTTTCTGTGCTTCTTTTTAAAAGTTTTTGAGTTCTGATTCCAATATGCCAGGAACCTGGTTTTCCTCTCTCTGGAACAAATATACGTTCTGAGAGGAACCTCAAAATCCATCCAACCTGAAAAATTCTGTTTAGAACCAGTCTCTGTAAGGTGGGTCTTGTCTTTTATCCTGTCCTTTAGCCAGAATTTTTTAGAGTTCCCCCCTCAGACTCTTAAAAGCTTCTCACAGTTCCCCAGAACACAAAGACAATAGCTATATATCTACACATTTGGTGGAAAATTGATTATGTGCTTAATTAAAGTCTGGAAGAAATATAATTCTTTGTAAGTTGGATTAGTACTATATATGTATTGCAACTGTAACGCCATAAAAAATATTTTCTAGCTGTCCATTGTGAAATTTCAAAGTTACTGTCCGAAATAGCTAAGTTAGGCACAAGGCTCTGGCCAACTGGCATGCTTCAGTCCAACACCTCAGGGAGTGTGATCCAAGGCTGTTAATGCCCCATCACAGAGTTACTTCCATCACCAGGTGAACCATCTACAATGTGGTTATAACCATAATAAGTTTCAGCACAGGTTTCTCTGAGAGTACTAAGAGAACAGAAACACTGATTCGCGTCATACACAAATTTCCACCAAATTTGGTGTTTGGCAGGGGTGCTGAGAACACCTCACTTTTTCTGTCTTTGGTCACTGGCATGATTGAGTTTACTAGCACAGCATTGCCATTGCATAGCAGTGATACTTCCAGACACAAAATGATGCAACAAGAAGCTAACACATCACATTAGATGAGTTCATTTTAATCTTGCTTCCTTTATACTATCCCAGCATCCTATCAGACCTGTTTTCATATAGCCAAACATCCCACAAGTATAAAATCTGTGAAATTTTGAGCGGACAGGTTGGTCTTAGTCCTAAGAAGTAACACACAGTGAAAAATTCTGAGAGCCATTTATTTAGACAAATAGACTCCAAAGTGGCATTTGTATTTTGCTATCGTTACTATAAATACTTTATCTTTTTTTTAGGAAAGCTTTCCCTGGATGTTATTCTGAGAGGATCAGTCACAGTGCTTTTGACCTTTTACTGTACACTACTCCATTAACATCCTGTGGAGAAATTCTCCTTATATATGTAATTGATGCATTTTATGAGACACAAATCAAAATAGATAGTCAAAAAAAAGATAGTATGTGAGCTCAGGAAAAGCTGCCTGCCTGAGTACTTCGTTGGCATATTGCCTATAGTTGATAGTGTCAACTCAACATATGGCCCTTCAAATGCACTGATGAATCCTCTTATGGGAATAAAGTCAGACTTGTCTGTGAAATGTTTAAAGTTTCAGAGTCCAACAAATAAAGCAAGTTGGAGCTCTAGCAAGGAGGAGACCTTACAGGCTTGTATGCAAACAATGTACATTTCCACCACAAATATTTTTTAATAATTTCCACGGGGCATTGTGAACAGCCTTGTACATGACCAGATAAATTGTTAAAATAGTTGCTACTTGAGCACAGCCAAACTATATTACAAGCTGATTTGGTTGGACAAGTATGGAACTTCAGAAAAAGACAGTTGTTAAGCTTGTTCTCCAGCCATAGATGTATCCTCAAATTAGAAAGAGCTTGAAGCGGTACAGAAAAGAAAGGATGGCAGAATTATGCAATTAAAATTCTCATCTAACCTCCTGAACAAGATCCAACAACCACAAAGTGTCTGAAATTATATATTCAGTGTTCATATGTGGCAGTGATAGAGTAAAAGAATTTGTACTAGTTTGGCTTTTCACATAGACATGCAAAACAAACATGGTCTCCATGCCAAGAAGTACAAGGGTACATGGCAAAGGACTGGGAACAGAAAGGCAGACCTACTGCCTGCTCATCTGAATGAGGTAAAGTGATGGGCACAGGACCCAAAGGGCATATAAATGACTGAAATAATGATCCTTTTTAGTGTTGATATTGCTAAAATGAAGCAAACACTGCTGCAAAAGTATTTCCTTTCCAGCATTCTTTTGCCACTGCTTCTAGTGGCCCTCTCAGACAATGAATAAAACTTCAAGAAGGGCAGTCTGATGCACAAATGCTTTCGTTATCTTAAAGGGGTCAATGGTCAAAGGTGAAAAAAATTCATAGAGTAGTTATGATTAAAGGTAGGTTTTTATACGCTTTTGATAAAGACTTGTAAAACGGCCAAAAGAGGTTCTGCAATTTTAATGTTAAGTGGCTTTTGTATTGGAAAAATGCCCAAGGCCCATGTCTAGCAGGGTCACTTACAAATGACTGATGGGAGATCAATACAGACAGAGTGGGGATGCAGCTTTGTCACTGGGAGATGTAGTTAGTATGTGATTAGCCTTAAGTAGCATTGATGTGGATGTAGATGGGCAGTAAAGTGCTTAGTATCCAGTGAGCATGATAGCTGTTTGTACACAAAAGTTAATGAAAGAGGAAAACCACATTATCATTGAACACTCCAAGGGGCTTCCCACACCCATTCAGGGATTTTAGGAACAGATCAGTCTGACAATGAGCTGTTTAGAGCCGCCAGTCCCAAGAGCATTAACTCTGAATTTGGTTTTCTTCTATGAGGAGCAATCCCACAGGACTTGGTAAACCACCTAGTTATGTTTTGTGTGCAACGTGATTATAGGGGAACAAGTAGGCCATTTTGCCTTTCTGAGAGGCAGAAAATCCTCTAAAGTAAGCACAAATTGAAACTTAAGAGTGAAGAGAGGAAACAAGACAATACCTTGATAAAGGTAAGGTCCTCTGGCATTGATAATATATTATACTATATCTTCTCTGTTCCTTAGTATGGGGATCATTATGCTCAATCAGATCCAGAGTATCTCACTAGGCTTTTCACTTTTATTCTCTTATTTATTCAGATGTGTAAACAGGGTAACAGGGATTTTAAAATGCATTTGATTGCATTTTCAATACAGCATTTTTACCCAGGGATGTGGTAGAGTTCCTATGACAGGAAGTTTTCAAGATGCAATTGGTGCTAGATGATCTCCTCGATTCTCTTTTCCGTGAAAGTTTGAACCAGACAATTTTATGAGTTTCCCTCCAACCTGAGTTGTTCCATATTTCTGTGATGTTGCTAAGAAAAGAAATAAGACCTTCTTAATTCACACATACACATATATGCACTCTCTTTATTTTCAAAAAACAGATGTAGTGGAGGACTTATAGTTTTTAACTCATGCATATTTGCCTCAATTTGCCTTTCTGGAGGGTTTTGGTTTCCTTTTTCCTACAGGAACTTCTGTATTGTACCTTTGTTAAACAGCAAAATAACTTAAATAAGATGCAAATCCCACTCAATATCAAATTATAGACTCTCTCATTTGTTGTGCAAAAAAAGAGACAATCACGCTACAGAAGAAAGTGACTATGAAACGACTAAAAAGAATTTAGTAATTTCAAGTGTTCTGATTAATATTTACTCCTTTTTTCTTTTCTTTTTTTTTTTTTTTCTACACAGAAAAGAATTAATCACACTCTGAAAAAGCATCATCTATGCTATCTTTTCTGACCTCCCACCCTGCTACTCAGGGTATTAAAAGGTTTGCCTCGATTTGAGTCACATGGTGTAAACTGAAATTATTTCATGGCTAACCTGATATTTCCAGGGCCATGGTAAAGCCAGAAATCCGTGGCCTAGGGTCATCATACACCTTTCTAATGGACCCTCAGTACACAGTTAATTACAGGGAGAGTTTGGGTATCCTGCTGTCAAAAGCCACTGCAGCACAGCACCAGTCAGAAAAGCTCCTCGCTCAGCATCTCTGCTGCATTCAGACCTGAACAGCCTTTCAGGATTCCCACTGGAAGTGGAGATGACCCAGAAGAGACCAGAAGGCTTAATGTTGGACAGTGCACACGTAAAATTTGGAGGCTTTATAGCAGCATCCATCTGAAATCATTACACCCTTTATTAGCAAACGATAGTGCACACATCATCAGCTAATTAAAATTGGGCCAAACTACTAATGGAGCCACAACCTGGGTCATTGATTCCCAAAGCATTTCTTCTTTTACTGATCTAAAAGAGGAGCTCTGTAGTTCAAGTAAGGCAAAATCCCTGCTATACTTAGTCCATCTTTTTTAACTGCCTGAACTCAGTGTTGACAAAAACTCTTCTGATGGCACTGAACTGAGTTAGTAGCTCAGGCTTTGCAGTCATGGTTATTTCTTGCCTGTTTGAGTGCTCCTAAGTGAAATGTAAAAAACATTATTTATTAATATTTACAAGAAGGAGACATAGTTTGTTCTGTGAAGAATCTATGTAAGCATACTCAGAAGACTAAACAAACTATTTTTAAAATGACTTTCTACAATTTATCAAAACTGAATAGTTTACCCAGGCAAGATTTGGCCACTTTTCAGAAGAAGCATGGTTGTCCACTCATTTTCCAATAGGAGCAATAACATATTGGTGTCCTTTGGAGTGTTTTGTTAAATGTGCAGTCAGCTAACACTCAGGGGTAAATATACAGCCCACAGCTGAGGCCTTCAACTCGACATTTCCAGGTTCACAAGTCCCAGACCTGTCACACATTTCCTTTTTGACCCTGGACAAGATATTTAATCTCCCAGTCCTCCATCTGTATAACAGCTAATATATTACTTTCCTTTATTGCTATAGACTGCAGAACAAGAACAGTGTCCAATTACAAATATGTTCAGTGCTGGTTATGATGGAGATATGTTGATAGTTGAGGCCTCAGAAAGCTGCTCTAACAAAAAGCAATCAGAAATTACAAATTATGAGTTTGTCATGTAGTTTCCTGACTATGTTTCTGTAGTCTACTTACCCAGATCCTCCTTACATTTGAAATTTGCTAGACCTTGCAAGTCTACAAGGGCAGGTGAAGCTTGACTCAAGGTCTGTTTCCTTCTCCAGAGGTCTCTGGATGTATTTAAGAACCATGCTGAAATGGCTGCCCAGAAATTCACAGCCTTTGAAAAAGTCCTGAATCTTTAGGTATAAAGGTATAAATCTTTGACACAATTAAGGCAAATTGTTAATTTGGTCCTCAACTTTCCACGGGAAGTATTAAATTTGTTTGCATGGTCATACTTTTACCTGTTGGAGTTAGGTTTTTTTTCCTTTTGTTCCTTCTTACTTATAGAATTTCTTCGTGTAAGTTGCTAGGGGGTACTAACAACTGGATATTTAAGAAGCAGAAGAAGTGATCAAGCTGAGGAGAGGAGGGTATCTGGTCACACTTCTGTCATCTGGGAGTTTCTCTCTGAGGGGGCAGATACCATGAGAGTTGGGCAGGCAAAGGACGGGGCTGGGCGTTCTCTCTCAGTTTTGGAGGAGGATGGCCAGAGCTGCTGCTTTGGGGATTTGCTGCTGCTGGCAGAGCCCAGCCAGAGCTGCTTCTTCTGCTGTGGGTTGAGCCTCTGCTTGTGAGAGCAGCCATGAACTGGGACCTCATTAACACCTACCTTACTAAAAGAGGGACCTGTCCCCATCTGCTAGTGCGCCCTGGATCCTGAGCCTGCCTCCCCCTGCCCTGCTGGGAGCCAGGCCACCGCTGCCCCACCCCTGACGCTTCTTTGGCACTGCTCTGAGTTTCCCTGCACTGTGGGGCCCTGCATCCCCTACCTTGCCGGGACGTCCCCACAGCTCCAGCTAGCACCACGCAGCTTCTGATATATCTCATTCACCAGCCCAGCATTTTTGTTCATTCCTGCCATTCTAGCTTGGTGCTCCTCAGAGTCCTGCTGGGGCATGGGGATCAGCTGTCCCGGGTGTTTGTGAAGTGAAGCCTCCATTCCATCCCTTCCCATCCGGGCCCAGCCGCCATTGCCATGTGCTCCCCCGCCACAGCGCCCCCTGCAGGCGTGGAGGAACCATTGCACCTGCCCCGCCCACCGGGAGCCAGCAGCGCCCCTGCTGGCCGTGCTCGGGACTGCACCAAAGGGAGCGGCGGCTCAGCGGCCGAAAGGCTGGGACTGGGTTCCCGCTTCTGTTTGGTGTAAATGCTGTAGTTGTTGTAGTTTTGTTTGCTTTATTACACACAGTAAAGAACTGTTATTCCTATTCCTATATCTTTGCCTGAGAGCGCCTTAATTTCAAAATTATAATAATTCAAAGGGAGGGGGCTTACATTTTCCATTCCAAGGGAGGCTCCTGCCTTCCCTAGCAGACACCTGTCTTTCAAACCAAGACATTACCCCACTGACTTTGTCTCCTAGAAATACAATGCTTGCCAGTGAGTTGTTTCTCATGACCTGAAAAGCTAAGCGATGTCTAATATTGATCAGTGGTTCATACATTAATGGAAATAGCTAAATTGAAAAAGATCCTCTTTATACACTGTGGCAAATTGTATCTGTTTGACTGGAGAGGGCAACCTTTTATTGAACTGCATAGCGGTTTGCTTTTAGTTGAGTTTATTCCTTTCTACAAAGGATTTTCCCCCTTCTAAATTGTTCCTCAGGATAAGTGCATTTTTGTTCTGTTTCTGCATGTCTGTCTTAACAGCAACTCTCCATTTACCTTCAATGATCCCTGTGATGTAGGAAACACCAGTTTGAGTTTCCTAGTGAAGTAGAGTGCAACAGGGGACAAACTTATTACTACCAGCAATGGGCAGGACTTTACTATACTTTTTTCTAGCCTTTTCCAAGGATGAGGAAACAGCAGATTTATGTACACCTCTTTTTATCAGGTGATACCCACTTCTGAAGGCTTCCTCAGACTGGGAGATGTTGCCTTCTGCTGTGCCATAGTTATCCTTCCTCTGGAAGAACTGTACAAATTTGAAATTTTTGCACCAGAACCCCAGCTGTTTTTTCCCTAGTCCATATCTATTATCTGTGTCTCACTATTTTACTTTAGCATGCCTATATCAGCTATGTCCTTGCTCCACCTTCTACCAATATGCTGTTGTAGCTTAACCCCAGCTGTCAACTCAGCACCACACAACCCCTCAGTCACTCCAGGCAGTGTGATGAGGGAGAGAAGCAGGAAGGTAAAACTGAGAAAGCTCATGGGTTGAGATAAAGACAGCTTAATAGGTAGAGCAGAAGTCACAGGCACAAGCAAAGCAAACCAAGAAATTCATTTACCACTTCCCATGGGCAGGCAGATGTTCAACCATCCCCAGGAAAGCTGCACTCCATCATGTCACAGTGACTTGGGAAGGCAAATGCCATCCATTCAAATGTCCCTACTTTCTTCTTCTTCCCCCAGCTTCATATACTGAACGTGATGTCATATGGTATGATGTATCCCTTGAGTCAGTTTTGTTCAGATGGCCTGGCTGTGTCCCCTCCCAACACCTTGTGCACCCCCAGCCCACTCACAAGTGAGGTGGCATAAGGAATGGAAAAGGTTTTAACACTGTCAGCTCTGGTCAGCAGTAAGGAAAGCATCCCTGTAATTATCAATACTGTTTCCAGCAGAAATCCAGAATATGCCTCCATAGTAGCTACTGTGAAGAAAATTAACTCTATTCCAGCCAAAGCTAGCACATACACTAACCAGCATTGGTAAGCTGGTTGACAGGAAGAAAAAAAGCACACCCTATGGGACAGGGCAAAGGATAGCCCTTTATTCAGGCTGCATGAAGGAGCCAGGTGAGCCTGACATTACACAAGAGACGTAGGAGATTTTTCAGTTTAACAGCTTTTCTTATGAAGAGACAGAAAAAATGGAGTTTGTGCAAATCAAGCTTAAGGTGAGCTGATGGAGCAGTTTTGTTTCTCAGGAAATGAGTGCACTCTGTTTGGCATCAGTCATTGCCTCCTGATCCCATCTTTGAAAGATCCCAACATTTTATATTTATTTACCAACACAAATTACATTGGCAGCCAGTCACTTCAAGCAATCTGCCCAGTATAGTACAGCCAAGCACACTGGGTTTTAACAAAGAAAAATATAAGATCTGTTTTTCCTGTTCTGAGAGAGACAAATATAACCTACCCCAGGCTCTTGGTCAGCCAGCTGGCAACAAGTTACATCACACTTAAAAAAACACCCAACTCCTTTAATTAATACTTTCAATGTGACAAACTATTGCAGACAACAATTATTGGCAGTGCAGTGTCTTTACTTCAGCTAGACTGAATCTCTTTCTGTCTTGAACACATTTTTTGACACAGCACTAAAATGTGATGACCTCAAATGAAGACATATCTCAGCTGTGATGAAGCTGTGTTCTCTTCATTTTGTTTTGATTATAAATAAAAGAAACAGCAAAGAAAATATCTTATTGTGGATTTGGGCAAGAATAAAGGAGCACAAGCAAGTAGAAAGATGTTCTTTGTTCTATAGAGCCTCTCATTTCCATAAATTTTTCATTTTCTGTATTTGGTGAATTCCCATCAACACTCACTTTCTCAGAATTACTGCCTAATCATCCTACAGAATAAATAAGTAGGAAAGAATCACCACAGTTAATAACAGAGGGGTATTTAAGAAAACTGTGAATTGTAGATTTCTAAGGAGATGTGATTTGTAAAAAGAAAAAATGTCCTGAAGCAGCATGGTGCAAGACATGAAACTTAAGGCAAGAAAACATTAGTCAAGTTATTTAAAATGCTAGTTTTCAATTTCCCTGTCAGTAAAAGTGTTGTTGTTATCTACCAAGTGAATGCTGTGAGGGCTAGTCAAGGAGTCAGATTTTTGCCTTTGCACTACCTGGTTGGCCCTGTGGATATCGGGAGAACTTTTTCCCTAGGAAAAAAAGATCTGACTCAACACACATACACTGGCTCAAATCCATGGAGCACTAAGATTCATGCAGATCAAAGTGACAGCCACTTCTTAGCATGAGATGTGAGGTTTGTTGTACCTTGTCAAGCAAGACTCATCTCAGAGTCACATCTCATTACTCCCATAGCCTCTTTCTCAAAGCACTTCATCTTCGCCTGCTAGAAGGTACTGGCTCTGTTCAAAAGGTTAAACTGTTGTTTCCAAAGGATCCAGAAGAACAAGTCTTGATGAGGAAGAGAGCTGCAACTTCTTGATAAATCATGCACAGCACTCAGTCATGGGGCTCGCAAAGGACAAAATTAAATTGTGTTCACATTGGCCTGTGCTGACTCACAGAAATGCAATATGCATTGTTTTAATCAAGTCACATGTGTAAGGTCTTTTTGTAAAATAAAAATTAGAGTGGGTTATACAGACTAAGAATAAATACTAAGGTAAAGAGAGTGGTCTGTGGAAATCAATCTCTCCTTTATATACTCCCAAATTATACTCATAAAGAAGAGGCCTCCAGCAGCTCTGTCAGTCACGATAAAGCTATCACTCTCAGATTTATTACAGGTTCTCTCCTTGTGTTTTCAAAGGAAAACATCCTACAGGTGTGTTTGCATTACTACCAAAGCTATATGAAGATTAATTACATGTCCAAGAGATTAAATTCATGGACATATTTTCAAAGATCTAACTTGCAATCAAAGCCATGCCCTAAAAAAAAAAGCAGGGGAACTAGCTGAAAAAGCCAGAATGAGAATAAAATACTTCCAAGGATCAAAGAGTGATCACCATTTAACTCTTAGATGCAGTAATGTAGCCTGAGCTTTCTCCCTGGTACATTAAGGAAACTCTGCTTTGTGTTTGACAGAATCCAAATTCTATTTTTTTTACCATGTCTTCCACTAAAAAGATGTGTATGTGTACCAGCAGCTTCATTTCCTGTTTCCTAAAGTCCTTGGGTCCTCACCTGGGACAGCTATTTCCATTCTACTCAGTCTCTACTGAATGGCAAAATTAAGCTTTTATACAAAATAAGTTAATCACAGCTGTCCATCTACAGTGTAGATTAGATTATTTTACTCTGTTAGGAAATAGTGCATGCTGCTTCATTTCCTGGGATGGGAAACATTGTTATTTTGTATGTTCCTCTCTCTCTCTCTCTCTCTCTCTCTCTCTCTCTCTCTCTCTCTCTCTCCCTCTCTCTCTCTCACTGACCCCTCAAGACTACATAGAAACTCGAGTTCTTTACATTGAGGAAAGACTAACAGAGACAAAATCTCTCTTTTCCTGCACATCTAAATTGTTTCCAGGAACACAGAGACTGTCCCTGAATTGTGGAGTAAACTTGCTTGGAAAGGCAAAATGTTTAAGGTCCTCTTTGCCATGGGGTTACGCACATAAAATAGTAATCAGATTTGCTGTAAAAAAGCTGCTATGTGTTTTAAAGCCACCATCTTGACAAACATCATCTAAATAAGTTGCAGCAGTCCAAATGTATTGGTCCTGTCATGAGAACTGAAGGTAGACCACGAAAGGATTTTGATTTACTGCTTTTCAAGGTCTTAGATGAACAAATAGAGAGTGGTGCTTTTTATTTATATTCTTGCAACTGATGCTAAAGTAGCACTTAGGCAATGAAGTATATAGGTTGCAATTGAAATCGGAAAAACTTAATCCCTAAACATTGTATATCTTTGTCCAAGTAAGGAAATGAAAAATCTGACCAATACAATCCGAAGTGTCTGGACCTTATTCAGCAGAAAATCAAACTTTCTGAGAGCTGAATCAGGGGTATGATGGGGATGGCAATGCCCTGGTGAGAAAAACAAAACAAGGCCTATTACAAAAATAGATGTATTTCTACTATAAAAAATTGTACTTGTCTCACCACCTCCCTTCCCCTGACTTAATCGTCTTATTAGGGTCTGAGTCTTTTTACTCACTAAGTCCTCTAAAATTGCACAATTAAACATAGTGTGTCCCTTCAATTCAAATAATCAATAAATAAACAGTGAGTAAAGAGTAAGTCAAAGAGGCAAGAATGAAAGACTGTGAGATAAGAGGTTCATTATGAAGGGTATTTTAATACTGCCCAAAAGATACAAAATACGTGTGAAACAGGAAATCCTAACGAAGTTTTTCTAGCTGAGAGCGAGCAACTTTTAAGTTCCAATACTAATCTATTTTAAAAATCTACTTATCTTCAAAACAGCAAGATTTCAATATTCATTTCCAAAAGAAAAGATGATTGACTCTTACATTAAATGCCAGTGGTAAGCTTTTCTAAGACAAAGAAGACGCTTTAAAATAGGATACATAAGACAGAAATATGAGTGGAATCTACTGCTATTACCTCTTCCTCCAGCCTTTACAACACTGGGAGCTATCTGTGTGCAACTGTAATGGCAAAAGCTTTATGTGGGAGTCTGACGGTTCTCCTTTAATGAAGAAAGTTAAAAGTCTTTAGTAAAATTGACTAAATGCAACAGGGAAGCAGAAAGCTGTGTTCTGCCATGGCCAGCCCATCAGTTGTCAAATGTTTCGAAAGCTACATCTATTAGGACAAAAATTGAACATGAAAGTTGCTGCTCAAAACTTATTGTCATGGAACTACTATCAGTATTGACAAAACTCAAAACCCAAACAAGCACACAATAGCTTTGCAAGGGAAGGTGACAGTCATTTGGCAGCTAATCCATGGAGTCAGCAGGTAAATCCAACCAGCTGAATCTTATCATCCATTCGTGAACTAAAATGATGTAGGGGAAAAAAATGTGAGCTCTTACTTAATACAAGGGGTAGATTTTGATCCTTCATACTGGATTATGAAAAAATTAAAGTAAATCAGCCCTCTCTGTCATTAAATCATAAAGTCCACAATTTAATGTCAAAAGCTAACTTTTTTTCAAGTGTGATACTCTCTCAACTCCAATCCAGCAGGTGCAAGTTTCCCAATACTATTCTCTGCAGTATTCCCTGTTACCAAAGAACTACACTGGCCACTGAACACAATGGATTCTTCTCTCCAGTATCCAGAGTTGCTTTCCATCCAACTGCATAAAATTTGCAGTGTTCCTGTATAGACCTTTGGCAGGTACAACCAGCTTAACAAAAAAGGATGATACATCCATGTCAAAAATGTTTACCTTTTATCTTTATTTAAACAAAAACCCCACAATTATATATGCAGCAAAAAATTAAAGATAAGAAAGAAAAAAATTGTTTTATAGACATTGTTGCATTGCACGATTTTTATCAGCATTGCATGCAGCTTCACTATTTTGCCCATGTTGCAAAATGTTTTGTGGGTGTGGTTCTTTCACATAGCAGAATGGAAGAAAAATATTTGTGAAATTGGAAAATTTGATTTTAAAAACTAAACACTATTAGAGCTGCTCCAGGACAGATTGGGGATTCAGTATTGACAAGCATATATGTTTATAAATCAAGACACTGACTTAAAATCAGATTATTTTTTAAAAATATCCTGTACTTTTCTTCTTGTGTGGAATTCAAACTTTTATGTATCCTTTCATCAAGTATTTTAACATTATGGGGTTAAGAAGCATCACATTTATAATTAAAACCAAGCTTTTCAGGTAATTTGATTAAAACAATTAGGCCTTTATGAAAAAAATAATTTATCATAAAATGGGCAATAATGTCCAAGTATGGAAAAATCTGAAACCACATTATAATAATTCTCTAATAATTTGTACATCATGCTAAAATTGGAAGTTTCTTTAATACAGTAAAGAGTACCTTGGCTTATAGTAATTTATTAATTTCTGTACTGGCAAGGTGAGGTTACACTATATTCCTACACTTTTAAAAGCTCTTTGATCAGGGCAATAAAGCATAATCTAAAAATATGCAATAATGTATTACTGTCTACAGAAGACTGTAACTCAGAAAATTTTTGTGTCTTTTTCTAATTTTTTTAATTAAAAAATAAGCTCAGTAAAGGGAGAAGCTGGACATGAGGAACAAATTGTAAATTCTGATTAAGATTAGAGGAGTTCTACCAGAGAGAGACTTGCAAGTATCCAAGAATTCACAGGACAGTGAATTCAGTGAACCTACTTGTACACAAAATGAAATCATATTCACCAAAGAGATGAAAATGACTGAATTTCAAAATAATTTTAAGTTTTGCAGGGGAATCAGGTTTATTGTAGTGTGAAATATGTCAATGACTTACTTTAAATATAATCAAAATTGTCCCTTTCTCTGAAAGTTTAAAAACATGTGACGGAAAGTTCACCTTTGGAGAGTTTTGTAGTGCTCTCAGTAAGTTCACTGATGACGCCAGGTTGGGTGGTGGGAGTATTGGTCTGCTGGAGGGCAGGAAGACTCTGCAGAGGGATCTGGACGGGCTGGATCAATGGGCTGAAAACCAGAGAATAAGATCTCAAAATGTTGAGGTGCCAGGTCCTGCCCTTAGGTCACAACAACCCCAGGCAGTGCCACAGGCTGGGGCAGAGTGGGTGGAAAGCTGCTGGTGGAAAGGACCTGGGAGTGCTGAGTGACAGTGGCTGAGCAAGAGCCAGAGTGTGCCCAGGTGGCCAAGGAGGCCAGGGACTCCTGGTCAGTAGCAGGAACATTGTGGCCAGGAGGAGCAGGGATTGTCCCCCTGTACTTGGCGCTGGTGAGGCCGCACCTGAAATCCTGTGTTCAGTGTTGGGCCCCTCAGGACCAGAAGGACATTGAGGTGCTAGAATGAATCCAGAGAAGGGCAAGGGAGCTGGTGAAGGGTCTGGAGCAAGACTTAGGGGGTTGTTCAGTCTGGAGAAAAGGATGCTCAAGAGAGACTTTATTGCTCTCTACAAGTACCTGAAAGGACATTGCATCCAAGAGGGGGTTGGTCTCTTCCCCCAATTAATAAGTGATAGGACAAGAGGAAATGGCCTCAAGTTGCACCAGGGGAGGTTTAGGTTGGATATTAGGGAAAATTTCTTTGCTGGACATGTTGTCAGGCACTGGAACAGATGCCAAGGGAAGTGATGGAGTTACCATGCTTGGAGGTATTTAAAAGATGTGTAGATGTGGCACTTAGAGACATAGTTTAGTGGTGAACATGGCACAGCTGGATTAATGGTTGGATGAATAGTCTTAAAGATCTTTTCCAACATGAACAATTCTATGAATCTAGGAAAATCCCATGCTTTAGTAACTATAAAGGACATTATATCACAAATATATCTAATTGATAAACTAAGTAAAAAATAAAGTTAAATTCAACTTTGCTGGAAGAAGAACAATGGCAATATTAGGAAATATTCTCTTTGGAGAGAAAGCCAAAATTCCAGCTGCTCTTGACATATCATACCAAAAAACATGCAAATACTGCCGGTCAAGACTCAACACTAGACATTTTCTGATAACAGAATCGTACTCCCTGGCAGGATAAAGACAGTTACCTTTGCTTCCTATTCAAATTAAAAAATCACTTGATCTCCCACAACTTCATCAGACAGTGCTTCCTCTGATTTTTTTTCAGTGGAAGTTTTTCTGTATAAGAATTGCAACAGATAGGAAACACTTGTCTGGTCTATTTCTTGCAGCAAACAGTTGGCATCTTGTTTAATGTGTAGCTTGTAACCCTTAAGGAGAAATTCTGTCACTCAATTACAGGTTTATAAACTGCCTCCCTTAGTAAAATTCATACCCTATGATGACAACATGATGGGACATCATTTTGTTAATATATTTATATTTTCTCTTCTAATCTGGGGAAATGCAAACTACAAATAAAAATCCGTATCAATTTCATATTTGTTTGAATTCAAAGTGGATTTTACATCCTGTTAAGCCCATCACTACTAAATCAAATATTTTTCATAAATTAAACACTGAAGTAAAAAAGGTAAGGGATATGTAAAATAAATCTGAGATAATTTCTTTCCCCTAAAATTCCACTTCTTTATTTGGGAGTCAATATTGCTCGGAAGCAAAGAAACACAAGCAAATTATCATCTTAATAGCTTGTGGTGGTTTGACCAGGAAGAAGTGGGAATTCTGGGATGCTGTGGTCAAACCAATGGGTGCTCGGATTTTGATATTGGCACCTGGTGTAGCCAGTGGGGTTTGGACACACCTCTGAGAACACACAGGGGTTAAAAGCAGAGCTTCGGCCCTGGGAGGCTCTCTTGGGACTTCAAAGCAAAGAGGACAGATCGCCCTCGCTCGTCCAGCCACTGCTGCTGGGCAGGGGAGGGGCAGCCATGTGGTAGGCCTGGGCCTGGACAGAGATGGGGGGTGAGGAGGCCCTTGAGGATGGAAGGGTGGAGGAGCCCCAAGAGACATCAGGCAGCCATTCCCCCCCAGGAGAGAGAGAGAGAGAGGAGAGCCGGCGTCGGAATTTGATAGCGGCCGGCCCAGGAGGAAAAGGGGGGGGAATGCAGCGAGGAGGTGCCCGGCCGGAGCAGCAGCGAGTGTGGGAGTGCCGGAGCTCTGGGACAGACAGAGACTGAAATTTTTAACCCTTTTCCTTACATGATTGGGACCTTGCAAAAATGCCGATCCTCCTCAGAGCTGAATAAGAAGAAAGATAAGAGATAAGATAACAAGGACCTGGCCCGAAGGATGTGGAGAAGCCTGGCTGAGTGGGGAGAGATGATTGGAATGGCCTTTTGGCTGGACTTTTCTTGTGTAGCCATAGACTCAGTTTTATTCCTGTGACACAGAGACTGCACTTAGGGGGAGGCAGTGCCTCAGAACCAGGAGGGTTCATTGTGGGGACCCCTCGGCCCCAGGGGGTTGGAAAAAAATGGGGGGGACAGATGTCCCAAAGCAGAGACTGTGCCTTTTTTGGAGTGAGACAAGGCATCCTTAAAAGAAAACCCTAAAAGCAGCTCTGGTCCATGCACAGTGGTGAGAGCACTGGGCATGGAAGGAAAATGTCACAAAAAGGCAAAACGACTTTCTGGGCGGTGCCGAGTGACATGGAAGCACACGAGGTTTCAGTGTGTTTCCAGGGGAAGCCTATGGTGCAAGAAGGACTCCTCTCCTCTTCATGGACTGAAGTTTGAATATCCTAAAGGGTGGTGCCAGACTGGGCAGTTGGTGATTTGGGGGAATGTATTGGATTGGTAAATTTTTGGGTGGTGGGGGGGAGGAAAGTGCTTTTTGTAAGGTTTTCAATTTTTTTTTCCCGTATAGGTTTTTTTCCTTCTTTTCTTGTAGTTTAGGTAATAAAGTTTTCTTTATGTTTAAGCTGGAGCCTGCTTTGCTTATCCCTGGTCTCATCTCACAGCAGACACCAGGGAGAAGGTATTCTCATGGGGGGACTGGCTCTGTGCCAGGCCCAAACCATGACATAGCTGAATTACAGTCTAGAGGTCAGGTAGATATTTGGAGATGTTCATTGAACAAACATGGTCTCTTGTTAATCTTGGTTATTTCTTGACTGTATATATCAAGCACAAAGTACAAAAACCCTTGCAGTATAAATGTTCTAGAGTTATTTTGTACACATAGGGGTCAGCTTTCCTTTGTTAAATGATTTTAGCATAATCACAAATGTTGCTTTTTGCGTTTCATAACATTTGTTGCCTTGTTTCCCTTTCTTAAATGTAAGTATACAGCACCATTCAGAAAAGTCCTTTCAAAAAACCCAAGTATCAATATAATTTATTTATATAATATCCAAATGTTTCTTCCCCTCATGAGTCTGAGATGCTAGAAAAAAAATTCTACAAAGTTCATGATGTCACTCAATTGAACATGTAGAAACTCTGGCAAGAAGGCAAACGTGAAAACTTATACAGAGCAGGTCATACCATAGCTGGTATGATTTCTGAGTTATTGGAAATTGTTTCTTTCAAGCACTTGGAATCTGTTGCTGCATTCAGCAGTATGACTGGTTTTAACATCACAGGAAGATGCAATATCAGAATAATTTTAAAATTTCTCTCCCTGAAGGTATTGTATTATTAAGGCTGCATTTGTAGCTTCTGAATTAAGAGTGGTTGATGATGGGTGCAGGGAGCAAGGGGTTCATATGCCTGCACTGGTGAACTGTTAGAACAATTCTTGATCTCAGTGTGGCCTCTCCCAGGTAGCCAGAATCCCTCCCTTAGCCATTTCCAAACACTGTTTGCTCTCCAAGGACCTTGTGCCATAATTCATGGGCAAGTTCATTGATAGACAGTTCAGTAACAGTCACAGGGGATGTGAGACCCTGCCTTCATGCCAAAGAATATTCCTAAATGTGCCAAATTTTCCAGACTAGACATAACTGATTAACGCTAGACCAGAGGGTAATTTTGTTTCAGTAATATTTCTAATGCAGACCTGAATCTAGCAGGTTGAATGCAATGACACAAGCCCAGCCCACAACCTTTGCCCACAACCTTTGCACACAACCATGGGCAAATCTGTGTCCATGAGGAATGGTGCAGTAGCCTCTTTGTAGAAATTTGGAAGAAAAATTGCCATGACAGTGGTCCCTCTCTCACTCTTTCTTGCTCCAGTTTCTAGCCATTGCAAGCATTTAGGACAGCTTGAAGGTTCAATTACACAGAAGGACCAAAGTAGCTCAAAGACTGGAAGATTTCACAGTGTTTAGCATGTTTTGTACTGGTTGTAGAATTATTGTAGTTCCTGTGGATCAATTCCAACATCAGAGAGACTTGCAGTTTCCAAGTCATGAATTCTGCATGGAGGTAAACTATATAAATAAAAAGTAATAACAATAATTAAAAATGTATTGACATGAGCATGTTAGTACTTCTATGTATCTTCACACAACAGGGCTGGTGCTACTACAGCATGACTAAAACTGCAATATGTATACCAATGCTCTTCAAATCAAGGATGCAGGACAAACTCATGTGATCTGAGCATTTTAATATTTTCATTTAGATCTCATATATTTTCATGTCAAGTGCAGACAACCATTTGGCTACAAATCTATACTTGTCCATGAAGATCTGAAGGAAGAAGGTTTCTGAGCCTTGTGTTAGTCAAGATTTCAGTGGGGTGACATCACTTTATATCAGGTGAGGCTCTTGACTAATAGTTTAAAAGGATGGTATAAAACAAGAAAGAGGAGAAAGCAAAATGATGGTCAAGGTTACATGAACCCTTGCTACTATTCTTCTGTTAATGAACATAGAGAATGCTTTTCTTAATGATGAGGTAACTTGTTACTAGCCTGATTCTTGCAGATGAAATCAGTATTACTCCTGGTAAGCAATAAAAAAACTTGCTGATAGTAGTAGTAGTATTAAAGTAGTATAAAGGAGAAGCAGCAGGAAAGGAAAAGAAATTGTGTAATTTGTAGGGATTCAAAATATACATCAGGGTTTAATATCTGAAACTGCAGTGCAGATGCAGATGCAGCATTTAAAATTTAAACAAATACTTCAGAGGCTTCTAGATATGTTATAGTCTGTAGTTATTTTGCACACATACCTACATACCTTCAAAGAGTAAAAAAAGTTATTAAAAAAAATCAAAACTTCACATAAACAGAAGCCAACTGCTTCATCTCTCATCTCTGCAGCAGTGGCATATTTCCCTTGAGTGTTTCAAAGCCATATGAACAAGGTAACTCCACAAGGCAGTGTATTTTATTGGTCAGCAATGAGGAGCTCATATCTACACATTCTGCCTCACACAGAGGCTGGCAGTGACCAGCCTCTAGCTCTGTCACAGGGAAGGAGAGAAACACCCATTTTATGTCCTCTTCTGATGTAAAATACAAAATGGCCACACTGCTCAATGTGATAGCCATGATTAAATTTTTTTGGTAAAATTATTGCAACTGAGTCGGGGAATTAGAAATTGCTGTTTTGGAAGTATTTAGAAGACTGATAAAGGGACTTTAAAATAAAATTCTGTAGATTGACATTCGTTAATGACAGATGTGCTAATGGTTAGCTGTTACAAATGATCACCAAATAGCTTTACACACACACACTAGTCCACTATATCCTGAATTAGCTATGAGTATGCAATACCAAGGAGGTGATGCACCAGTGGATGCAGTACTGGTGGTCAACAGTTGAGGAGGTCAATTGGTCAGGTTTGGGAGCCCTTTTATGGGTAAAGTTCCTTTGGAAGCCTAATACTTTATGCAGCTTGCCTCTCTCCCAAAAAGGGATTCCCTCTGCTACCAGTGCTGCTTATCTTTGTTTTGGCTTTGCCAGTCATCCTGATACTTGCACATTCAGTACGATATCCTGCCTCTTTGCCGTCCCTTGTGCTTATCTTTTCTTTTTGTTCTTTGTCTTGCAAATTCCTTTTCTTCAGTTGTTGATTATATGTTTTCCCACACTTCCCACCTGCCTGCGACTACACAAGTTTTTGTTTACTCTTGGGAGGACACATTGTTCATATACTTAAATGCAATACTTGCTGCACGTTGTTTTGCTGTGCAAACATATGCGTCAAATATATCTATATACATATACATATATATATACTTGTGATGTTTGCTACACTATTTTAGTATGCTTCTAGTTGGGTTCAAGGCAAGCAAATAGGAATTCTATTCTAACTATGCCTATATTATACTGTGCATCCTGATTCTTTAGTATGGCAATAATTTATAGGTGTCACAGCCCCTGTTTTGGCTGTAGTGCCTAGAGTCGGCACTTGAAGAGATCTCAGGTAAAACCATTCTCTCTGGCAAAAATAAGTGGGATGCAAAGAGCTGTCTATTAGACAGCTAGAAGAACAGAATAATGAGCACACTTCAGTAGTGTGCTTTAAAATAGAATTACTGTACTTGTAACTTTCTTTAGTCAGTATGGTGTCTCTGTAGTGGTGGTCTGCACATTTACTGAAATGAAATCTATTTCAGAGCAGCAAAACAGAGATTATGTGAAGATGACATCATACAAGCATTCACTATTCATAAAATTTATCTATTCTGTCTTGTGCTGCAGAAGCTGTTAAATTAAAGAACACAGTAGTTAGTATCTTTGATGTAGAAAACAAGGCAAGAGAGGAGAGAAGGATAAGTATTATGATCAGCCTGTCGAAGAGAGAAACAGAAATAACAGATACAGGAATAGACTGATTTTGACTTAAATAAACCACTTTTTTTAGCCTTAATGAAATGATTTTTTAGCCCTAATGTGCAGCAGAGCTAGCAGCAGAGGCTCTCTGCTTTGATACAGATGAACAAGTGAGAAATGACATGCAAGTATGTTTAGGAAACCTGACATGACAGCTGGTTACCTAGTCTCTCTACTCCACAGATGTACTATTGCACTGGGGAAGAAAAGGCATCAGTCATACTCTTCAGCCAGAAGGCAGAGGAGGATCATTTCAGGAAAAGTTTTCACAGCTTCTCTGAAGAAAAAAAAATGGAAGCTGTGCCAAGAAAAAGTGTATTCTGGGAAAAGCCCAGAAGAGCCTTTTTCTGCAAAGAGAGTTCACTGCCAGAGTTTGCAGTGGTGCCTGGGCAGGAGCCGTGCCGGGAGCCAGGGCTGGCCCGGCCAAGGGGCCGAGCGAGCTGGGTCACCCCCAGCGCCCTTCAGCGAGAGCAGGCAATCAGCGGCGCTCAGAAACCTCATTATCCTTCCCCTCTCCTCCGGTTAAACAAACTCTCTGCAATCAGCAACACGGGTATCAGTATCAGTGCATCCCTAGCAGGAAGCCAGGTGGGGTGAGGGGGTGTGCAGAGCTTGGTGGGGCAGCTGGAGCATTTCCACCTGCGGGATGCACAGCGGTGGCACCGCACCTCTAGCGCCTCTGTGCCCCAAACCCTGCTGCTGCAGGGCTGGCCCTGCTCACCACCCCACCGAGATCCGGGGTTCTTGTTACCCACAAGAAGTAAAAAGGGAAATTTTTCCCCGGTACCGGCACCTGTCAAAGGATGAATGAACGCTGCCTGTGTCCTTGGGCCGCCTTAAAAGGCTGCCACTGACAGTGGTAGGAATTACTGACCTACCTGCAATATAAACGTGGAGGGAGGCATGTGTAATGCGTGCCTTCTGACTGCTCTGTTGGTGATCTCAGTCCTGACCCAGTGGGTCTAGTCTGAAATTAGTGGGCTTCTAATTGCTTTTTAATTTAAGGCAATTACAAAAGGGGACACTACCAAACGTCATTTGTACTTGTGGGATCACACATGGCATTTAACTGGGAAAATATCATGTTAGGCAATTTTTTTCATTAAAAATCTTATTCTAACCACAGCAAATGCTGTAATACTTGAAATTCAGAATTTATATAGCAAGTTGAACAGGCATTTTTATCAATAGATGTTTATTTTGTTTAGAATATTGAAGAGAAAATCAGACTCAACTATTTAGACTGGCCTGAAACTTATGATTCATACTCTCAGCTTTGTGGCATTGTTCTTTATCGTTTTAGCCACTTAAGAAGAGACCACTGCTAAAGGTTAACTGAGCCAAAGTGGCATCTAGAAGGAAAATAAATTCCTGGTGGTCCTTTATCTTCCTTCAGAATTTACAGCAGTGTAGAACATGACCTTGAGAAACCACACCAGCTGACACAGTGATGACCACGGGCTTGCTGTCATACCAGACAGAGATAAGTTGTGTCCTGCAATAACTTGTGAGTCAGTTCTCACTAGAGTAAGGTATTTCTGTGATTGAGAAAACACTTTGCTCCTGCCTAGGCGCGCGGTGTAGTCACGGTCATCATTGCATTCGTTAACATGAGTTCTCAAGGACATGTTTTAACTTGTCATGCTGCTAGAGTGATGTCAAGCCCGCTGAGAGGGACATCAGGAGGGTATTCGTGAAGGATGAGGCCAGCTCCATCAAAAAGGACAGATTCTTCTGCAGCAGTTCATAACAGAGAAGTGACATCTCTGGATTGCCACTTCAAGCCCACAGTGCTATCTAAAGTGACATCTTCATGTTGCAGCATGAAGCCTGTAGCGTTATGTGGAGTGACATCTCCACAGAACTGACTGAAGCCCATGCTAATTGCAGCTCAATCTTGAGAAAAGAGTTTTGCAAAAACATTACTGGAAACCCTCTGAGGAGAGCAGCAGCTAGCAGGGCTGGGCTCCAAGCACCAGAAAGTGGTTACTCCTGTTAAACAAAAAATAATGTGGCATCTTCCCCCTGAGTTACAAGAACAGATCACCTTGGATAATAAGAATTCATTACTCTATTTATCTGAAAGGAGAAAAGTCACTTCATTTTTCCTCTTGCAAATATGTCAGGGAGAAAGTAAATTTCTTCCCTTCACTTACAACTGCTCAGCTCTGCCTAAGCAAAAGTAAACATGTGACTTTCTTTCCTGAAGAAAATGTGGAGTCTTACCTGATTTTTGCCATTCTGAGGCTGTGCCCCTATGACTGTGCCTTTAAGCAAGTGACCTTAAGCTCTTGCTGGTCCAGAAATCAAGGCTCACAGATTCATGTCTATCCTTTACAGCTGAGCAGTTCTCTTTCTTTGAAGGTCTCACCAGGGCCACCTCTCTAATTCTGTCTTTGATGTCATTATTCCAACATCCCTAACTCCTTCCCAACAAAAAAGCCCAGCAGACTGCAAACAGCCAGAATCCAAAAGAATGCTGGAACAGAGGTTAAGACTTAGGGGTGACAAAAGGCATAAACCAGTGTGTGTATGTGTGTGTTTGGGGGTGGAGTGGGTGTCAGTGTAACAGCAAACTTCCAACATCCCGGCTTCCACACTTCGGAAGGGAAAGGGTAAAGAGGAGATACTTCTTCTCAGGACTTGAATGCTGGTACTTTATATATTCTTATATCATTATGGGATGCTCAGGAATCTGGTTTTGAGCACTAGCCAGTATTCTCAGATGGCTACATTTTAAATGCTTGACTCAAATTTTACTTTGGTTAATGACCCTTACACTGAAGTCACCATTTTTTACTGGTTTAAGGCACTTCAGAAGAATGAATTACCTATGTAGACATTGACCAAATCAGATCTCAGTTCTTGATAATTTGTTTTCAGACACATTTTCAACCTTGAAGTGATTCGATTTTTATTGCACATTGGTTCAGCTACGCCCTTTACTTACAAGTTTTGTTTTCCAGGTGTGTACTTTAAATAATTCTAAATACAGGGAAAGGAAAGATTTTTTCCTTTCTGAAATTCTCTTTTTGAAGATATTTTACAGACATTTACATGCTTTCTTCTGCTGCACTAGTGGAAACTTTCTCTCCAGCTGGGGATATTAGAAGTTGTTATATTTACCATGAATCCACGTTTTGTTTTTCATATATGGGTCTGGTTTAAATTGGCAGTGACAGAAAAGTTACCTAATATGCAGTACAGAAGAATTCAAACTTGCTGCACCAGTTACTCTCAGCATTGACCTGATGCAATTTAAGGTGCAAGGTGAATACCCATCAGTAGGAAAATGCTATTATTCACCACAAATAAACAGAATTACCTGTTCTTAAACAGTAAGGTCATCTGTTTCACATTCTATCCACCTTGAGCTGATTAGAGCAAATTAGGTCCTGTGTTAATCAGCTCAAGACATGTGCTGAAAATGTAGAAATCTGTTATGTGATTTTCTTACAGTAATTATCAGAGAGTCTGTATGCCCAATGAAGAATACAGAAGTATGTAACCTTGGCAGGGCCTGATCCCACAAGATTTTGGGACTTTGGCTGAGTGGTCTCAAGAGGTTAGAAAGGACCCCTCACACAAGTGAACACTGCATAACGGGCATGGTGGGAAGGTGATTTTACAGCCTGCCAACAGCATCTTTTCAGCTCCTCTACCAGTACCTCACTTACATCTTACCAGTACTGACTGTACCTTATCTTCCCTAATTTTGCAGAATTTAGAAATTAGTAGGTTTAGCTGCATCTTTTCACTCCCATCAGGAATGAAGTGACAGGACCAACACTCGACAATTATCACTTTATATTAGAATGAGCCTTCATTGAGACATGAAAGGTCAGGGGACAGTTAAGTCACTCCTTTTTTAATTTAAATTTCATTAGTTTTGCACATTACATTTGTCATGACTATACTAAGTCCTAATTCAGGTCATCTATGAAGAATGTAGGAATGAGAGTCTAAGTAGATTGTTTCTATTCTTTCCTTTACTGTTTCTTCCCATATGAACTTGGGCAAATCAAATAAACTTCTTCTTTTTCAGCTGCTAAATGAAAAAAAAGTTGAATGTCTTCTGTGAGTTTTACTTTATTCACAGAATTAAAATGCATTCAGAGTCTCATATAGACTCAATAAATCCATATTTTTAAACACCAAAAAAATGCATTTATAAATAGTTGTTTTCATTTGTTATATCATCATTTCAATATATTTCAAAGTTGCCCAACTTTAGGACTTTAATCATTGTCCACGAGATGCTCATCTCTTCTTCATAGGTGACAGCCTTAAAATCTATTCATATTTTAAAAAATCATATTCCTACAGTATATTTTTTTGTAAAGTTTGTGGGTATTGTAGTAAAATTCATTCAGACCTGAAAGACAAAGTGACAAAGCAGAGATTGGGGAAGTTTACAGTCCAGAAGTAGAAATTCTGCATGGACACAGATATCTTGATTTGTATCCAGTACCATAGTGGTGAAATTACTCTTCTCTAAAATTTCAATTGAGCAATGTCACTCTGCATCAGAGGTGTGGGGAGTTCTCCCTTTGCATTTATTTTCACAGTTCTGCATACAACATCTGTTGCCTGATTTGGGCAATAGTGTCCCTGGAAATAGTGAGAGACGTTTTAGTTCAAGGTAAAGATGCTGTAGGTTTGTGCAGCTGGGGATTTCCTTCATTACAGGTGAATTCGGGGCCACGGTGAGGGGCAGTGCCAGGAGACCAGACACTACGTAAATTCCCAAAATGGGAATGAAAAAGAATTAGTGGCTCTGTGACTTGTTACTGGATGAATTTCCCTGTAAATGGGAACTGCTTCATTAGCACATACCCTCTCCTTATCGCAGGACTAAAACCAAATAAATCAAACCCTGGCTAGACTTAACCAATATTTTTTGTCATCATAATGTCTCCTTTTCAAAAGAGTTACATGATTCAAGTTCATTTTAATAGCAAGCAATGAAGAAATTACAGTTGTTTCCATTCACACATAGCTCTAATGGGAAAAGCTTGACAGTAACTGCTGTTTCAAGAAATTCTTAACTTTTTCAGGAAAGGCACTGGTGTTCCTACATAGGTAATTACACCATGATTCTGAGGTTTTCCAGAAAGGGAAAAAAAAAAGACAATAACTTTTCTTCCCTAGATTGGAGAGGACTAACTGGGAAAGAAAAAAATCTCTTCAGGTTAAAAAGTAAGTGCTTGTGATAGAAGGAGTCAATTACATCATTCATTTCCATAGAAACAAAACTTGTAAAAGAACAATAAAGTTAGCAAAAGTTATTTGAAACAGCTCCTTGTGAGTTGATATAAAACTCCAGTGAAAATCTGAGATAGATAAGCAGAAAGATTTGCTCTTTCTGTTGAGAGCTGATCTGCTATTTGTCCTCCTTCTAGATCTTTTCTCCTTAATATTTTGAACTTCTTTGGAACAAAAAACCACTGATTTGTCTCTTTTGTAGCATAAAAGCAATTTTATATTTTTTATTCATTCTTCCTTGGTCTATGTTTTCCCCCCTTGCTCTTCTGCTTTCCTATTTTGTTTGTTGTCAGTTACCTTTATAATTTTCCCTATCCAAACAATTTTCTTAACAGACTCAACAAAAGAAAATATGTAACATTGCAATAAAAACAAGGAGGTAAATCGCAGAATAAAATTCAAAAAATACCAAAACACTGATGGCTGAGGAAATCTCACTGACAACCTGTTTCAGCAAGGATTCTTACACTTTTACTTTTCCTCTGAAATATTACCATATTCTTCTCTAATCAAAGCTCGATTTAAATGTTGACGAAGACAGAGAGAAAAATGCTTATCTATTGAAATCAGAGGCTTCTTGAATCTTCTGCAGCAGCAAAGCCTCTCTTTAGTCACGATAAATAGAAATATGTTCTGTAAATAAATCCTGTAGGTTTTGCTGTGACTATTTTCAAAGTAAACTGCTGCACAATAGTAAAAAGGTTACTAGGCTAAAACTGGTTGGGAAGTGCTGCACTGAAACTACTCCTAGAAATGTTATGAACTTTCCTTTACAGCCAATGACTTTTTTTGCATGAAATGTGGAAAACATTAGCTAAAATTGTGTTGGTCTGTACAATTTTATTCTGTTAAAGACAGGTTTTATGATACATTTAGCCTTTTAAATGACACTAATAGTCTCTGGAGACACATGGTCTTTCCTGCAGTTCAACAATTAAGTCTATTTCAATGTTATTTGGATAAGTTGAAACAATTCAGTTACTGTATGTCTGCTCAGTGGCATGTACTGTAAGGCTAATGGAAACCACCTAGAGTTAACTTAATAATAAGGCTTTAGCCAGCCTTAGACATCCACCTAGCTTTTGGAGGGAAGGCTGAAAAGTGAGAGGGTGGAAGGGTCATTTTATTGGCAGAGAAAGGAGTGTATTTTTCATCTCTCGTTCCACACATATGCGCCCCTCCTCCCATCCACCACCACCACACACAGACTTCAAAAAATGCCCTAAAATTTACACAGGTCATAAGTCTGAGTTGATAATGAGCATGATTAATCACAATTGTGTTTCTGTTTCTCCTCTCTCTCCTTTTGAAATGTGTTACTTGCTAAATTGTACTAGCAAGGTTTTTAGATGTGTATGTATATATACACACATCATGCAGTCCTTACCATATATATTTTATATATATATATACACACACATATATATATGTATTATATATATATGTGTATATATGGCATGTTATGAATTTCTCACACTTTTGTGTAGTAATTGTATGTTTATATAAATTGTCTCATGTTGCTGTGATTAGACTGCTTCCACTACCAAACTAGCTCTTTTAAACCTAGCTTAAATATCTCTACAGTGAGTTACTAAGCAGATATATATATAATCAGCTTTTTACCACATGATTAAAAAAAAAAAAAAAAAAGTGAGAGGAAGTAATTAAGAGGGCTCCATATATAAAATCTTGGCTTTGTTTCAAATCTCAAATCTTGAACTAATCAGACAGAAGAAGGATAAAATGTCCAGAGGGAGCTGAATTAATCACTGGTTAAACTGGTTAATAGCTCTCTATCAACCTGTACTGGGAGTGGGAAGTGAAAAGGTGCCGATAGAAATCTACTTCCTGCAAACCTCAAGTTTTCCCAAACTTTTGGGTCTTAGGAAAAAAATTGCAAATATTCCGTTACAGTTGATTTAATTTCAGGTATTTCCTTGGGCTCAGGTAAATCTGTGTTGAAACTGTGAGGCTGCTGAAGCACATAATTAACATTGGAGTGACATAGGGTAAACCACAGGCCTGATCTGGACGCGAACTACCTGAGGAGACTTGTCTGATCATGACATACCACTGGAAATACAGATGAGCAGATGAGAAAATTATAACAATTCCATGTCTGAAAATTACACACAACATGTGGCCATTCAGGTCTAGGGAACCTGAGAAAACTGTAAAAAAAAAAAAAAAAAAAAAAAAAAAAAAAAAAAAAAAAAAGAAACCATAGGAAACAGGTGTGTTGTGGTGTTGTGTTTTGCAAAAATTTTTTGTGCTACCACAAGCTTGACTTTACACACAGGCATGCAAAACCAAGACGCTGGTGAAGACTATTCCAATATTACTGAAATTACTCAAAGTGCTCCTAGGAAACCATCTTGTTCATCAGGACCAAAGGCGGAGAATTTTGGGGGTACAAATCTTGTCAGACAGCTCCAGAGGATTCTTCAGTATTAATTGTCAAGGATGGGCTGACATGTGAGTGTAAAACTCAGTCACACTCAGGTGTTTGAGTGGCTGTACTTACTGATGTCCCCACATTAGCATCAGGTCCCTAACCACAGTCCAGATCCACCAACAGAAACAACTGCAAATGCACCAGGCTCCAGATGAGATGTGTCTCATACTTCCAGAAAGCCAGTGGATCCTGCCCAAAGCAGCCAAGTGGTACATACAGCTAAAAGGGACGATCCAACACCAAATCCAGTAGGACTGGAAGGTCTGCAGTGCCCTTCTCAAGGGCTTGGATTTTCTGAAGAGATTTTCTGTGGTGATGAGTCTCCTGTGAACAGTTACAGCAGGAAGTTTTCTTTAGAAAACTCCTGACAAAGCACATACCTAGGCACAGCCATTAACTATACTGAATGTTGAATTTTGGGGGTATTCAACACTGAATTTGACCTAGAAATTAGTAGAATACAGCATTGCAAACAATTAGCTCCTTTGTCCAAAAGGTGTCTTCTTGCTAAATCGTGATAGGGTATGAAGACTGGGCTCATCCTTCTGCATTTTTTTAAGAATTTTCAAGGGAAAACAGGAACACAAAATAAGGTCTGTGGCAGAGATTTTCTTTGATCTAATATAAACAGACTACTATTCTGCAAGCTGCAAAAGTACATTTTAATTACCACAGTGAAAGCAGATGTAAAATCAATAAGGTGTTTTATTTCTCTCATTGATGTGTATAAATACTTACTTTACAGCAAGGTTAAGCTGAGTTTTCTGTCATTAAATGTAAGGATTGATGCAGACCATTCAAACCAGGTTAGAGCACCAGAGAACAGAGTATCCCTCTATGTCACACCATCATCTGAAAATATTCATCCACTGCTTCTAAAATTATTATCTGAGATATTCAGAAATTTCTGATTTCATGCATTTGGGATTGAAGGCTATAATGGACAAAACTTTATTCCAAATAATTGGGTCAGTGATTCCAGTGTTTATACAACTGTGCTTGCTTGTCTTAATTTATGAAGTTGTTCAATTACTATAGAATTTCTTGGGGATGTCTCATTTTAATCGAATCATTAATTCTATGCTCAGAGGATGTATAGAAATTGACAGTCAGTTCCTGTTCTTCGTTTTAAGCAGAGATGGATCCAATTCAGAGCCTCCCACTGAAACTCTCTCAAACTTTGTGGAAAATTCAAGCTGTATTCACAAGTATCAAAGGCCTAGCTTTTTTTGTTTGTTTATTTTGTTTTGCTTGGGTTTTTGGTTTTGTTTTGTGTATTTATTAGGTGAAAGAATCATAGTCTCCTACTACCCTTGACTTCACTTTGAATGGAAATAAGCTTTGAAAAACCTCATGAAGGAAAGGCTAGCCCAGCCAGGGCAGCACCAAAATGGACTATGCCTCTACCACAAATGCATCTGTGACACTAGACAAAACAAGAAACTCAAAACTTCAAAAGACTTAAAATATTTAAGCATGGACTACCAAAGCACTGAAGTCAAATACAAAGTTTTGTATTTTAAATCTTCATAGACATGATATCCCAGTTTTCTTTTTTAGAAGTAATTTCCCTCCCTGACAGTGGTGCTGGGAATATGCCTTCAACTCTGAGGGGCACAAGTGTGTTGCTAATGGGTGCTGTAGAAGTACTACTGATTCAAAGCCAATTCCACATTATTCCCATAATTTTATGTCTTCGTATAGAAGTTGGTTTAAATGAATATACCCCTATTTACAAGGCTCTTCAACCATACCATTATGCACATAGTGCCCCAATTACAGTCCAATCTGCTCTACAAAAATCTGTAATTTTTCTTCTGCTTTTTAAGAAGTACTTTCTGTATTTTTAAATTTCATTTTAGCTCAGTTTATGACCTGTTTTCACACATTCCACATGTATTCCATTGTGAGGCTTCTTGGAGAAATCTACAGGAAAGAGGTACTTGTAGTGTCTGTTCAATGATGTGCAGAGGGACCCAAACTACAAAACATCTGGTTATACTGCACAGACAGGGGAACCATGGAGGCAAGTTTGCCAGTAACAGAATTTCAGTCTTGAATAAATTAGAAGGGAGAGATCATTCTCAGGCTCTTTTCTAGCAAAATTATATGAATATCAGATTAACATGGGACAAGAGCCCAGTGAGAATAGAGCCCTTATGATTCAAAATGCAGAAATATCATAGGAGATGTGTCACAGAAATGAGAAATAGCAAGAATAAGGATGTTATGATTCTGGGTGTTTTTCCCCTTTTTTACTGCATTCACATAAGACAAAATGCCTTATCAAGGCATATGCTTTAAGGGGCCAATTTTGCATCTAGTGAAGTTGATGGAAAAAAATAACATTGAGTTGAATGATGCAACTTCATGTCCTTAATGGAAAAAGTAATCTCATGTTAAGATCCACTTTTGAAGCCATTTAGCTTGATGGAAATCTTTCTTTTGATTTCAAAAACATCAGATTTGAATACCACATATTCAAGAAGGAAGGCATCTAGAAGCTCTCTTTACATGCAGCATACCCCATCTATTCAAAGTTTGAATTAAGTCATGGAGAAACCAGTTCATGATCCTACAGGTATGGCTGACTACCCACATGTTTGAAATGATCTGAGGCTCATACACTGCAGGACAATAGCACCTGAATATCTTTATGTTTAACTCTTTCTGCCAATAAAATCCTCACTGACATTTATGGACCCTGCCATTTTGACTTACTGTGTGCTTATGCTAAAATTCCAAGGAAAAGGTGCAATTTTTTTTCTCTCCCCATATAGTCTACCTTAATAAGGAACAATTCATTTTACTTGGACTTTCCTTTTTTAATATCACTGTAGCCCTGAGACCAGGCAGAGAAAATATCAACTGGAATGTTTAAGGCAGGAGATGCTGGCCGTGGGGGGAGGACACAGAGGGAAGAATATAATGAAAGGAAACAGCTGTGGTTGGTCCATTTTTAAGAAAGAGCAACATCCTGGAACATGGAACATGACTTCCCCAATCTGAATTTGGAAGACCCAGATTTGGGGGATAAAGGAATCAGTACTTCTGCCCTTAGGGTAAAACTTACCTCTGAATAAAAAAAAATGTAAAAACCCCAAAAGTTCTGGTGGATCCAAGGATTAGGTGAAGCTTGTTTTGCTCCTGAACTAAACAAGCCTTTAAATTAAAAAAGGCAAAATCTTATTGTCAAGCGTTTTCTCCAAAGCAATAGGGATAACACAGCACTGGAGAGAAACCAAATAAACCCAAGTTGGTTTTTTTTCATATTGATAAGACCCCCTACTCACTGTGTGATAGGAAGATCATCAATACAGGGCCACCAAGGCTGGACCTCCACACTAATACAGGTGCTACAGGTGCACATTGGCCATAAGAAGTCCCCAACATCCATAGGATCATGATGGCATTGACATTTATTAGGGCAAGTGTGTCACTTAGAGGTGTTTCAGTACTTCCCTGGCACTAACCATAATCTAATCCTCTTTTAATCATCTAAATACTAAAAGGACTCAGATTATTTAATAACACACTCAAAGCTCAGAGGTCAGAAAATGAGGCTACTTTCATCACTAGAAAGGAGAGCAGCAGAAATTCTGTTGAGGAAGACAGCAGAAAGAGGAAGAGGACCACTACTCCCACACAACCCCCCAAGCTGCTGACACTGAAATCAGAACAGGGAACCTGAATTTTAATTGCAAGACTAGGCTTCCTAGATTCATTAGGAGAAGAGACATTCTACTGGCAGACAGGTCCTTCAGCAGGAAAAGCAGAGCATCCATGGATATGACAACCTGGCCCTCTTCACTTAAAACCTTGAGCGACCTGAAATACACGCACAGTTAAGTTATCTGTGTTTTTCTTTTTAGATAGGAAATTTGGGGACAGGGACTCTCTTCTTCCATATATTTGTACAGCTAGACAGCACTAAAGAGACCTATTTAACATTAGGGCAGAGTTTTCATCCTTTGATGCATATTTAATGTCAGTTATACATCACTGTTAGATCAGTATATAAACACACATATGCTCTTGGACAAAAGCATCCATGCATCAAAACTCTGCATCCATACTTTAATGTATTTAATTGAGTAAGCCATTATCACTAATTATGGTTTATATTTTCATAATACTGTTTTATGGTTATTACCTATTCCTTTCTATCTAACCATCTATAAGCCTTACATGCTGTGGTGCTATCTGAGGAGCTCTTTGTTTCACACAAGACCAAAAAATCACCACCCAGGCTGATCTCAGAGCTCTGACACCACTCATTCTGTGATATTGGGGCTGCACACTGACTTATTCAATTTCACATACAAATTTCACACTTTGTGAAATGTTCACACGTGCATGACCACACTCCCCAGGGAGCTTTCCCAGTGCTGTGGTGCCC
This sequence comes from Melospiza georgiana, assembly GCF_028018845.1. Classification (NCBI taxonomy): domain Eukaryota; kingdom Metazoa; phylum Chordata; class Aves; order Passeriformes; family Passerellidae; genus Melospiza; species Melospiza georgiana. The sequence continues at coordinate 96,158,801 of NC_080430.1, read as the reverse complement.
TCCAAAACAGCAAACACTACAGGGAGAGGAAAGGTGGTGCAAAGATGGAACCAACATTTCAAGCATTTTATTAATTCCTTCTAAGGACATGAAAGCAATGCATCAATACAGGCAGAACAGCTCAAAAGAGAGAAATTATACAAACTGGACACCTACAGAGTAAACTATTTCTAAAACCCCCAATGTCTTGAAATTAAGGCTAAATTTTGAAGAACATTGATTTGAGAACTTTTTGTATCCTCTGAAAACTTTTCATTTAAAGGACCGTCACTGGGTCTTTTTAAATGGAGTAAAAAGGTTTCACCTCCAGTGGTATCATCATGCTACTGACTGGCACAGCGTTTGTCCTTCTGAGGCGTTTCTCCAAAGGCACAGCTCGGTTGGCAATGTGAGGATATGACAGCTCATGCTTTCCCCACCACAGAGCAGTAATAGGACACACCACAGGTAAGAGAGCCACCAGTGTGCAAGCATGTGACAGGAGAAGTAAGTATCACGTTAGCCCAGCAATTAAGAATTGCTTTTGAAGCATACTTTGTTTCATTTAGTTGTAAAAATTTGTATTAATTGAAAAGTCTGATTTTTCTGGGCACCACTGGTGGTGCAGAGGCTACAGCCATGGCTTGGTGCCAGGGCAGCACAGGTTCCTTGGGCATGCTGCAAAAGCAAAGCTGCCTCCACAGAGATCCGCCAGGTTTCCTAGATTTTTGACATCTGATACACAACTTTAGCTGGGGTGGTGACTCCACGAAATACATTGGTTTTCCCAGTCCGTAACTCTGCCTTTTGTTTTTCACTAGTTGCATCTGATATCAGGCACAGAAAAAAGAGGGTAGTACCTCAGTTTTCAGTACAGCAGTGCAGAAACATCACAGCAAAAAAAACCCAAAAAAGCAGAACTATAAAACTTTTTTCTGGTTTACTAGGATTTGAAGCCCCAAATAAAAAATTCTCAGTAGGCATCACTGAAAGTTTTTTAAGGACTTTAACCAATTCACACAGACTTCAGGAACAATGGGGAAAATAATCTAGAAATATTAAAGCAGATCAAATAAAGCTCACTTCTCAGAAATAATAATGGCAATTTTTGACCCACGAATAAATTAATGCATGTTAGCATATGTATAAAAGTAGGTTGCAAAAGACCCTCATGTAATTCAAGTCATTCTACTTTGTGGCTGTAATGAGAAGAGAGGTAAATTCAACTTGTTACACTGCAGCTCAGTCTAACACATGCTCAGCCTGACCCTCTCATCTTAACACTGATTAAATAAATATTATATGAAAAAAATTCAAGAGAATAAAAAAGAAAAAACAAGGAAAAAAAAAAAAAAGAAATGGGTAGACAAAGAGACTAAGAAAGAAAAGAAGAACTATTGAAAGCCTGTGCAGACAAGTATGAATCAACTATTCTAAAAAGCAGATGCAAAATGAAGCTGCTTAAACATATAAGGCACTTCTACATTGTATTCAAATAATGCTGAAATTATAGAGCTGTCATTTGCAGACCTGTCGAGGGTGCCTTTCTTACCACATTATGATTTAGCATTTCTCTTAGAAGGTTGTAGCAATTTTGACATTAGAGTCATTGGACAGAAAAGCCATAAAATGTACGCAGAGCATCACCTCTGCTTTTTTGTAGTCTTAAAAAGAGCTCTGAGATGTTTGCTACTAAAAAAAAATAAATTTAAAACCCCTGAAATTGTTTGTAAAAGTGTAGAAATGCTAGTCTCAAGGGAGAGAGCGCACACATCTGTAGAACAAATGTAACTGAAGATTTAAATAATTTGATGGCATGTAACTTAATCTGACATGGCAGGAGGTTATTTTACAAACTGTGAAGGGCTCTGCCCACTGGTGTCATTAGAGCCTCCTTGAGAGGCAGCTCAAAGATATGGATTTTTCTGGAGGCAAACACCCAGCTGGTGGAAACGCAGATTGAAGGAGAGGAGTAACTCTAGATGACTCCCTTCCCAGACTGCTCAGCTCCTGGTGGGGCAGCGGGTGTGGCACTCAGACACAGAATCCCCGTGAAACCAAAGGGCAGACCCAACCTAACTCGAGCAGTACGGAGCTCTGTATGGATGGCCTCACACCTGCTCCAGAGACAGCACTGGGCATCCGCCAGCAGGGTCCCCTCCCACACATGGTGTGTGGGGAAGGGCTGCAGATATCCCTGGGAACACACATCCCCGCTGCCCACTGCTCCCAGAGCTCCTGCCTGGCTGTGGGGTGCAGCTCTGGGAGCCAGCACACGGATAAAGGTGTTTCTGTCAGGGAGCCTGAATTGCTCAGAGCAAATTGCTCACAGGTCCAATTAGTGGTTCCACACTCGCTGAGACAGCCCCCCAGACCAAGCCGAAAATGAAGTTTTCATTGCACACTGTGTTGTGTCCACTAGCTTTGCAGTTGGTTTTCAACAAATCAAATGCATATCTGGAAGGCTGAACTGGCTTTGGACATGAACAAATACATGGATGTATGCATACCTCCAAAAGATATGAACTGCAAATGCTGATGAACTGTGCAATATATTTAAGGTGGTATTTTTAATAATTTTCTCAGATTGTTATAGTTTGATGAGATAATCCTAACCATTTAGCTCTAAAAAACTCACAGATCATGAGCAATGGCTGCATTAAATCTATTGTCACTAGCAGTAACATGAGGAACAAAGGCTCAGTGGCTCTTCTCACAGCATTAGGTTTTATTCACTCAGTCTCTGATTCCACATCAGCTGCCATCTGGACAAAATTCAGAAACCATGACACCTGCTTGAAGAATAAGATGCTGATCAGATGGAATGGGCTAGGGCTTTATCTTGAGAGCAGAAATGTGAATTGTTGGTAACACAATCGCTTAAGAGGTTTGTAAATTATGTGCCTTCAGCTCAACATATGGCTCATGTGAAATATGCACTTGTGAACTTTTCTCAAAACTTGAGCTTGGATGATATAGTGTGGTTGTTTCATAAACACAAGGTATAAATAAGTAAAACTTTACTTGTAGACAAACAAGAGAGAGTGTCAATGGCACCTTTAAAATAATAATACTATTTTATCTTTCCTTAGCATCCTACAAATAATAATTTTACCTAAAATATCCACACAAACCTCACAATAGTGCTGTAAAATCCAGGCAAAGAAACCTACGGCCTTCTGGTTATTCTGTTCTGGTGTGGAAACCAGCCCAGGCTGCCATTCTGCCCAGGCAAGGAGCTGAGATGTAGATCTTCCTTTGGCCAGGTGGAGCACGGCCCCCCAACACCTCCGCCCCAGCAGAACTGTAATTTCTGCGAGAGGTATGGTCAGAACAAAGAATTGTCTATCTGGGAGAGGTGATTGTGTCTCTGGAGGCTCTGGAGTCAGCAGGGAAACCCACATGAACAACCTCACTTTCTGCAGACCGCTGACCAGAGAAACTCCTGATATCTATTCACAAATGCATTTGCAGAAGCATAAATACCAGTTTGCACACAGGAGCGTGGACAATGCGAGTGTTTCAAGCCCTGTTTTGTTGATTTTTTGGGATATATGTCTGTGTGGGTTTTCACATGTCATGTGGGGATTTCTGGGTACTGATAGTCAAGAAGAAGAATCTGAAGAAACATGGCTTCTTATTACCCTTAGTGACACCAGCCAGTGCTGCTGAGACATTAATGAATTTCTTTCCGTTTCTTTATCAGTTCTTCAGAAAAAAAAAAAAAAACAAACAAACAAAAAAAAAAAACAAAAAACAAAAAACAAAAAACCTAAATGTTCAGAACTTTTTCAGGAGGATGATACAGATTTTAAAAAATTAGTCCCCCACTCTAATACCAAGTTATGGCGCTTTATAGCAGCCAGCTTTGCAGTGCTAAATGATCTTCTGTAGCCTCATCTTTCTGCCTGCCTACAAGAAATAGTGACAAATTACAGTCGGGGGGGAGGGGGACTGAAGAAAGAAATATTCCATTTTTAATTGCCTTTTCATTTTCTTTTTATAGCCATGCTTAAACTGTGAGTTATCAGAAGCTGTTCGAAGTCTTTCTTTTACCATTTTAAAATATATTCCTCCTAAAGCCAGATGAAAAATACGGTTAATGGGGTTTTGTGACTCCCACAAAGTCCCCTACAAATTAAGGGACTTTGAAAAAATGTCAGCTGCCCAGTTCCCAAGAAAGAAAAATTAAACAATAAAGGCTTATCGACTTGTTCCTGAGAAGATAAAGCACTTATGAATGAGACCCTCTGATACTCTCTGGTTTGTGATCAGAGCAATTTCCAAGATTCACAGAAAATATTCTGATTAGCCAAAAAAATGCTCAGATGAAATGAGGTTTAAGATTTTATAACTGAATCTCATCCTCCCTTCAACCTGTTTTGATACAATGTGCTGTGTCGTTCAGTCATGCTGCTTTCACTACCAATTATAACCAGTGCCATAAAAACATCACATTCATGCAGATCAGCTGATTGTGCCAAGTTCAAGAAAGGACAGCAGGATAGAGATGACAGCAGCTTCTGCTGGCTCTGCTCCAAAGTCCCTGCAGGCCTGTTGTTTTTCTCTTCTGGAGACCCCCAGGATTTCACTCTCTCAGAAAAATTAATGCCTTGCCTCTCTCTAAGAGGAGCAGACTCCCAGTCTACTGACACCATTGAGGGTATTTCCACCGACTTCAACTTGTCATCTGCAGAGCTCTTCATCTTTCATGTCTTCGTCTTTCACACTTTTTTGATCTCCCTGCCACGTGTCAGCCTGAGCAAAAGCCTTAAATTGCAAACTCCAGTCCCTCATCTCATATTCAATACATGCACACCACATACAGATAAAAGTAGGATTATGGCTGCCACCTTTGCTCTTCATATGGGTTCTAGGTGGTCTGAAAGACCTTAGAACAGGGTGGGGGAACAATCAACCAGTGGAAGACTTCCAATTTTAAATTTTGTCCCTTGTGAAGTCCTGTCCTATGCCAACAAGTGAAAGGGAGACAACACAAAAGGAAAAGGCATGCTCACACTACATTTTTATTGCCCAAGCACAGTAAATCAAGTATCTTTACAGAATTTTGGTAGACTACTGTTGAAAGCCTGTGTGGATTTCTGAATTAATTTATTTAGAAGTTGAAAACTATTTCACCTGGAAAACTATAACTGTAGCTAGCTAGCTAAATTAGTCAGAATTGAAAATTGCTTTAAAATGTTCTACTTAAGCTAATACCATTACCAAAAGTAGGCTGAAGAAACCACCTCTTCTTACAATGCTCAAAGGAAAATGAGATTTTAAAAACATTTTTTCTTATTCTCTTGTTCTCTGTTACTTAGGTTTTCTCACACTAGAAATGTGAAGGCAGTTTCATCAGCAATAAGACAGTGGTCACTTGCAAAAAGGTGGATCATTAATATCTCCATATAAGCAGCAGCAAAACCTGGCATATAATGTTCGCTGCAGATATCTTTTTAAAATCCTACATAATAATTAAAGATAAATAAGGCATTTCTATCTTACTTATTCTAATCTTTAAAAAATGAGAAAATCTAATATCAAGACAGTTGAACACAATGTTTAGCAATGCTTTGGGCTCCTAACCTACCCAGAGTTGCATATTTTCAGCATTCAGCTGATTTAACCAACTAAACAGGGACAGCATTAATTGCTGCAGGAGGCTGACGTGGAAGAAGAGTCACATTCTTCCCTTCGTGTGGCACATTCTGCCATGACTCTGCAGAGTGACGCAGCGAACCCAGAACAGCAGCTGAACCAAGCGAGCCTTCCTAATGCCAGACAGGGATGATAGAAAATGATGGAGTGTCTCTGAATTAAAAACAAGAAGCAGAAACTATGCAAAGTCTGTAAGAGCAGCTCATGCCGAAGGAATATTTGCTTTGATTTAATTGATGATAAAAGAAAACCCAGGAGAAGGGTGAGTTTGGATGACATTCAAGTGTGTGTCCTGTGTTAGGAGGAGGGTAGAGATACCATCTGCTTACATTACCCTTCATTGCTAGAACCACAATGGTACATTGTACGTATGTACCACTATGAAAAGAGCCTTTGCTACACAAGAAGAGGCCATGGCCAACAAAGTCAAAGATTTGCTGTTCAATCAACTGCTGGCCTCTGCTCAGGCATCTCCTCTGGCACGGCTGGTGGAAGGCAGAGCTAACAGCTGTGGGGTGCAGCAGGAAGGAGCTACCTGCTCCTTTTGGAGTGAATTTTCCCTGTACTCATTCTCTTCCATAAGAGATAAATACTGAAGCAGGGCAGTTATGTTTCACTCAGTCCAACAAAAGTGACTCTGGAATCTTTGGTCTGTTAGTTATATGTTGAAATTGATGCATCCAGTTTCTAAAAAAATGAAGGCATGTTTTGTCAAAGGTGATAGAAACAAATGAGGAAGCAGAGAAGACATTTCCTAACCTCCAGGAATAGAAAACCCTTTGTCTCTTCAAACAAAACCAGATTCAAAAAACAGTCAGGCTTTCTGTATCTCATAAGCCACCTGATGATCAAATCTCTTTCTCACCAGTATGAGATGCAGGAGGTATACAATCACTTTCCTGGTCAAATGCTAAAGAGGCATTGTATATAAAATGCACAGACAAGCAGAATAGGTTTACATAATGTTAATACAGACAAATGACATGTACAACATATCTAGCTGCAATTTAATTAGATTAATTAGATCAATATAATTAGCAGTGGTATATTACGCTATCAAGACTTAGCCTTGCAAAGAACGCCTCTAAAAATGGTTTACAGTCCTAAAGCATTGTAACAGCGCACGCAGTACCCGTGCTATCACGCATCAATATCACCACTAACACACTATTAATACTGGGAGTTTATAGGACACTCAGGAGACACATAAAACACTACCCTTGCAGAGGAAAATTCTGATAATGGAGCCTGGGAAATTATTTCAACAGTTGAAAAGAGCTCATGGAACTTAATTCCAAACAACAGCGTGGCCATGATTATATAGCAAGTTAATTTAACCCACCGAGGCAGCAGCAGACATAATGAACAAAACAGACTGAGGTAGCATGACTTACCAATGAACACTTTGCTGAGAGTTCTTCCAAATTTTGGTACACATAATAAATCACAGGGGGCTGTTTAACTATTGCATCACCTACTTGGACATAGGCTAGATGTCACACTTGATGAAATCTTATACAATTGTTATTGTTATCAATAGTGATTTTGCATTAAACAGGTATGTGGGATTGTGCTTGGACATCTAAACCCCCACAGAGGTAAAAAAATGTTAATTTACATCTGCTAGCACTCTCAGTACACTTGAGCTCAAAACCTAGGGAATGAACCATGTATGTGTAGCATCTCAAATCAACTACTTTGACTTTCAATATGCTAAAATCATAGGTGCTGCAAGGAGGAAAGAACAAAAACCCAGCACTTCCACCTTCTTCAAAATAGAAACAGCCAATAAAATTCAGCAACACAAAGTGATAAATTCACCAGAAATTATGCTTAATGTTTCTCCAACTAAGAAGGAAAATTCATCATAACAAGTAAATCTGCATTTTTAATCTGCCTTTTGCTCCAAAGTCTTCTAAGAAATAAGGCACACAGGCTACTTAGCTAGAAAATGTTTAGGTTTTTTCTTTGTATTTGGACAACTCTAAGAATACATCTGTTAATGGAAGAGATCAAGTAAATGCCTTGAAGCTTCAATGCAGAAGATACACAGACAAGGTAAAAATACTCAAATGCATATTTCCATTTTTTAGCCTTTACCAGTGAGAGATGGCTCAAACTGTATTTCTGTTTGAGCACAGAGTATTGAGGAAATAAAATCAACCCATTTCTTAAAGATCACCTCATAGTTCATCTTCTACCACATTCACCTCCCTAAAAGACAGAAGAATGCAAGACAAAATGACCATATTTCAGTGCATGTATCTTCACTGCCCACAAGAATTAGGTTCCAGCCATCCTGGAGTATATTAAAAGCACAAATGCAGAAAGATTACATGTGGGTCAGATTTTCTTTAGAACAGATACAATTAAAATGTATGTATCTCCCTACAATAGTCAAAGGAACCCATCCCCTTCTCCACAGTTTTTCAGAGTTATACTGTTCATTATTATTGATGCATTAAGGTTTAAACTACTGCTACTCCAAGTCATCTGTCCTTAGTTATACATTTTATGGATTTTACTTTTTATTGCTTTCAAGAAAAAGTTATATGTACAGTGAATAACTCCCCTGTCTGTTTGTTTGGAATATAAATGAATGCTTTACTGAAGAAAATCAGCATCATTTTGGTCTTATCTGTCCTCACTATAGTGTTGTATATGCACTACCTGGTTTTGACTTTGCTTAATTTTGCATCCTTATTACCTACAATCTACAGTCTGGTCTTCAGTAGATTTACACTACCAGATTAATAGAATAAAACACAGAGGACTGAAATAGAGTGCCTTGTGTCTAGAAATAATCACCTGTATTATGGAAATTGTGAAAGCTGAAAACAAACATTCTAGCTTTCCAGGTTTTTTTAATGTGCTGATTATTTTAGTTTCTCTGATAGAAAACTTTGCTTGCTCACTTTCAGTGTGATATATTCAGAAGGCAGTACTATTTTCCTGTGTGAGTGCAATTAGTAAAAAGCAGGTAGGTAGTCCAGCTGATATTAAATTAAAAACTTGGGAGCAGAAGCCATTTGTGTCAATTTTCCATTTTGTCACTCTCCTTTCAAATAGCTAATTTAGGATACTCCGTCACACACTAGTGTTTTATGGTATGTATATTTTATGACAGTTAAATGACAAATTTGTCTGAAACGAAGCTATTCTTTGAAGAGTTAATTATAACCTGTGTAATATATTAAAGAAAATCAATATATATTTGGAATGAGTCACTATTGAGTCTTATTCCAAACAGAGCAAACCTATGCTAAAAAATAAAGCTCCATTTTTAACTCAGGTTCTGCTAAAATAATCTAATTTGAGAGTTAAGTAGTAGAAAAGAAATAATTTGACAATATATCTGTGCAACAATCCCTTTCTAATATAACATTATGTAGTCTGCTTGTATGATGTACAGTTGAAAAATTCACTTTTAATTTTGTTTGACAGCAAAACAATGGACCAGACCGGTCTAATTGCTGAGCACCTTAACATATGTGATATTTGGAATTTGGAAAGAGTCACCAAATTTTGGGTATCTGTTCCAATCTTTCAAGCTCTTTTAAATAATTAGACAGAGATCTGAGAATTCACTCTGAGAGTTTCTCAAGGAGTAAATAAAAAAAAAGAAAAACACATTACTTTTTTCCAGTCATCTCCAAAACTAGAGTTTTTGTTCTCAGGTAACTACCAGTAATTTCAGCACACAGGTTTTGTCATTATAATTTCTTTCTATGTGTAAAACTTACTACAGCAATAGTATCTCAGTTCTGCAGCAACAGCCATCCAAAGCATAATGAACTGAAATTTTAATATGAGATACCTCAAAATGTTTTGAAGTTGACCCACCTTTTACTAACTAACCAGTGATTACAACCCTTAAGCAACAGACTTCAAATCTATCACTTGTTCAAACTAGAAATGCAGTAGTAAGAGAGAGAGATCTATCATATTCATTGGTTTTATAGTTCTAAAGGAAGTTTGAAGAAAATTAAGGACATACATAGAGCCATTCCCACTCCACTCAGGGAAGAGAGGTTTTTAGTTTTCTGTTGATGGTAGCTTCACATATAATTATCTCAAGGTATCTAGCATTATCCTGTCTCATCAGGTCATACTTTGTTGAGTAGGTTCTGCAACAGCACATTCATTTTAAGAAAACAGGCTTGATCATTGTAGCTACAAAGAAGGCAGGGGTAATGTAAAACCAATCCACTCTTTGCAGGATTATGGGCAGATTACGACCAGGATTACAGGAGCAAATCAATATGTCATCTGCATACAATGAACTGAAATTTATGGAGTTTCCAATTTTCATTCCTTGAAGCAATTCTTTGTTGCTGAAAAAAAATCAGGCTAAATGTTCCATTACAATTGCAAAAAGAAAAGAGGATAATGGACAGCCTCGTCTAGCTCCCTGGTGTCATTTTAAAAAGGGCGAGTTTAAATTGCTAGTATGTACAGACCTGGTCAGGATATTACAGAATATTTTTAATCCAATTTTTATGAAGGTCTTTCTAAAGTGAGGAGTGTGAGGGTTTGGAGGGTTTTTTTTTTGTTTCATTTCCATGTTGGTTTTTTTTCAGGAACAGTCACCAAGTATTTTCATTTTAATGAGTCCAAAGAGTTACCCAGTCAGTTCGAGTGGACAAATCTATATTATCCAAGATCTTGCTTGGTTTGCAAACACAAAACACCTGAATCATCCCCAGTGAACCACAATGGAAATAAACCAGGCTGACCTATGTGGAAATCATTTGCAATGAGCTGGGGAAATGTCTCAGATATTTGAGTGCCTGTATGTGCCCTCTACATACAGGCACTGTATTTCAGCACTCATAACCAAATTTTGTCCAGCATTTAAGACCAATATTCAGTGATGCAGATAGGTAGGAAAACCAGTTCATTGGGATTGTTGATTTGTGCAATAATAGCCTTTTTGATTCAAATGTTCAGTTACAGTAACAGTTCAGTCGTGTATCTGTCATTTCTCACTGAGTGTTTATTGGCAGCTCATCTAAGCACGCATCTTTCCCCACTGTTAGACTTTAACAGCATTTATTATTTCTTATTAAGTCTAAGGTTACACTTTGATCTGTTGAAAGTTTCAACAAAGTGCTTTTGTTTACAAACTTTATCTCCTGTTTAAAGCGACTTGGAAGATTAGAGTGTCTGACACTGCTCTTTGAAAGTGCAGTTTATGATTTCAAGATCACATGTCAAAGTTTGAGCCTTTAGTTTTAATAATTGACACAGTTTGGGATACTTCATCTTATTCTTTACACAAAACATGCTGGCAGTTTCTCATTTGTATTCTTGCTGGTTTACTTTATACAAAAGCTTTTCTGTAGCCACGGCGTGATGCCGTTTGTTCACTTTTTGTCAGCTAATTCAGTTGAGGTTTTTTACTACACATATTAGTATTCATTGATTTTTGTCATTTTAAAACTATTATTCAAAATTACTATTGTTGTATCTCTCCTTTTTGGGGACTGCATCATCGTTAATTGTGGTTTTTAATGATTCACATCTTGGATTTTATAGCATATTATTAACATCACAGAATCAAGTTTCAAATTAATATTTTGGTCTGAAGAAAAGACGTCCTTTTTTCAAGAAGTTCTTGATGCTGTTCATGCCATTTCTTGCTTGTGACAATTGTAAAATTCTTTTTCCTGCTACTACTAGAGTGGCAAAACTACCCCAAATATCTTATTTTAGTCTTAAAGTCTGTGAGACAGGGATGAAACTCCTTTCTAAGGAGTTTCAGTCTTTGGCAATGAAAATTTTCTGTGGAAAAGAATGGAAGTCCATTCCCAAGACACATCCTCATAAGGCCAAGCATCTACAGAATCCTCACCACAGTGGGCACAGGACTGTCTTTCAAATGCTGCTAATAGCAGGTTGGTTTGGAATAACAAAGTCCAAAGTGAAAAGCCAAAAATGTGAGTGTAACACTTTTGTGACATTTTTACCTAGGCCTCCTTTGTCTATGAGCTAGATCACAACATATTAATCAGTTTGCCACATGCTGTTCATACATGGCATAAGACAAAATGAACTGCTGTAAGCTGGAGGCAGTTTACAAACAGACCACTGAAATTAGGCATTCACTGGAGGCAAATGAGCACATGCTTCTTGCTAACCCCAAAAGAAGACCTTCCTCAACATTGCCACCTCTGTGGTACTACATGGTTGCCACCATGCCCTCATGACTGATGGCACTCCCAGCTGAAACTTGGGTCTGTGCATCACACTGACAACCCATGGGGAAGAGCCCTGAACAAAAGTAGACCTCTTGAAGTATTGCCTTTCCCTGCCAACCTCACGTGGTCTTATTGACAAAAAGCTGCACCCTGATTCTTTTCAACCATGTAATTATTTCTCACAGGCACTGGGACATCTGGGCAATAATACTGACTGGCTCTGCAAAAGCAGAGAGATAGCTGTGCATGTGTGCTCCCAATGATGGATCCCACAAAGATGTCGCAAAACATAGAGGTTTGAAAACTACATAGCCCACAAGGGAGGGTCTTTGTCATTTGTCCCAGAGTAACTGGCAGAGCCAGCTCAGAGCTGTGCATCCAGCCCAGCCAGGTCCTGAGAGCGAATCATCCACACCCAGGAGACCCGTGGTGACAAAGGTTGATCGATCAAGCAACAGCAACACACACATCTTCCCATATGGAATTCACCCATCAAGTCCACTAAAGCTGTACTCCAGACTGATGCCTGGCTGCAAAGAGCACTGGGCTTTGGCAGCTGGGGTTCTAGACATTCTTTTCCCAGTATTTTTGCTTAGATATAAGAGCTAAGAAATCTTAGGTACTCACATTTCATAACCATGTTAGGGTGAAGATAGATGGCAGAGAGAGGTCTAAGAAGCTTAAAGCACCCTAGCTTTCAATCATTTCTCAGTTTAGCTTTAATATAAAAATCTATTATTTCTAACTGTAAATCTTCTGTTATAATTTTAACTTTAAAATTAAAGGTTTCTTTCTCCTAAGATATAAATTTTCTTTATGGATTTTTGGATTAAAATACAATCTTCTGATTGGACTTCTTATTTTTATGATCCTAACTTAAATACAAGGTTCTTGTTCCTGTACAAGAAACAAAGAGGCATAAAAAAGAAAAAACTATACTTGTCTGATAGTCTCACTTAGACAATATTTTCCAGAAATACTGAGAAGAAAAAAAAAAAAAAAACAGCAGCTATGTTATGCAAAATATTTACCAGTAATTGAGAGAAATGGTGATTAATTTTTTGCTAGAGTGGTGACACATACAGCACAGTACCAGGGGAGTTACCCAAAACTCTTGCACTAAATTTCAACATATCTCATATATTAACTGCCCACAAAACTTATATTACAACTACACACCAAGAATGAGCAAGGAAATTTACAAGCTTGAGATAACTCAGTCTACCTATAAAGTAAGAGAGAAATCGGTAAGATCATGAACACCCTTAAGCTGGTCATCATATACCAATGCCCTAAATTCACATTTTTAAATCAACAGGAACTCCCAAAAAATCTCTAATTAAATGCAAAGAAATGCTGGAGGACTGCAATTTATGTCATCCGTGCTAAGACAGCACACACAGCTGATACAGCTGCAGATGCAGTGCTAAGCAAAGTACTGATGTGTTGCTTACAAGTATTAGCAGGCAGCCACAAGAGCACTAGGAGGAAGGTAGATATTCAATTTGCATAGGACAGGGTCTATACCCTACTTTTATTCAAGTTAATATAACAAATTAAACCAGAGAGATATTGCTAACAAATAGCTCCTGTTTGGGCAGGATATTAATGGAAGGAAAAATTATATGAAGGCTTAGGGTTAGGTTTTGATTGAAGATTTTAGGCTACTGAATCTATTTAGTAATTAGATGAGGACTAAAGGGAACATTTTATCTCAGAATGAATACAAGTTATTTGTTGGGTCAAAGAGCCAAAGTCCCGGGTGCCATGCTTTCATCTACTTACGGCAAATGGAGGAAACTTGGCTTCTCAGCAGTGGTCAGTAATCAAATGTGAAAATTCAGTCAACTTAGTATTTTCTCAATTACAAAGCTTTTTAATGTATTGTTTTAAAATAATTGAAAATAAGCATCACTGGGAATAAAATTCTCATTTAAAAAATGTTTCTGCAGCAGGAATGTCTAAAGAAAATACAGTAAATAGGTCTATACTTAACAGTTTCACTCTGCCTATTGTAAGTGCTAATGTAAATTATACCAGGGTTCAGAGCTACATCATTTTCTCTACTGTATTTTTCTGTTTTCATTCCAAGGGCAATTTCACACAGGAAGGGTGAAAAGAACCACCAGGAGAGGCCAGGATTGCACAGGATGAGGGGCTTTATTCACATTAATTTTTCTCTCAGAGGACATATCCTTAGAAATTGTTATAAAATTTTCTATGTAAAGAGATGATTTCTCAATGTATAATTCTGCTAGATAAATTATAAATGTATACTTACAAAAATTTACACACGGAAACTTTGCAGTAAACTCTTCCTTGGTCAGTATTATTCTGTTCACTTTTGCAATGTAGCAACAACAACAAAAAAAAAAAGAATGGCAGGAAGTGATACCACAAACTGCATCCAAAACTAACACAGAAGCAAACGACAATCCAGATTTATATCTTCAGAATATGTGCATGATGGCGAAATCTACAGAAAGGGAGATGCTCTGTTCAACTTGTTCAACTGAGGGATAGTTATGCTTTCTTAAATAACCATAGTCTGCATTATATTTGCTTCCCAGGGTTCATGTGCTTTGATAATTTTTTTTTCCTTTGAATTTCACTCTAAGAGAATACAGAATCTAGCAAAATTTAATTATGAATTTGACTTCAGAATTCGAGATGCATTGATTTGCATTTTTTTATAGTAGAGCCAAATTCTAAAGGATCAAAAAGAATTGAATTTTGGGACTGTTTATAAACAAACAATGTAATTCATTTATCTTCTGTCTCTAGTTTCTTGGAATCAGTCTCTCTAGTGAAATATTGAAGAATCTGATCCTTTTCATTCCTTCATCTTCTATTGATAAAAGAGGACATATAAAGTGAAGTGATTTGCATATTTGCCACCAAAGCATCTGCTCTTCTCTTGAGGTGTGCAAGCACCTGTGCCATGGTAAAGCACAGCTTTGCCTAGGAACTTCTGGAGAAGGAAAGCATTCAAGATCCTTCACAGAAAAGCCTCATGGGGAAAGATTAGAGATACTAAGAAGAGATGGTTCTTAACATTTCCATCTGAAATCTGGGAAGCATCAAATGGTGATATGCAAACTAAGCCAAAATTCCTGAGACAATCATGAAAGTAATTTCAATTCTGTCATCTGATTTTTTATCTCAAAAACCCATAATATGAACTGAAAGTTTTCAGAACCTAACTATGCTGAAAAATCGGGAACAAGTGGACTGAATTTGGGCATTTTTAATGGATGCACTGAAGAAGATGATGAGTTTTTATACTCTTAGGGAAAAAAAAATCCAGCCATGACATTTGTGTATGAAGGCAACCTTATGCCAAAAAAAAAAAAAAAACAAGAAAATCAAAGACAACATTACTTCAGTCTGCATAGAAAGGGACTTTTCAGAAGGGCATGCAGAGTTTTCAGATTTTATTTTAAGTATTTCAGAAATCTGTTTATTAAGAAAGTGAGATATATCTCCATGATCCATGCACACACCAAAAGAGAATTACAAAGTTATTTTCTACTCCCCTCTGTTTTGGATATTGAGGGATGTTGCCATTAGAAACCTTCAGCAAACATACAGCTAAATCAATCAGTTAAAATTGTGATTAGAGAAAAACAAGCTGTAAGTGAAGTAGACAGAACAGCTAATATCAGGCAACTGAGACAGAGAGTAGCATAATAGATTGATCAATTTAATGACTGACTAAAACTCAGTTCTAAAATAAGCTGCAGGACAAATAGGGGTAAAAATCCTTCCTGATTACACAATCGTTTCTTTATGATCAATTCCTTCATCTGCATTGCATAGTGTTGCACAAACTGGTTGAGATTAAAATCTTGAGGCTCTGTTTTTTGGATTTGTCTCAACTGGCAGCTTATTCAAGGTTGTTAGTCAGATCTGATTTATAATTCTCCAAATGTCATGAAGAGGGCTCACATTAAAAAAAAAATAATACATATATCATGCAAACTTCATTCTGGAGATGACTCAGTCACTGTAGGTTGTGCCACAGTTCTGTTCCAATGTGTAGTGCTGCTTGAGTCATTGATTCTTACCAGGCTTCCTTAAACCTGATTTTTCCTGGAAATCCTACAGATTCTGGTTTTTTTATTCCATTCTTCCCTTATTCAAAAGACCAAGAAGACACAAATTAATCAATCTCCCATACACTACTATGACCCTGCCATACTTTCAACACAGCCCAGAAAGGGAAAAAGTAATTAAATCTGCATGTGGTTGTTTTCTAACAATACATTGGTAATAAGTAAGAACATTTTTCTTTTCATTAAGGGTGCATCTATCACCAAAGGTTTGCAAAGTTCTTCAGGAATAAAAGATGATATTTTCTCATGATATTTCAGCTTCTTCATAAGATGCTCTCTTATGCTTAAGTGGATACAACAAATGTGGTGGGGAGAAGTCAGTGTGGAGATGCCATCTATGGTTAAGGTTTTCTGTAATCCTGTGGGTTTGTTTCCATATATTAAACCCAGTTCTCAGACTAAATAGGGAAGGTATGCATGTTGTGTTGAATCAGTTCAGTTGGAACCTCAGGACATTAAGAAACTGAGTGGTAAACTCTAGAGCTTGACCTTGATAGCTGAAATATTCTACAAAGTAGGATGCTGTCTAAAGGCCTTTTCAGGAGTTAACAACAAAAGGCTTAAGTCCTGAATATAACTCATTAAAAAGTATTGGTCCAATTAGAATTTTCCAGGAAAATTCATTACCCTTTAGTAGTAATTGAAACAATAAAACTTTTCTTCCAAAACTCAACAAATTCCAAAGTTCAAAACATTCCACATGCTGATGTGGAAATAAAATTATGCTGCAAAAAAATAAAATAAAAAAAACCAACTATATATGTAAGTCAGACATTGTATACTCTCATTCTCTTCTGTTGGTCCATTTTGCAGGCAGCTTTCACTCCTTGAAAGTCATTTCAATCTTTCCTCTAGGACAATGCAAAGGCAGTGTGCTGGAAAGCATAGCATGCATAGTTTCAGCACCCAGGTGATAAGCACTGAGTATCTGGAAAGCCTGTCCCTGAAAGAGAATGGAGACAAGAAACAATATCCCCACAACTGTCACAAAGTCTGATTTGCAAATCAAAATACCTAGTTTTTTGCCAAAATTGTATATAAATTCCTTTAGGCTTTAAAGAAAATGCTCGGGTTTTTCATCTCCCTTGATGAAATCTGAAATCTAAAGGACAATAATCTTTCAATAAACTAAGAATGTCTAATTAAAATAATTCAACCATATATTCACCCATATGCTTTATATTTCTACTTTAAATAACAACAATTTTGGCTACAATAAAAATGGTTATTACAGGCATAGGTATTTGTAGAAAAATTACTAGAGGTTCAACTAAGACTGAAACAAAAAGGTTCATATGCTTCTTAAGGAAAAAAATCCAGAAATAAGAAAATGATATTACAGAGTTCCTTATATGACAAAGTTGAGACATAATTTTATATTGTTTCATATTTCAGAAGAAATTAAGCTCCATAAAATATAAAATCCATCTTTTACCTGTCTATTACATAGTGTCATGAAAGGAAGGAAATAAATGTTTTATCACTGTCAACTTGAATATGCAGCTTAGACCTTTCTTGCTCTATTTTAAGAATACTCAGGAAGGAAAAACAATATCAAAAGTTGATTAACATGTTCCAGACTGAAAAGGTTAAAGGTGTATTTCGGTATCTTCTGCATGAACACACCTTGGAGTTTTACTAGCTAATTCTAAAGTATATTTTGTTTTTCATACTTAAACTTGTAAGCAAATCAAATTCTGCTTATTTCAAAATGCCAACACCTTCCTCTTTTAAATATTTTCTGAATAGATGCAAAATGTAAAGACTTTTAGTTCTAATTAAAGTACTTCTCATTTTTGCTCAGTTTCACAATTCTACTGCATAAAAAGTAACCTGTGTCTCTCCAATTTTGGTAAGTCTAACATAGAGTCTGCAAATTATATTTTTTTTTTTTTAACTGGGACATTAAATCACCTTAATGAGATACATTGCATCTACCCAAGGTCTAGGGTGTCACCCAAGATCACACCAAGATTCAAAACTATTTTTCTCCACCTTGCCCATAACTACGTGCTGTTGTTATCAGTGACAACCAGAATTATTTTCTATCATGGGAACACAGACATAGCAGAGAACACACCACAAGAATGTGGAACAAGGCTGTCCCACCCTACAGTGGGCTCTTAGGAGAGTCGCGTGAGACTTCTACTCTGTTTTTTTTCAGCTGAACAATAGAAATAATGCATGTATATCACTACAGCATTACCACACCAAATTCTGTACACCCCCCTTAATATATTATGTTAATTTATGCAACTATTATTTCAAACTTATTAATACTAACACAAATAATTTACTTTTTAAAAGTACAACTATTTTCCTGGACATGAATATGGAGACCAAGCAGTCAAAAGAAAATGAAGAGCATTGCCAGTACAACTGGCTGGAAAAACTTTTGATGAAATAATTTTTCAAAGGAAAATTCAAAATGTCTTAAGTAAGATGCTTTGAAAACTTACATGGGGTTTTGCCAAAATTTCGTTTCAGAGAAAAATGAAGACAAAGGTTCCATGAATGAAGAAAAATGTACTGTTGGATCGCTTCCAAATGAATCAGTTCAGGGGTTTTTTAAATGCATTACAAACATGTGGTTTTCAATGCAAAAGCAGCAAGAGGCAAAAGGATGGGATTTTTCCAAAGTAACATACCTTTACTGTTTTGATATGAGTAGAAGATGGGAACTGAACTTGTTCACTCCATAGAGATTTAAACCTTGCCTCTCTTACATTTTCTTTCCTTCACCTGCTTTGCTTGAGGTAGGCAGCAGAACATTAAAATTCAGGCTAAGTATGTGCCACAGGAAGCCTTTTTCATAAGGTGTTTTTTCTTTGTCTGCAAGCTTCAGCACCAAAACCTTTTCTAAAACAAGCTGAAGCAGCCTCTATAATGTTCAATAAATGGCCAAACAGGCACAAGTGTAGTTTAGCCTACAAAATTCCAGAAGATGCTCTTTCCCAGGGATCCAATTGCAGACCATGACACTTTCTGGAGAAGGCCCTGCATAGGTAAAATATCTCCCCAAGGTACATAACACCTTTCACCCAGTAGCATTGCCAATGGCACAGAGATTTTCTCAAATGATTTTGGTATAGTTGCAAATCGGAAAAACATTTATCTACTTCAGCAAAGGAGCATTCTGGGTACAAATTCAAAAGCTTTATTTCCTCTAGTGTATAAGAAGAAACTTGCAAGTCTGCACACAAATCACTAGGAAAAAGAAATAACATTAGGAATAACTTCTGCCCAGATTTTTGGCTGGCATCAGTAGTTTTGTCTAAGGATATTTTCTGTCTAATGCTGGCTGCTTGCTGCTTCATAACACTTGACAAATCCTTGGTTCCTAAAATCAACCATAAATGTTTTGAGAATTGCTTCATTTAGCAGAGAGTTTTCAGAACTTCACCGTAGCATTCAGTGTAGTTCTGTCTTCCCTCTTTAGCTTATCTCTCTTTCTATACATTTTCAAGTCTGAAAACCTCCTTTGTCTCCCCCCCTCTCCTGGAACACAGGCAAGATTTACAGTCTGTAAACCAAAAGTTCCCCAGGCATGAGAATTTCTCCTGGAGGGGGCTCTATTTTGGGAAGTCTAGGGCAAACAGAGGCAAGACTTCTAAATCTAGTGTTTAGGGGGAAAAAAAAGAAGACGGTAAAGCAACTAGGGATTTTTTGCAAGGGTACAACAGTTGTGAATTCCTAACAAAGTAGTATAAAGGGATTACCAAAATAGCTATTATATCAACTCTCTCCAGAATCACAATAACATATGTTTTGAATAACAACCATTCAAGAGAAAAGAAAATTATATGCATTATTTAAAAAAAAAAAAAAGGAGAAAGATATTGAAAAAAGTTATTTAGGTAGGTAACCAAGCAAAAATCACATACTGAGAATCCACTTGAAGCAGAAAGGTAAGCTGACAGACCTCTTCCAAAAACTAGCCTTCAGAAGGCAAGATATCAGCACCTTTTTTGGAATATTTTGCGGGATAAATTCTATTCAAAATGAGATACCATACTGTAAATATAAGATCATCTGTTCAATGGTTGTGTCAGCACTCAGGGCTTCTGTTCATTCCCCAAAGTACAGTATACCAAGATATTATACCAAGGCTCTATAGTACAGGTTTCCATCACTCAGAAATGCTACATTTTAAACCAGAGCTTCAACATGAAATATTTTATTCTGCAAAACCGGCCTTAGGACTCATATGACATAACCTTGATTCACTGCTGTCTGCAGTACTGCTGAAAGCAGAAATCTTAACTTGTAACAATGAAAAAAATTATACCTGATTTTACTAAGAACCTGGACAGCCACTTTAATAATAAGTCCGTGTTTCTAAGATTAGTGAAACAACACCAAATTCAGAATGAAAGAAATAAACCAAAGAGCTCAAGCTTTTAATATTTGCTTATGAGTTGCTCTGAACTTGCTTTGATTGTATGCTTGAAGTCTACTTTCTGAGAATTCTATAATAATTGCCTGTATATTTTTTTGCTTGCAACTACAGATTAGACAAACAAGGTATTTTCTCTATTACCTTTAGTTGGTAGTCATGGTAATACCCAAAACATATTATTTTTGTAGGCTTCCTGAATTTTTTGAGTTCAAAAACTGTATCAGAGGACAGCAATTCCTCAGCAGCACAAGCAGAGCAGCACAATTCAGCCACATAGGCAACATATTTGCCAGGAAATACCATGTGAATCCTTGGAGATGCTCCTAGGATCTCTTACTCATGCCTGGGACAGCCCTGGCTAGTGTTTCCTTCCTATGAAAACACAGACAGAGATTAAGGAGAAAGAGAAACCTCTTAGACTTTCCCTTTTAATGTGATATAATCTATCCTCTCATAAAGCAAGAAACTAGCCTTGAAGGATAATTGCTTTATTTACATCAAGAGAACAAACAGTTTCTTGAAATTTGAGATTGTCAGGACATTGAAAGACAAAAACATTGACTAGGGAAAGGAACCGAATATAATGCAATTTGTGGAATTCAAGCTACTTTAAAACAGCAGGATTTTGGAAGGTTGGTTGGAGGTGGTGTTGGTCCTTTTTTATTATTTTACTGCACTTCACTTACCAACCATGCAGTCAATATATGCTTATCTGCTCCCAAGTCACTGCTGTGCATGAAAAGCCATGTTGGACTGGACAATATTAAAAAAAGAGCAAAAAAAAAAAACGTTTCCCAGGCAGCAAAATTCTCTGTTTTTTCATCTGTGTCTGTCATATTCACTTTTCCCAAATTTTGTGAATAGGTTTGGTAGATCCAAGCCGGCCTTTTTTGGCAAATAAACTGTTACCTCTCCAAATTTTATTTTCTTCCAATCATAACAAAAGAGTGCCAGCACTGAACAACCTCCAAAAGCTCTCTGAGTTTGAGTGCAATGCTTACAGAGAAAGAAAACCTCCCTGACAACTGCTGTTTTCTGTGCAGATGAAAGAAGAGTTCACACCATTTGAACTTTGATCACCCATGGACCTGTACCATTTTGACCCATATGTTTTATTGAAATAGACTAAAATATATTCCATCTTATAGCTAGCTATATAAGAAGAAGTTAATATCTTGTACATTCCTCTGTAAAAGTATTTTCTTCATTCACTGGTGCATTTTGGAAAAGCTGCTATTTTGCATTTAATTTTTTATTGATTCCAAAGTTTATTAGGAGTCTGTACAGGAAAGGAAAAAAAAATCAATAGAAAAAAGTTGCAAGTACTCCTGCAGATGACCTCCCCTGTAGACTGCTCAAGATTTGACTGCTCAAGGACAACTGCTTTACCAGTCAGTGAAAACATTCTGTTACCTACAAATAAGTTAAAATGGCAAAGGAGCTTTGAGAATCAAAAACACAGCACCACAAGCATTGTCTAATGCTGGAATGCGAAGCACAGCCCTTGGAAACAGATGGTTTAATACATCACAATAAATCTTTTACCAGCCTTTGAAATGTAGTACTTCAGATAAAAATACATTTAAGTTACAATCTGTGGACAAAATGTTGTCCTTAGAGGCAGAAAGGAAATGCTTTTGACTTTACTGAGAGTTGCAGCTCAGAAAAAATTTAATAAATGTTTCTGAAGAAAATGATCAAAAGTTCCTTCTCAACTTATTTTGTAATTATGAAATTCAACCTAAAAGAGTACATAGTAACTTAACACTCAAACACCCTTCAGCTAAAAAATTGCCATTCAGCATCTATCCTCCTTAGCCAGGACACCTGAAAGAGCAGCTCATGATAAACCTGCGTCACAGACAGGTGTAGCAGCGGCAGGACAATTCTCAGAGCAAAATAAGGTTGTGGTTTTAGCTAAGTGTTCACCTTACCTACAGCTGACACATCAGAATACCTGACTGGATTTGCATAAATGAAAGAGCTATGGACCATGACTGTCACAAAGATGTCACATCAATTGGTCCATGCTTCCTTCCTCGTTAGGTTTTTATGGGGGTCAGTCCTGGGAAGGAGGAAGAACTAAGGAAAAAAAGAAGGGTGAGGTATCTTGGATGACTCAGTACAATTGCAGTCTGCGTTTTTGACAAGTTAAAAATTGCATTTTTAGAATTAAGAACTTAAAGGAGATTGGATGCAAGCTGGTAATTTCTTGATCTAAGGAATATTAACATTCATTTCTAATTCATACAAGTTGGCATGTATCTTCAACTGCATCTGCAATGTTTATTCCATCCCATCATTTGCTTCATTTCACATGAGTTCTTTCATTTAAACAATATTCTTGTACAGTAGGGGTGATGGGCCCTTCACTCTCTCCAGAGGCACCAGCAACTTCTTATGTCTCCTTTGGTGAAGTTAACAGTGGGCAGAGTTTGTACCACATTATTTATTCTACTCATGAATGCAGTTTGTGAATAAACTGCAGTTTGTGAATAAACTGCAATTTTTGCAAGTTCATTTTCTATTTCAACCTGTCCAATAAAAGTTTTGGGCAAACCAATTTCAGTCTGCAAATTGCTCATAAACTTCTCACAGTGTGTAGTACTCCCAGTACTTGCTACTTGTACTTCAGCAGTCAGCCTTTCGGACTGGTCAAGATGATCATAGGGGTTGCTTTCCTTCCCTGAGCATTGACCTAATCCTACTGAACCCCAAGCAGAGCAGAAAATGGGAGGCTGGCTAGGTAATAAACCAGGATACATGCCCAAGAGGACTGGCAAAGAAATGAAGGTCAGTAAGGATAGAGTACTAAATGTTAAAAACAGTGTCACTTGCATGTTAGAAGTACGAGAAAGTGGACAGCAGTTCCCAGTGAGGACAGGCAAGTAAGTTTGCTCTCTTCTTTATTTTGGAGGGTAACACACACCAAGAAGAAGTTCAGGTCTGATATGACCAAAACTTCCAAGTTTCCTGTGATGAATAAAACCATTTCATTTCATCAATATCATAAAAAGTTGCATGTTTCACTACTTGACATGTAGTCAAGTGCCCTTCCAAAAATTGTTTATTTCAACCATCAGTTCACAATAACCAGGTAGGAAAGTAAAAGAGTTTGTGAAAGAATATGAACGCTGAGTTTTCAAGAGTTCTCAAGAAAAATAAAAAGAGGTAATCTAAAAATATTCTTTGATGTGTGTGAGGATACTGTCCCCTACTTCAGGCTCCGTGTTCTAGAAAATACAAAAATACCAAGCATGCAATATCCCCTCCCACTCCTCAAATAGTTGCCTTAGAATTGAGAGGAAAAATAAAAACATTATTACTCCATACTATACGTAAGTTTAATCACGGTGCATTTTTCATTCCATTTGTCTCAAGGCAAAACAGAAATTTTAGAGAGGATTGAACAGTTACCAGTAGATCATGGAGGTAGGTGGAAAGGCAAGGAAAGGACATAAAGGTATTATTGGCAAAGCAGAATAAGCACAAGTGGACTCAGTAGGAGAAATGTGGGTCAGAGCCAAGGTCTTCATGTCCCTGGAGGCTTGCAAAGAGAGTCTGAAGCTACAGCAAAGGCACACAGAATAAGTCTTTTCCAAAGTGTGATTGTGCACTTGACTATTGGTGCTGAAGAAGCTTCAAACAAATTACTATAATAACAACAGTAATTTCTGTAGCAGGTATTGCAGGAGTTAAATTCTAAAGCACTCTGACGTCTGGTTCCTTGCAGAAAATGGTACTAAACAAGGTCCAGGAGTGTTTTTCTTCCAGCCCTCTAATCAATATTGGAAGAAAAAATAAACTTGAGGCGAATGAAAGGAAGTCCAAAAGATCAGGCATTTGCTTCATTTCAGATGTGTGGGGCTTTATGAGAGTGTGTGTTCTCACATCTTGCCAAGGCCTCAGCTGCTGGCCTTGCTGTTTGCTGCTTCACACACGACAGTGGCCCAGAGCTTCCCAGGGTGGGAAGTGCCCTCGTGCACAATGCAGACCCCTAACCCCAACTCTGCCCCAAACTCAGACCTTTTCACTTGTGGTATCCTGCCAATCAGGGTCACTTAGTTATCTGCAAACGTTAGGGAGAAGAAATAATGCGCTGAGGAGTACAAATAACCCATGGAAGTATTTTTAGCTGATGGGATGAGATTTGGAGGTATTCATCATAGCTTTTCAATCACCAGTGATGAGGAGAAAAATTCTTCTTCAGCAGAAAACCATCACTAAAAACTTGATAGTGTGAAAAGTCAAAGTTCAGAAGCAAACCAAGTATGAAGTAGAGATAGCACCAATCACTGTTCTTCCATCAGTTAGTGACAATAGCACTGAGAAGCCAAATACTCATCACATCCCATTATACAGGTGAACTGTAATTTTGCATACTGGAAAAATTGCATTCTTCAATTATATTTTCTTTTTGAACAGGTAGCAAAATATTGTCATCGTATGTAGGCACATACCATACTCTTGGTTCTTATTTTTCGTGTAAAATTTTGATCTCTAGCATCTAGATAAATTAAATCATATGTAAAATACTGTTACATGAAAACCAGCAACACCCTAGATTACATCAGCACAAGTAAAGAAAGCATCATACCAAAAACAGTAACAAAACCATTTGTCCAATATTGCTGGCTACACACATTTTCAGCCACTGTGGATAGTGGTTATTGTTCAGAGACTTCTAGAATAATAATGCGTTGTGCATGTAACTCTGTTAGGAGACATAAAATAGGGACGAGATAGATGATCTTTCCAACTTTCACTCACTGGATTCTTCTCAGCACTTGGTTTCCCTAGTCCATCCATTTCATCTGGTCACTTGGGATGTCAGCAAGCAGTGATGATACAAGCACACGGTCAGGTGCAGCTATTTACCAAGCACCGTGCTACACCTATTGCTTGAATAAATCTGAACAGCATCTTAAAGCAAAGGAGACACTGCTGCAGTAACATTGACAGAAGACCTAGCTATTAAGCTGTCTACAGAGTCTAGTATCAGTGAAATGTTTGACAGCCGCAGGGACAAATATGTATTAGCAACATTGCTTAATCCATGTTTCAAGGGCAGAATTGAAACCATGCCTTCACCCTATGCAGGAACAGATTGCTGGAAGGATACTGTCATAAATAACAGTGCTGGAGGCCATACCATTATGCACCTACTCTTCTCCCTCATCCTTCCACTTAGCTCCCCTAGGCCAAGTATATCTCATAAAGCAGAAGATGCACAAGCTCCTGGAACACCACAGAGTGCAAAAGAAGTAATCACAGCATACCTATAGTTCCTGGGTCTTCCTTTATCAGCTCAGAGTGGGGCAGTACCTCCCAGGAAAAACTCAATTTGTCCGTATCATGGGAAGAATCTGTCCATTATGAAAGGTCTATAGGTGTCATGGGAGACCTTTTCATATGCTGGGAAGTGAGAAGTTGACTTTCGAAAAGATATGCTCTAGTTCAGACAGGAATTAATTCAGCAAAGCCTATGGCCTGTGTTAAACAGGAGGTCAGATTTGATGATTGTAGTGGTCCCTTCTGGCTTTATAATCTATAAAGACTAACTACTTTACAGGGTGGGGGAGGGAAAAGACAAAGAAAGAAACCAATACCGGTTCTTTTAAACCTCCAAATTCCCCACTATCCAATATGTGCTCAGATTTCTTTTTCAGGTATGTGTCTGGCTCTGAGACAGATTGAAAAAGTGGGTTTAATAAACTACAGCACAGAACACCTCTTTCTTAAGGGAGTAATTTGAAAAGCTTAGCAAGTTAAACTTGCAACATGCAGGTGACTCTTTAAATTAGTCTAATGGAGGAGACTGCAGAGCAATCTATCAATCAAAATTCTTACAGAAGGTGAGGAGGCATATTACCAAGTGAAGTGCTTACACTCCTATTCCCTTTTTCCTCACTTCCCATATATTATACAAAAGATTTTCTCTCCTATTTGCTTGAATAATTTGGCAGAAGATAAGAATTGTGCAAATCTCTGTTCTGTGAGAGCTTTTCTTGAAGCTTTGATTCACCTGGGTTCATAAATCTCTGGGTTTTGCTTGGAGGTTTAAGGACATGTGAGCTGCAAAACTGCAAACTGATCTCATGTTAATAGCGTGCAAAATTGCAAAATTACAAAGCCATAAATGGATTTACATTTGCAACTTAGGAACAATGGGCTGACTTTTCCATTTGTAACAAAAATCTATAGCCAGGCACATTTTACCATGTATCCACAGCACGTGTGCCCACAGATACACATGCAGACAATTTACTTGCTGGAAATTTGTGAGTGAATCCAAAGAGTGAAAGCTTATAGCAAGTAAACAATTTGTAGAGCATTCTTTCTCAAAGTATCCCTTATTACAGGCTTCTGGGTTATTTCACTTTTATTTTTTCCTGTAGTACTGAATCCTAAATCAAATAAAACCCATACCATGTAAAACAAGAAATCAGTCAAACTACTGAGACTGTAAGGCTTGTGTTTGCACTGGAATATTTAAAGAGAAAATACAAATCCCAGATTTAAATGCACACCTTCGAGTAAATTCAGCAGGTATGGTAAAATGGAATAACCTCTATTTTCACTGGACTAATTTCATAATACAGGAAGCTCCTTTCCAGAATAAACCAGGAAAGGACAATTGTACCAATAACTAAGTAGTATATTTACATATTTTTACTGAAAGCAAACTAAGCAAACTGTAATACAAAAATGGTAAATTTCTCTTCATTTGAAAAGGAATATTTTTGTGAGGATAGTTACTGTGGCCAAAAGGTTGTATTTTGCTTTAGTAAAATCAGTTTGTCAGGGGACAGAGAGAATAAGTTATTTGCTTCCCATTTTCCATTCAAATTTCACCTGTGAAAAAAAAAGGGAGGGGTCTATCTCCCTTTTAACAAATTTTTGGCATTTGACAAGTCACCCAACCCAATTTCTATCATTATTCCACCTTGCAGAGATGAAGTTTCTCCAGCTATTATCATTATTGTTACTGGTTTTATCTGCATGATCAAGAGGAAAGCTAGGCTTAAGGTTAATTTTCTTAAGCTTTCTCCTGATGCTGGGTCCCTACAAGTGTTATCAATATGCCTCAAAAGTGTAACATTCAGGTGAGATGCAACTCTAAGAAGCAACTAAATGGCAAAGTTAGTGATGCAAAGTTGAGGAAAGATAAATAACTAGAGAAAAACTATTTTCAAAGAGATTCAGAAGCATAAGAATGCCGACAGTTTTGAAAATCCCACCATCAAGGACATCTATTCTCATGAGGAACATGCAAGTTAGGCACATAGAGCAAGATACATGATAATGCTACAGATTGTTCAGGTTTCTGAGCCATGTAAAAAGTTCAGCTAAAC
The DNA here is from genome assembly GCF_028018845.1 of Melospiza georgiana. Classification (NCBI taxonomy): domain Eukaryota; kingdom Metazoa; phylum Chordata; class Aves; order Passeriformes; family Passerellidae; genus Melospiza; species Melospiza georgiana. Next base: position 96,131,092 of record NC_080430.1, on the reverse strand, counting down.
TGTCCAGCGGCTCTCTCACCTCCTAGCATCCCATAAAGAAAGCTCTGACTGTACAGATAGGAAGATCCTCCTCTCCTGAGCAGGCATGCCAAAACAGCTAATTTTTTCCCTTTAGATACTGCAGTGTGGAGGTGTGTAGTCTGCTATATTAAATCCATTGCTTCCCTGTGTCACACACTTCACAAGGATCACATTACATCTGTCACGTAGGATTGCAAGGGTTTATGCTTCCTGGTGCTATGAGTAGGAGAAAAAGACAGTGTGGGTGGAGATGGGGCTGCCTGACCAGAAAGCAGCAAATCCCCTTGACCCAACCCTCTGCAGAGGGGACAAAGAAGAGTAAACACTTCTTGCCTGCGAGTACAGCCCCGTTTCCCATCTCCCAGCTGTGTGCATGCTCTCAGCACTTTAATCTCAAAGATACATGCACACAAACTCACAACTACTAGGTCTCCTAGAGCAGGTCAGGGTTACGTTTCCTCTGCCACTCTCAAGAGAAGTTAATAAAGAAAGAAACTTCTCTGAGACCTGCTGCAGCCACACAGCTTTATGAAATGTACCAGGTAGCTTTATGAATGCCTATCAGGAAAAACTTAAGTACTTCAGGGCAAGGAGTGTGTGTGTCCAAAACACATGTGACTTGGAAACTTTTCTGCCTCCACCTTCTGGCAACAAAGCTGCTGCAGCTCTGGGGAGGTCAGTGAGGTTTTATCAGATAGCCATGGGCTCTGGAAGGTTTCTAAGGGCCAAGGTCTAGAGCCTTGGCTTCACTAGCAACACTGAGAATCCTAATGCAAAGGTAATGATCTTTCCTGTTGTCATTGTATAAACTACATTATTTATTCCCACTTGGAACAGACAAAGTAAACACAGTATTTAAAAAATACTTTGCCTTCCTATATGAGACCTCTAAGTAGTTCTGGACCTGTGAAGCAATAGAGAGAAATATCTGCCAAAAAGTCCTCCCAAAGCAGGAAGCATTAGGAAAAAGTCTCAGGAAAGCCTAATCCCTCAGTATTTTTAATTCAGAAAAGTTTGGCTGAGTCTCCAAGCCCCTGGATGCTTATGTGGATTGGAATCACTGATCTTTTTAAAAATTCAATTTTCCCTCAGAAGGTTTGAAACTCTCTTCTAGCTGCTCATTTGAGCTTAGGTGAAGTCAAACAAGCTTTATTTCCCCACTGCCACTGAAGACGCCTACAGCACAAATAGGATCAGGCTGCCATGGGTGATGGCAGAACTCTTGGCAAGAACTTTAGATCAGGCTGTGGGATCCCACCAGGACTTTCAGGTATGTGCTCAGACCACCAGCCCCTGATGAAGCCTGTACCAGTGCGCCTTCATACCTCTTACTAAAACTCAGCAAACTCCACAGTTTCCTGTCCAAGCAACTCAGAAAATGTGGATCACCAACAGTAAACCAATTTTTTTTTTTTTTTTATGAGAAGCAAGGGGAACCGGATCTTGGCAATCCATGCTCTATTATCACTTGCCAACTTTGCTTTCCAAGGGTGGCAAAGTTCTGGCAAAAATAAATATATAAATAACTATCTGCAGCAATCAGCACAAGGGAAACAAACAGAGCAGGAAGCTTTGCCCAGCAGCAGGCTGAGAGGGGCTGATAATGAATGACTGATGATGATTACGTGCAATTTTTTACTTCCTGCAAAATGATAGATACTGGCCAAGTCAGTCCCACAGCACCACTGTCATAGAGCCAGGTTGCAAAGCCAGCTCAACAGCAGACCTCTGCTTCCACAATATGTGGAGCATCCAGCTTCAGGAGGTGAGCTGCCCTGGGCACCACAGGGCGCCTTGCACACAGCAGCTCCGGGGCCACCACCGTGGGCAGCACAGCCCCTTGGCAGGAGCAGTCAAGGGAAAAGAATGGCAGGGGGTTGCATTCAGAAGGGAAAGGAGAGGAGAAGAAACCCACATTACAAAAGTGCTTATGATTAATGAATTGGAGATGAGAGTGGAGTTTACATATGCTCTTGGAGGGGAGGAAAGGATGTTCGCAAGCCTCTTCCATGACAAATGCAGGCAAGAAACGGGGAGGAAAGAGCTATTAATCAGTGGTACAAAGAGATTTCTTTTCCCCCAGGACAAGCCAGTCCAGGTAAACTGCTTGAAACTGCTGCTTCCAGCTTGCCCTTTACAGAGGTCTGCTCAGCAGGCCCCACCACTCTCTGCAATGAGCCAGTGCCCTTTAAATCCAGCACCTCCTTTATCTCCTCACACAAAGTGGAAAAGAGTCCTAAAGACAGCATATGAGTAAAATCCTTCATCTTCATGTTTGAGCCACTCTTGTTATTCGCAGCGCACCTTACAAGCATGGCCACCTGCCAGTCAAACAAATACCACTCTGCCAAGCCCCCTAAACAGCCATCTGATCCTTTCCTAACTGTTGTTTAGAGTTGTTTAGGGGTGCCCACGGAGCGATGATTAACAGCCCCAGGCACTGGGAAAGCACTTGGAATATGCATTTCTTTCTAGTAGGGACATTTTTTCTTTCATATTTTTATTGGTTGTGTTTTATTAGTCACATTGCTCTTCAGCCTCCCTGCAGCATTGGCAGCAGTGCCATTAGCTGGAGATGGAGGTGCGTGTCCTCCCTTCATGGCTGAGGTGAGGTACCACAATAAAGGCAATATCAATAAACAGTACATTGCAGGAAATTAATAAGCAGCGTAGAGTTGTCAGCCAATAGTGACTGCAGAATTGGTAACACGTTTAATATCAACTCGTTTCTTGTTTTGGTTGCTAAGAAAGTATTTAGGAGTCTCGATAGAATGTAGTAAAACTGACTGGAGAAGGCACACAAATATGAAGGGGAGGCCATGAACATTAATTACTTAATAAGAGCTTGTAATTATCTGACAACTGGAGCACCTTTCTTGATCTGACATATGTAGTGGTACTCCCTTGCACCAGCCGCAAGAAACACTGTGGAAATGTTGTGTGATAAAATATCCTGGTCTCTTACCCCAGTATCTCAGAGATTCCCACAGCAGGGTAAAGCCTCTCAGCATCCCAGCAGTTAGACAAGCCTTTCCATACCATTTTACAAATGGGCAAGGACACGTAGGGACTCTTGGAAGGTCTTAAACAATACACTGAAGTAAAAAAGAAAAGCAGCATCATTCACCAAGACTCTCATAGAGAAATAAGTTTTTTAATTCTTGGCTTTGTCTGCAGCACGATTTTCCCCTACATAAATTAAGGATGGCACTACATCTCATCACGTGCACAGAGGTCCCCCATGATGACAATTGACACATCATCCACCTAAAAGGCACTTCCATGTCACAGCTATCACAGTTTAATACTAAGCCATGAGCATCACTGCCTACAGGATAGAAGTCTCAGGTGCAAATCCTCAGCAGTGAGGACACGCTTTCCCTGCACAAAGGTGCAGAACAGAGCACAGGAGGAGGCTGATTCTGCCTGATATTTTTAGGTGCTGCTGCAATCCAGCCAACAAAGAGCCTGAGCACACACAGAGAATTCTCCAGGTACAATGGCTGAGGCACACGGATGGAGAAGACTTTACAAACTGTCTGCAGATTTGTAAGGACAAATACGAGAGTCTCCTATAGCTAACTCCTTTTTCTTTAGTTGTTTTTTTTTTTTTTTTCAATTTCCAGAACTTTCTGGAATGCTTTATGGCTTACTCCTTTTATTAACTTGTTTAAAGGCATGAAGGAAGAAATTACGTGAAGGAAAGAACAGAAGATTAACATATTTCCAAACATGCTATAAAAAAAAAAATTTAAATCACCTGATTCTTACTAGAACTTCACTGACTAAATTGTTAAAGGGGAGGGGGGGAACCCTGTACAACACCCCATCCAGATGGTAGTTCCAGTGCTCCGTGGTCAGCCTGTTTATTAATGAACATCTGTTTTCCTTACAAAACGGGATGGACTTTTTACTATAAATTCTCCTTTCATATATTTCTTGGAAAATGACATTAGGAGTTATTCACTGTCACAGAGATAAGCCAAATTTATTTTTAATTTTGGAAACTGCATATTAATTATAACATTTCTGTCACTCACTAGATTATTGATGAATGTATCACTAAAACATATAGCTAGTTGAATATTGAAAAAACAAAAATATTACTTTCCCTTTGAAGATATTTGGCTCCAGTCCCTTTAGTTGTCCTTTCCTTTTAGCTTTCTGCGTAACTGGATGAATGCTGCTGGTAAAAATGGTAATGGACATCAGGCTTCAAAATACTATACACATAGTGTTAGAAGTCCTTAAAACAGTCACTGTGTTGCAGCCCATCACTGTTTGGCCATGGATAGTTTTTGAATAGAAAAATGGCTTTATTGTAATTCAAGGTAAGTTTCTCCTTAGCTGTAAACATATCTTATAATTTACTGAATGTTATACATTAAATTACATAAACTAGTGAGATTTGGTAACCTAAAAGGCAATTAAAATTTGAAGACAGACTAATTATAAATACAGAACCATATGTAGAGCAACATTTTTATTACAAATGAGAATGTGATGGAAAATTTCAGTCCTGTCTCACCATTTTGAAACACAACATCAAAAGGAGTTGAAAGGGAATGTTTAGATGCAACCACTTAAAAACTAAGGTTTTGATTTAAATCCAAAAATATTTAATTGTCTGTTAATGATATATCACTTTGTAAGGATCTGGAAACTCATCTAGATTTTTTTTTCTTCAAGATGATGTCTCTTTTAAATGTGTGGTGCTGAACAACAGCAATCTTCTGATGTCTTTCTTTTGTGCTCTGATATTACCTTAGGAAAGAAGTAAGATGGAAGCTGGTGTATCTGCTTATGAAAAAATTTCAAAGACAAAGACAAATGATCGTTGGTTGGTTGGTTGGTTGGCTGGTTTTCTTAAACAGGAAAATTTCATGTCTTTGATGTTATAAGGAATACATGTATGTGCATGGTGGGGTGTGTGTACAAGCATGTCTTGGTTTCTATGTTCAGCCTGGTATTCAAACCAGATTACTTATCTGCAGTTCAATGGCTATTACTATGACACATAACAGATCAAAACACTGTCAATAAATAGCATGTTACTTGTTTCCTGAAAGCCACAATACTGAGGGCACTGGAACTGTGCTGCTTAGAAACCATGGCTCCTTGCTACTTTCAAATTATTTAGCACAGCTACCATCAAACTTGGCTTTTCAGCTCCATGGTGGTGATAGGTGTTTCAGCTAAAAAATATTTTTTAAATGGGCAAAAATACCCCAAGAAATCAAATGCATCAGACAAAACCCAGACAAGACAGGTGATTAACTTGTTATGTTGTCTTTGTTTCCCGTCCTGCAATCTGCTCTTTCAAAAAAACTGTGGACATTACCACAGGGCACAGAGCAAAGGAGAACAGTACTGACCTCCAGAGAGGAGCTCTTAGGAAGGTGTTTGAATTGAGGAGCTCCCTTTTTTCTGCCTGCTTTCTGTCCCAGGTAATCAGGATTGCTACACCAGGACCCAACCTCATGCAGACAGAGAGGGACTGGCTCAGGTGTGTCTGTAGCTAGAGGGCCCAGGCAGCTCAGATGCTGAGCAAACCCCAGACATCCTACAGCAGCAACCAGGTAGCTTCCAGCTTCCCCCTGTGTTTATCCATCCTGTCCTGCCCATTCCTCTCTCTTGGGAAGATTACACCATCCAACAGCAAGATGCTCAGCAGTGGGTAAAAGCTCTGCCTCTGGTGCAAAGTTGTTGCTAGAACAGTTTTGGCATTCAATCTGAAGTTTAAATGAGCACCTAGATGCCTAAATGCCCCAATCTACACCCACATGGACCTCAGAGGGCAGAGTTAAGCCTGGGATTGTTTCCTGTCTACAGACAACGACCGGAAAAGAAGTTTTAAATACCTGGCCTTATATGCTATTGAAACTGCAAGTGTAAAACCACACAGAAATATCTTCCTTAAGAAAGCTTGCAGCTGAATCAAGGAGCAGAAACTGCTCTCGGGTCTCTTCCAAGTCCATTACAGATGACACAAGTCATATCATTTTTCTGTGCCTCACTGCCACCTTTGGACTACTCTATCCAGGCAGTAAACAGTTTCCAGAAGGAATCATCTCTGGCTGTGTCTGTGTTGCTCTGAGTTCAGTGGAGCTCAGCTGAAGCAGTATTGTAGCTATCTTTTTCTCTGCTGCAGCAGCAAATCTCTAATTATAAGCTTAATTGAATGGCCTCAAAAACAGGGCAGAGCATCATCTCCTATGCATATACATTTAATAAAAATGGGACTGCGAGACAGAGCTGTTACAGCTTGCATCTTTCAGAGATAAAATTAAACGCAATGGGATATTTCAGTATTTTCAGGGTCAGCTCATGACACCCCTGCACTGCTGTGTGTGGGAGACATGCATTTTAAGCTCCAAGGTTCTTTCAAAAATCCTGGCCTCAGTAGTTAACACTGTTTTATCACCAATCAAGAGATCCTTTCTAACCCTAGGGGAAGTCAGTGTGATCTGCTGGATAACAGAATGGCCTGGAACTGTAGGGATTTGCTTTCTAATGCCAGCTATGCTATTAGTTAACTGAGATGACCTTGAGTACATCATCTCATTCTGCAAAGCTTTAATTCCCCATATGAAAATGGAGACCCTGACAGTTGCTTCATTTTTAAAGAACTTGAAGATCTGGTAAAGATGTCTTAGGTAACAGGCTAATATTATCATTAATAACTCACAGTCCTTATGCAATATTCTCTGTGCCAAAGATTGAAGTCATTCAATTTGCAGAACTGCCATTAATTGCTCTCTTGCTTTTAAAAAAGCAGAATAAGGCTTGAAAAACTCTTGCAATAGAGGTAGTGTGGGCAAAATCAAGACCAGATTTCATATGAGACTGGTGGAAGTTTTTTTGGTGCAACTGATTACAACAGAAAGAAGATAGGTCCACTGACCTGAGGAACTTCCTCCCCATACTCTTTCAGGAGTGTCCTAAATGATCTTAAAAATGCTCTTTACAGGTTCTCAATCACCAAGTCTCTAATTAAGCTAAAAAATATTTCGACCCTTTGCTCAGTTTCAGTATTTTACTCCAAACAGTGCAATGCATTTTAATTAAATGTAGACTTTAAGGTGTGAAGGTTTTTTCTTTCCTCACTGGCAGCTTCAAGGTACCAGGAAGATGCAAAAGAAAGTAGCCTGTTTGCAGGGGTTTTTAAATAAAAAAGGTTTTAAAAACGGAAGCTCTCATGTGTGCAAAGCAAATGTTTGGTAGGTAAGTTGCAAGCTCTTCTTTTTATTCCATAATTAGAAGTGAAATGTTCTTTAATGTTCAGTAATAACATTCAAGCTATGCTATTTTGCAACTAATAATCATATACAACAGCATGGGGCATGACAGCTAGCAAAGTTATTCCAGCAAAATGTATTGGCCACATCTATCTGCCTTATTTTCCAGTTCCTTGGCTTTTCAATCCAGTTCTTTTGCTAGAAATTTGAGATGGAGCGGAGAAGGAGTCACCTACCTTTTTAAGGACAGAGTTTTAAAGAAAGGCGGCTGAGCAGCTCAAATCATTCCCATACAGAGCAGTGTATAATAGATTTCTCTTTCTTGTTTGTTTGTGTCAAACAGAAAAGCTGGAGATGTGACTGCATGATTCCTTTAGTCCTGAAAAACCCTACATTCTTTCCAAACTCACCCAGTGTCAGGCAAACGGGGGAAACTGACACAGAAAAAAGAAAAAAAAAAAAAAAAACAACAAAGACCACAGGTCATCAAGACCTAGCAATGTGCATGAATTTTGCTTGCAAATGAAGGAACAAATTTATCATTGCAAAGGCAGCATTAGTTACCATAGGCTTGCACCATTTCCAAGATTTCTCCGGGGGTGAGAATACAGCTTTCCAGAGCCAGCTTCTCCATTAGGCTTTAACCACAATGCTTCCTTGTTTTCCCAATGAGGAGTTAGATTTAGAAGCACAGGGAGGAGAAATAAACACACAGGAAAAACACCAACCCTCTCTAGTTAAATTAAACTAAAACCTAGGTGAAGCCTCAGTGGGAAGCCTTCTGCACAAATTGGATCTCCAAATGCAGAAAAAATTAATTATGTGATGCACAGCAATGAAGTAAGCAACACCTTGAAGTTAACCTGGACAGAGTTATTGATTCAGCAAAAAAATAGGCACTTTGTTTCACCCTCTCTGTTGTTCTAATGTTAGCTTGGACTGTTGCCTGACCATTTCCAGCTAGCATTCAGTTCATTTGCAGCTGTTCTAAATGTGCACTCCTCCCCAACAGGTCTCACAAAAAAAACCTGATCCCATCTGAGTTGATGTGTTGGTTTGGGAGAAAATACCACGTGTGCAAGAAAGAGTTTGTTGTAAACACAACAGAGCAGACCTTGCCACCAGCCTGGAGCTCAGAAGTGCTCCAGGATCTTAAAACCCCTAGGAGAGCAGATAGAATTGCTCAAGCAGTTTTGGCTACTACCGCTCCAACAACACTAGTAAATCACTAGAAAATTATAAGCCCTCTCCTACCTTGAGAAGTCACATTTTGCCCTGTCCTACACAGATTTCTTCCACTTTTACATGCTGTGTAAATGGGAATCTTGTTTAAGAGAGATTATTTGGGCTGCATGTGTGTGATCCAGGGAGCACACAGCTGACCCAACACACTTTATGCGTCTTTTGTTAGTCTGTTCTGCATTCTGAGAGCCCTCCTGACCAGCAGTGCCTGTCTCACCGCCCAGAAACCCTTGGGGACCACAGCTTTGCTGACCAAAGCATTGTGTTCCCAATCCCCCGTGCTGATCACAGCCAGCATTAACTCCTGGGCCAGCTCCACACCGAGGTGCTGCCATGGCTCGCTATGACCCTGTGGCCATTCTGCCTCCCTGCTCAGCCACACTCATGCCCCCTGCCTGCCTTTCAGTGCCTCCTCCCACCTAGCAGCACTGGTCTGAGTACTGGCTTTGAATCCCTAAGTAATTTGGATCCATCTCCTCCTAGAGATCCATCCATTGGATTGCCCTGACTGACAGAGCCCCGAATTGCCTGAGAGTTAAGCTCGGCTATAAGACAGTTCATGTGAGGGGTTCTTGGTTCCAGGCTTTTTATTTCCCTCCTTGGTTTAGCAGAGCCAAGATTTATTGACCTTCAAGCCATGCCACAAAACCTTGCTGTTTTTCTTGGCTTTTCTCAAGGAGGTTATGGAGGCAGACCAAGGCACTCTGGAATTTTGTGTTGGAGTGCTTTTTCAGACACTGGGCTATTAAAGTCTCTGTACTTTATAATGATGTGCTGTTGTGTCTGAAGTTTCAGATCCACCCCCACCACTTCTATTGCTAGAGTTTTTATACAAACCAAAAATAATCAATCAATATATTGTTCTTTATGGACAATGGTAAAATTCCATTATTTGTTGGTGGCTCATCTTTTTTCCTTCAGCTTCCACTGTTTTGCAGGAACATGAAAGAAATTAGGACGCATTTAAAAGAAAAAAATTACCATTTGCTTCTTACTTGGCAGACTAGTCAGGACCAAAACATTGCACATAGGAGGTTCTAATCAAGTTTCTCTTTTCCTGTCCTCTACTTTGCAACAATGAAGACAAAGTAAAATTTTCCACTGTCGTAATTAGGAAGAAAACAACTTTGCTGCAGAATGAAAATAAGGCCCTCCCCACCAGGCCTGCAGAGTCCTTTCAGCTGACTCACAAACAGGCCTGAAAGAGCATGATCTCACTTTGTATAAAATCCTAACAGCTGACATCTTGTGGATTGAAGTGTGTCAACACTAAAGAATTATTCTTTGCCATAGGAAAAATATTACAGTTATGAGGCTGGAATGAGGATACAGGAGTCTAAGTATGGTGATGCATTTTTTTCACTTTAAGAAGAAGTCAAAATGTAGATTGATTCCCTGAAAACTTTTCCTGGGAGTAAAGTCTGTTAGGCTGTGAAATTTTTTAGAATTGAGAGAGTCCATAGTAGAAGGTGGGGGGGATTAATAAAAAAATCTATGAAGCCCATTGAAGACTTCTTGTATTCATTAATTCTAGGCAAAACCTCAAATGAACTAGATTCACAAAATTATTTCGATTTGGCACGTAAATTTCGTCTTGGCTATTTTTGCCATTAACCTTGGCACCTAATGGAAATACCAGCTATGGCAGGTGGAATTCAAAGAAAATGGCATGGCTCCCCAAAAAAGCCTAAGACAGCTCAGGCGAATTGTGCTTACAAACAAAAGAACTGGCATAAGATCTGCTCCTCAGACAAACTTAGAGACTTGTCTGTATAACTGGAGCTTAGCATTTCTCTGTCCTGGAGTTTCAGAGCCATGTAGCATTCCCTGGATTTCAAAGAAGCAAGTAAGAAACCAAGCCTCAAGTAACTTCTTCACCAGAGTTTGAGTCTCCCACACTCTAGTTTGCCACTCTAAACAGCTTATATTAATTAAGCTAAAATAATAATAACCTTCACATTATAATTTCTGAGCAGAATAATCTAGTAAAAGAATCCCTAGCATATTAAATCCTAGTTACAGAATACAGCATGTGAGTCCTAGTAGGTCTTAGGCTAAGGCTAAGCTCAAAGTGCTTTCACATTATCAAAAGAGCTGATTTTGCATACAATACAAAAATAGCCAAGAATCAATACAATTAATGAGGATCTCTGTAGCATCAAAGAAGAGCTATGAGGTTTAACAATTCATATATAGGTATCTACAAGGACAGTTAGTCACACAGATTCTTCCCTGCCCCAAGTTATGATGGTAGAAAAATGAAAGTATAAAACCCTGAAACAGAATTACTTTCTGGCTTGTACTTTCAACTTCCAACATTTGACCTTGGATTATCACTACTAGGAAATTTTCCTTTTCTAAAAAGCTCTCTACACCCACGAGTCACCCATGACTCTGTCGTTCTGATCACCAGACTATATGACTATGTCAAATATCATGACCCCTGAGCATGGTTTGAACTTCAATTTCTCCAGTGCAGCACTTTCATTTCCAAAGGGGAAGGAAACAACCATTTTTAATAAATAGAAAAGAAACCAGTTTTCCTATCCCTTAGTCACTGACCAACACAGGAAACAATGGATTCTCAGAATTTTGAGACCTGAAGTAGCAGAACACCACAGGGCATTAGATATGAAGTGGGCTAAGAGAGCAAGAAGCACATGACCAATGAAAACCTTGACAGTCTAAATATATGATACTGCATCATTATGATTTCAGGTAGCCAGTTCAGTTAAATACAGTAAAGTGCTTAAGTGACAAAAAACCAGAAAAGTTAGTCAAAGTTGTCATTGACTTTGATGTCTATTTTTAACACACTCAGTCCCCTGGTGCCTCTAAGTTGTTGCAGGTTAATTAATGACTGCATAAATGTAAAGAGCTTTTCATTCCTTTTCATTTAGGGAACACAGACTATGTTTCAGGGAAAACAGAAATCTCACCAACCTCAGTTATCCAAAATGATTCAAGGCAAAATATAGACACAAAGTCCATCAGTAATACAGTAGGGCAAGGACATTGAGTGTGACTTTGTTCAGAAAAAGGGGCATACCATTCCCAGTGAATAAAGTTAATCAATTCTCTAGGCCTCTTTTTTTTTTCTCCATGAGTTACCTGTTAAGTCCCAGTTACTTCAAGTTTGCTTAATGTAGCCCTTGGATTCTTCATAAACATATGGCACAAATATTAATGAATCACTGTTGCCCCAGTGTAATTGGTCATCTAACCAAATGGCACTGTTTGCATTCCTTGATTGGATTACCTCATTTTCTTTACAGAAGTGTCTAAAAATTGATTGTAGCTTGGTTTTTTCAGGAGGTTTTTCATTACCAACCCCATCTTCACCCAAACTACCTATCCTAACTTGCCATCCTTAAAATTAGTTCTTAACCCTTATGTTCCTATGCAACAAGATCATTCTTTTTCTCCAGTTTTAATTATCTACCTATGATAATGAGCATCACTGTGGTAGCTTTAGCTAAAATGACTCCCATGGATGCTATTTGCACACTTGTGATTAACACTTTTTCACTTTTTCCTTCCTTGACTTCAGTTGCTCAGCTAAACATTCACAAATAAGAGCCCACAAGAGGGTGTGTATTCCAGGAAAACAACTATAAGTATTTTATATGTATTTTCTTTTTTTTTTTTTTTTTTTTTTTTTTTGTATATTCATCTTGCTGGAGGCAAAAGAAACCTCTAACATCTATAAAGATCTGAACCACACATGACAACAACCATTCCTCCTAGAGTTAAATGCTAATACTTTTAGATAAACAGAACTTATTTATAATAACACCATCTGCGGGACTCTGATAATGTTGGGGGAGGAGATTAATTTATCTTGCATTTTAAATAGAGATGGCCCCTGGCATAAAAATCCAGATCTAGCTTTTAGCCACCCAGTTATCAGGGAATTTCACATTCAGGGTACTGCATCCCTCACCAGAATGTCCCCATAGTACCACTGGACAAGTGCTAGGAGGTGACATCATTGTAGCCCAGATCAGTTCATCCTTCTCCCCAAAGCATGCAGCCTGTCCAGATGGAGCACAATGCAGAACTCCCCCCAGCAATGAAAAGACTAAGAGTTAGTATTGAAACTTACTTCTAGGTTTTTAATTAGTATATTATATGACATTGGGGTCCCACAATTTTTTGCAAACTTTTGAGATTACTATTGTACTTAATTGTCTCTGGAAACCAGTATATGGAGCTTTGCTTCTGGACAGAGGTTTTCAGACCCAGCAAATCTTGACTAAAAGACTTCATGATAATATTCTACTCCAAACCTGCTGTCGTCCCTTTGATTCCTCATTTCGTTCAGGGTCACTTGTGCAGCACAAATGAAGGAAGTGCACCTAGGGCAGGAAACCACATCAGCCACTGTACTGTGTCAACCCTTGCTCAGTATTTCACTTGGCAAGTTGCTAACTTTTATTATCCAAAGTACTGGCTCTTATAAACTCAATAGCTACCAGAGCCATAGCCACTGAAACAGAAGTGAATGGTATGGGTGACTAGTAAAGGGAGTCCTCTCTCTTCCAACAAGGCAAGGTGACCTGGGAATTAAGTGTCCCATTCAACACTGTGGAGACACTGGCTCTGTGACACCCCACAGTCTTCACAGCCACAGTCTATGGGGAAAGGAAAAGGATGCTGTGACTTTAGATCCTATATCCTGCTTTCTTTGGAGTACATACTCCTTTACCCACCTGAATAGTGACAGTAGATGGAGTATTTAATTAAAGAAATCTGAAATGCTACAAAAAATACACAAAGCAGATAAAATCAGCATTAAATTCTATCTACAAAAAATTTTAACTCAAAATTGCAGAATATTCTGAATTGGAAGGGACCTACAAAGATCATCAAGTCTCTTAGAACACTTAGTTCTGCTCAGGACCATCCCCAAGAATCATACCATGTTCCTGAGAGGATTGTCCAAGTCCTTCTTGAGCTCTGTCAGGCTTGGTGCTGTTACCAGTTGTCTGGGGAGCCTGCTCCAGTGCCCAACCACCCTCTGGGGGAAGAATCTTTTCCTACTATCCAGCCTAACCCTCCCCTGACACAACTTCAGGCATTCCCTTGGCTCCTGCTACAGTCACAAGAGAGAACACTACCTGCCCTTCCACTCCCCCGATGAGGAAGGTTTTTTGTATCTGCCAGATTATTCTTCCCCATAACTTTACCAGGAGGAGAGGAGAGGAGAGGAGAGGAGAGGAGAGGAGAGGAGAGGAGAGGAGAGGAGAGGAGAGGAGAGGAGAGGAGAGGAGAGGAGAGGAGAGGAGAGGAGAGGAGAGGAGAGGAGAGGAGAGGAGAGGAGAGGAGAGGAGAGGAGAGGAGAGGAGAGGAGAGGAGAGGAGAGGAGAGGAGAGGAGAGGAGAGGAGAGGAGAGGAGAGGAGAGGAGAGGAGAGGAGAGGAGAGGAGAGGAGAGGAGAGGAGAGGAGAGGAGAGGAGAGGAGAGGAGAGGAGAGGAGAGGAGAGGAGAGGAGAGGAGAGGAGAGGAGAGGAGAGGAGAGGAGAGGAGAGGAGAGGAGAGGAGAGGAGAGGAGAGGAGAGGATAAAATCAGATGATACTCAAAAATCAAAATTAGTCTCATTAAAATAAGTTGAAACAAAAGTCAGTTATCATATACCAGCATTTCCTTCCTATGACCTTTTAACTTATTGACTGCACCCCACCCACAGCCCTTTTGATTAGAGAACTTGGATTCAGTCTGTAAAGGCAAGGAAAAAAAGGCACATTTCAGTAATGAGTGGCTGTATATGCACAAAGGCATCATATGAACAAAGAGGTATCGACAACCAAGATTCTTGAATTCTGCTAACATTTGAGTATTTAAATAAAGTTAAAACCCAATATTCTTTTTATGTTTTCTTACTTAGTGCCTAGGGTTTGCAAGTGTGGGGAAAAAAATGGATCTATAAATAAACTGCCTAAAGTTCTTTACATTCATCCCTGAGCTGGACAAGAGGGGTGCAGAGGAAAAATGGCTGCTGTTTGTGCCAGACAGGATGCTGTACACTTGTATACACAATGGAAACATAGCCAAGCTAATTTATGTACTGGGAGCAGCATAAGAGCATGAGTGCCACCAGCACCATCAAGGTGAATTTTCTCCCAGGTGTCTGCACCTCCCTCAGGTACCTCCCCACAGCCCTCCAGAGGGATGCACTGCACAGACACACGCACACACCTTCTGCGACACGCTGCAAGGTGTCTGAGAAGCAGAGTTGGTAACTAGATGCAATGCTGCAAGAGGAGAGATTGAAAGGCAGTCGAGAAAGGCTCTGATATTTTGAGGCAAGATCACGTACGTGTGAGCACTATGTGTGAACCTGATACATGCCAGGCAGCATCATGTAAGTAGCAGTGGGTAAGTGTGCCTAAGGATTTTTCAGTAAATAGCCAAATATATCCGCATCTCCTGGTCACCCCATGCCAGGCTCCCACTCCAGATCTCGGGAGCAGCAGCAGTTCAGGAGGGCAGGACCTCCAATGCTGCTGCACAGCAAAAAGGAATGGATCTGAGAGAGCAGCAACAACCACGAGGGAAATGAGCATTGGAAGTGAGAGAAGGCACTTGTGTTTGTGCCTGGTTTCCTAAGAGCTGTGTGTGTTTATGGCTTTATGCCCCTTGAAAGCATGCAGTGGGAAGGAGTGGCAGCAGTTGGCTGATTCCTACAGGAGAGGGGGTGCTGCTCACTGGAGCTGTGCACTCCCTTAGCCCAGGCAGAAATCCATGGGAGGCTACAGGGAAGTGAGAAATCACTCTGACAACAGATTTCACCTGGCAGTCCGACATTGTTTATCAGCATAATAAAAAGTGCCAATACTTACCACCTGTCTAAAATACGCAGTAATAATAAACAGAGTTACAGGGCATATTATGGTCAATGATGAGATATTAATTTATGGCCCTGGAAGGAGAGAAGGAAGGCAGAGGCTACGATGCCTTATGGGGGCAAAGCTTGCTGGGGATGAGGCCAAGGCCTTTTCTTCTCTCATGAGAATGAATGGAAGATTGCATTAAGATTTTTTTTTTTCTGAGACCTTTTTTCTAGTCTTAAAATAATATCCCTGCCAATATGATCAAGTTACAGAAAGAAATGGCCAGGATATTACCTTTCCATTCCTATGTCAGCTGGTAATATCTGCACTAGAGCATATGTTGATTTTGTACAGAATTAAGGACAAATTAATCCAGGCATGTGTATAGGGGAGGTCAGGGCTCCCTGTGGCCAGGACAGTGGGAGATTCTCATGGGGGTCTTTAAGGGTGGGTTCTGGTAGCCAGGACCCATCCTACCCCCCCATATAGGACCTGGGAAGCCAGCGACACCAAGGCAGTCCCATTCCTGGGCACCAGGATACTGGGAAAATGCAGGTCTAGACCAGGCTAAAGGTCCATGACCAGGCTGTGGGGACCTGAAGACTGGCCCTGGTGCAGCACCACTGGGACAGGGGATGACAGCTCTGAGGGTTGGGATGGGGTCCTGGGCCATGGCAGGTGAGGGGCTGTGGATGCCCTTGGGACCCTGGCTACCAAAACATGCAGTGCTCTCTCACCAGCCTCTGCCCCATTGCCATAGCTTTTTTCTGCTACTTGCTATTCCAGCCCTGAAGTAGAGCTTTTTTGGGGTGTTTTTCCTTCTCACTTTGGGCTGTTTCCCCCGTGGAAAGTGAGAAGCCATCCATGAGCTGCTATTGCCACCAGCACCACACCCCCAGCAAAGGAAGGTCGGTCTCAGGATGCACAGGGCTCCCCCAGTGCTGCCTAAAAACTGAGCAAATCCTCACTACTTCTGGTGCAAATTTGGATGTGCGGACTCTCTGCCAAGCAAAAATATATAAATTCTCTGTGCAAGGAAGCATTTTTACCTAAAAAGTCAAGAGTCACCTTCAACCCATGAATAAGAGCTTTGTGAGTATCCCAGCATGACAGAAATTGCAGGTGGCTGCTATAAGCAATGTATTTAAAGAGATTTATTCTATTTCTTAATTTGGAAAAGCAACAACTATCTTCCAGGGCAGGGTTTCACTTTTTTATCCCTGGAGTTTATACAGAAACTTGCTGTGGTCAATCAGGCCACCCATGTAGGACATAACCTCACAAACATCACTGATTATCTGCCTAATACAAAGAACTTACATTCTGTTTTGCCTTTAGGTTAACATCACCTGTAAAAACATTATCATTTCTGGAAAAGACCAGACTATGTATAGAATGGTAAGAGCTGACACTGGCTCAGTCAACAGCTGCATGTTTTTCTATGTTTTGGTAGTGGTTAAGAGCATAGAGAGCTGGGAAATTTTGGGGAAAAAAAAGTCTATTTTTTGCCACGAAATTTCAATTAGCTCAAGTTTAATTTAAGGTCATGGCTATCAAAGGGGTTCATTATTTTCCAGAAAATTTTATTACTCAAACTCATCATAGGAAATAACTGTAAGTTTAAATCAAAAGAGGACAATGTCTTACTACCATATCAGCAGCTTCCTACAGGTAGCTCTCAACCCATAACTTCAGACCTGCAGTGAAATGGGGAAGCAGCCTGATATATAAAAACGTGGTTACAGACAGCAGCAACTGAGTGCTCCCTCTTTATTGTGTGGGACCATCTAGGATCAGACCAGGGTTTCATTTCACTGGGGTTTCCCTTGGTCGTCCTGCAGCACAGCTGGAAGAGGAAGGCAGATGGAGGAGCACACCTTCCTCTGACTTGTGCCCCCCTGTTGGAAGGTGCTCATGTACAGGAAGGAAAAAGAAAAAGCACACATCCTTAGGCCATGTGCAGGGGGAGCAGAGAGGACAGTTATAGCATTTATGAAGCGTGGGGTGCCTCAAAGCCTGGTTCAAGCTCTTTGCCACATGCTCCCAGGGTTAAGCAGGTTATTGGTCAGGTTTCTAGCCATGTTTTGACTAACTCCAACTCATTCATGCTTAGATTTCAGTAGAAAAAACAACTCCTAGAAGTCATGTTAGGTACAACTTATACTCAAATACCTGTGGCCTGATAAAAATCCTCCTGCAGTGAACAATAATTAGGACATTATATTACAATTGCAAGTCCCAGAAGAGACAAACATTGGGATGGTGCTATTTAAATGTAAATACAAATTTTGTTAATGCTTTTGCAGGAAGACTGGGAGCTTCATTCAGTTTTTGGGTCAGAAGTTACTACAGAGAACACTAGAGAGCAAAGATGCATGAAAACAATTTTCCTGTCTGATTATTTGGGGCAGGGATTAGACCCATTCATTGCTTCCCTGTACATTTGTTCCATCTTTCTGTAGCATAATATGTGGTGTCATTCCTGGAAATGAAATAAAGTCTCACATATTTGAGAGCAAATGAGTTCTGGAAATCCCACTCGGAAATTTTTTTGGCATGCCATGTGAAGTGAAATGCAAGATTTCCACATCTCTCCCCCCTGCCCTTTAGTTCTCTCACAATTATTTAGAACCAGCCTCGCAGCCCAGCAAACATCTTTGCGCTCTCTCTCTCTCACACACACACCCCCCCATGCTGCCACACTGGTGTGTGCATACATCTCTCCAGCTGTGTCCTGGAGGTTCTGGGAGCCTGAAGGGAATGCTCATGAAACATGACTTTCACAGATTCTCCGTCCATCTGGAACACCGGGGCAGCATATGGCGGGCAGCACAGTAACTGTTTGTGGACATGTCAGACTTTTTGCCTTGTGTATTACCTGATTAAGGGAGGACAAGACGCGCTGATATAAACCTCTTTCTCCCACATTAACCCTTTCCAGTTTTATTTTTCAATTTAAAAGGGAAATATTTTTTTAGCCCTGCAGGGGTAGTATCCCCTGAAAGCTACAAGAATGTCCACATAAACACATTGCTGATACAATTATACCAGCTTTGCATAGACAGAGATAAAAAAAGAAAGGTGTGCAAGGGAAGAATGTTTTTTAATATAAATTGTAGGGTTATCCCTGAGGCTGGAGAAAAAAGTACAGTTAAAAAAAAAAAGATTAGGAAATAATAACTAAAGCTGCATGCTTTATTACTTCAGGTAAAAATATCTTATGAATAATATAATCATTGTCGCTGGTTATTGGGTATGAAAAAGATAAGTGTAATCAGTGTACTGTGATACAGGAACATTAACACTTTCACATTGACTGGATACAGACTTAGAAATGAGTTAAGAATCACTGGGTCATCTAAGTGGAGGATTATTCTACACACAGGCCCCTAGGTCAATTTAAATTATTTAATTCATCTTGGTGACTGCAGGGGCCTAACCATCCCTGTGCCTGCATTTTTATCTTGCAGTCCTCTTAGCATAAGTTTAATTCTGGGGGACCAGAAAGGCTACACTAACAAGACAGTGCACCAATATGCAGACACTGGCTCTTGTAGGGTTAATGATAGAACCACAAAGAGAAATGACTCAAATTATACCAAGGACATTTTATTACCTAGCAGCCTTAATCAGTATATATATTTTTTTACACATTATTATACCAAGGGTCCTTTCAGTGCTCATTGGCTTGTTACAAGCATTAAAAGAGGGGACGATGCTTTGCAATTAAATCCATGTCTTACTCTGAGCCTCACTATTTTCTTTGAGAAGAGCTGGGAGGACGCAGACAGATGCAGCTAAAAGCTGTCCAAATAATACTGGAAAAGAAGGTGAATAAGTCCACTGGCATGCCACACTTTCACTCATTTCTTTCACAGAGAATTAAGATCAGCAGTCATTCACCCTCAGACCATATTTAGTGCCAGGGCAGGCAGGGTTTTTGTAACCCAGCCCAGCCCCACCACTCGTGTGCACCAGGCTCCTTTCACCAGGCTGGGTCAGCATGTGTAATACTCACACTGGTGTGTTTTGGAGCTTGAAAATTTAGCACTTTGGCTCTTTTTCATTGGGTGAAGGTTATTTTAAGATAACTAGTAGTTAGTGGAATTTCTCTAGAAGTTTCAGCTCTGGTGGCTTTGTAGCAAAAAGAAAGAAAGAGTACAGTAGGGCCTCAGGAAAGACACCAAATCACTGGTAATACAAATTGGGGAAGAGTTAGTGGCTACATCTGTATTGAATTATTGACAAGTATAGTCATGCTTCGATTTGAAATTTTCTGCTACACAATCAACTGTAAGATCATCTTGATCCCAGAGAAAAAAAAATGAAAAGCCTGCTCTCAAGTAAGATGCAACTCTGTTGAAGAAAACAAATCAATGAACCTATGGACTGGTACAATATGCATCCAGGCTGTGAAATTTCCAAAGGCCTTGTGCTTATTTTCTGGGAAACTAGGAAATTCATGTTATCCATTTAGTTATACTTTACAATGGATCAATAGGTTTAAGGTTTACATTGGTTTCATTTGTGATGTGAAAGCTGATCTTTTCATGGATATTAAGGTATTTACCTTTGTCTGGTGCTCTTTGAGCAAGCGGATGGTAGGAAGCTGCCAGGTCTCTGCTTCGAAAAGCATCAGCTGAAGAAATCAGTTTAGTGACCAAAACCCAACTTTCAAAAAAAGAGAAATTACCTGGGCTGAATATCTTCCTAGTAGGCTATTTAGGGATGAAAAAGTAATGGAGAATTGAGATACCTGACCTCCTTATGTGAAGCCTTATACTCCAAGTTTGCAGCTAAGCAAGCACCATCCAGGGCAGTGTCACACATGCTGCTGAATGCTGCCTGTCAGGTAGGATTCAAGCCTTGATACACATTGCTTTGCAGCTCCAAAAAGGAAACTACGCCCAGGAAAGGAAACTGTGTGAAGAAACTTGGCTCTCTTAATATTGCACTTTTCCTTTATCCAACTCGCATTATTCAGTTTACTTTAAATTCTAAGCATAATAACATCCCAAACCTGATGGATAACTCACCAGAAACAATCAACTTTTTTCTTTTTGTTGCCTGCAGATCTGTACTAGCTCAAGATTGTGTATTGAGTGACTCAGACTTTGCTAGAAGCAAATTCAAAGAAGGTTCCTCTCGGGAACTTTGGTTTGACTTAATGCCAAAACCTGATTCGTATAAAGAGTTAAATCTGGTAGTTTGTTTGTTTTGGGGATTTTTTCCCCAAAAGTAGAACAGAAGTCTCAGGCACTTCTGCAGCGTCAAAGAAATTCAGATGTGAATAAAGCTTCTGCATTTTTAAATTACAGTAATGTTTCAGAATTGGCTAGAAATATCTGATTAAAAAAAAAACTGCAACAAAACCACATGGTTCTGGAGTAAGTTGTTTTGTTTTGCTGGGGTTTTGGGTTTTTTTCAAATAACTAACTGCTGAGAAATCAGCCTTGACACTTCCCTGAGCTAGTGTTCCTCCCTCTCACAGATTAGCCTGGGTTAGTCCGGGTGGTTTCACACAGCTTGTTCTTTTTAGCAAGCCAACATTTTCCATTAATGTCAGAAAAAGGACCATTCTAGTCTGCCTGTAAAAACCTGTTCATATGCAGATTTATGCAGTCTACAGGTAATGTCTCAGGGGAAACTCAAAGTAGGAATTGTTGACTCTATATATGCACTGTTCAATGTGCACCTGAAACGATGGTTGATCAGTGTTATTCAATGCAACTTGATAAGACCTATTTTTTTAGTACTTGTTCTTTCTTTTTAGTTGGAGATTCACAACAGTAAAGATATTTTAAAACAAAAGCAGTTTCATTTCAAAAAATTACTTCTCCAGAATTTATTCAAATTTACATGTTATAAAAGGGTCCTACAAGATACTACACTTTAGTTAATCTGCTAGAAGAAAACAAGCATTTCCTGAAATTAAATCAGAGCTCCTAGACACCACGAAAAACAAAGAAATAAACAAAGAATCCAGAGGAATCTGAACATGACAGTAGCTTAAGTGGAAAATTGTGGAAGTCCTGAAACAAAGTGCTATAGGCCAGTTGCAGAGCATGCTAGTTGGAAAACTTTAGAGCACCTATTGGAAAGCATTTTGAAAGCATCCATCGGTCAAATATTCATCTACTGCCTATCCAAGATGCTCAAGAGAATAAATTTTTTATTTGCCATCTTTGAATTGGCCAATGGGCGGAGATGCCCACAAGTGTAAAACTGCCTCTTCCAAAACATTACAGAGGAAGGTTTGTTATTACCCAAGTGCAGCAAAGCTCCTTGTTGCAATCGGTATTTTCCTTTTATTGAAAAAATTCCTTGTTTTCCATTGCTGAATAAGTTACTTCTCCAACTTTAGTCCTCTTATCCCTCAAATTAATGGAGGAAAGTGAAGTTTATTAATACTCTGGAGCTTGTAACATTAGAGACACTTGCCTGTGCTTGCAGCTCCCCAAATGCACAGCCTCATTTGCTGCCCAATCAAACTCAGTAGTTGTAGCAGTTACCTATGCAGGTCTTACTCTAGAGTTTAAAATTCCCCAACTACAATATATATAGTTAGTCTTAATAAATAAATGACTTGGAGTATGCATTATATATCATTCAAATCCATGAGGACACAAATTATGTATAATACATTGGCTGTGTAATTTATTTATTAAGCAAAACGTGAATTTTCCATGGCTGTGTTTTGAGGCACAGTTTGTCACATACAGCTAAATGATGTATTCTTATTAGTCCCACTCAATTACCAAGTCATCCCTCTGTGCACTGTATATTTGTTAATGATAGTGCCACAACGCTGCATCTACAATACCTGTGATTTTAGTGATTCATAACCACTCACTAAAACTGTGAAAATGATAAATTGACTGCTGTTGATTAAATGCCGCCAACAGTGTGTTTCGTATGTGTTTGTTGCAGTTAGGAGTTAAAGAAACAGCATTGCTCCAATCATTTAAATATCTAATTAAGCAGAACCCTGTCTAGATAGAAAGAGCTTGTTGAAATGAAATATCATTAAAAGAAAAAAGAAAAAATAGTATAGCAGTGATTTTTTTCATGTATGTACATAAAGACTTTTCATCTCAATCCCACTGGTCATAAATATGCCATGAACAAAACAAGACCAAAAGATAAAAATTAAAAAGGCTGAAGAACTTGGAGTGGAGTCCTCTAGGCTCACTGCACAGCTGCAGATGGCTGATTTGATGGCTTTAGCTGATCCCTGAGATTAGCTTGAAACAACAGTGGACTCCAGTAACAATAAGGCAGCCCTTAATGACAGCCCTTAAGACTTAAGGGGCAAACAGAGAGTGGAGAGGAGAGGATGGGGAGAAGCTGTATTCCAGTAAAGCAAATAGCACCTCTCAGCCTCCCACTGTAGGGAAAAATGTTTGCACATTTGTTGCAATGGAATGGCAGAAGGAGGGGAAAATATCTCTATCAAACTTAGGTTAACTATTTTTATTGCTTTGCTTAGTGCTTTTGTTCTGCCTTTAGATTAATCCTATATAGAGTCCTCAAGCTAGAAGAAGAGTGGAACAAGACCAAGAAAAGTGGATGTTTCTGTGCCAACAATTTGACTTCTAGCTGAGGATGCTGGAGTAGACAGGGTAATAAAAGTAAAGACTTGCCAACTTATGTCATCTTATTAAGATGAATTGGAAGAGGCTTTCCTCCCCTCCCTCATTTTGAATTTGGAGGTAACTAGACAGAGACCACCGTAGGTCAGAAATTTCTCTTTTTTCCTAGCCACTCTCCCCACAAGCAATGCTTCCACATTTCTGTACCTAAATAGTGACTTTCAGTTCGAATCACTTTGCACATTCTGTGGTCAGAAAACTACCTGGTTAAAAGGAAATCAGGGGTGGGGAGAATATCTGGTGCAAAGCCTTTATCCTGTATGGTCCATTGTACATTTTCTCTTAAGCAGAAGAACCATGCCATGTCCAAAAATGCTTCACATTTGAAATCTGCAAAGAACACATATGTGAATTTTATTACAATTCAGGATGAAGGTCTAAGCTGATTCTGTCTAAACTTTACCTTGTGTCCTCAAGGATAGTAAATATTTTAGACATGATGCTTATGCCACAAAATCATGACCTGTAGCAGTGTTTTACTGTTATGGCAAGTTGTTAGTTTTTCTCTTTTTTCATTTTTTGTTCATTAGGTATTCTCTTTCTACAGAAAATGTGCCCATCCACATGATTTCATGCTCCTATACCACTGGACTCCCAGTCAGAGTTGTGTCAAAGTCAGTACATTAGGAGCAAAGCAAAGATATTTGTCTTTCCTAGCAAATGGTTGTCACAAGGTGAACAAATATCGTGATAAAGAAAGCAGCTCCAGGCAATGCAGCCCTGACAGGGAGAAAATAGTTATTGAGGTGGTTAACACTATGGTTAAAGTGACATGCCTAAATTAACTAAGAAAATAGGAGTAAAAATTGTAATGTGCATTGAGTACCTCTGAAATTCAGACTAACACCCTATATTCAGAGCAACAAACCATCCAATCTTCTTGTTAGTCAAAGGGACTGTTAAAAATACTTTGTCCTTAAAACATTTTTTTTATCCATAGATTCGAAAGTGTATATTCCTCTTTACCCTGTACACTTATATGCCACAAAGACTAGAATATTAAATATTGTTCTCTTACAGAAATCTCAAGCTTTTCCCTCCAGTCCACTAAACAGTGATATTGGATAAATCACTTACCTGAACTGTAGAAGTCAGAAATGAGACTTATCTATGCAGGCTTCACTCTTACACCTCCATGGGTAGCAGTGGCTTTATCCCAACATAGCAGAGTAGAATTTGTTCCTCCATGCTAAGTTTCACATTGCAGCAAAGCAGTTAAACAGTATAAACTAGATGCAAAGTGCAGCAAAGCAGCAAGGCCCTCATTCCTTAGGATCCATTAAACTCACTTTCCTAAAACAAGCAGTCCTATAGCTGACTGTGGTTTAGAAGGACCAAAGGACCAGTCTGATTTTTAAGTTTATTGTTTGACTACATGCAGCAGTGCAGGCAGAGAAGCACTGACCTTAGCACAGATTAATTCTCTCTCTCAAGGAAAAAGAAGCCTCTGACAGAAGCCCTTGGGTTTTTTAACAAGAGACTCTGTTTGTGAGTAAACATAAAAAATTAAAAATAAAACAAAAACCTAGAATAAAAAATAGCTAAAAGACTTGAATATTGTTGAAGGAAATAGGGAAAACCCATTTTAGTCCATGCTAAGTGTGGTCAGAGGCTTTTCTCAGCCCAACATTTCCACTACAAGCTGCACCTGAAGCTCTGATCAGTTTGCAAAATCTTTATGAATAATTTCTTGGGCAGCACTGAATTCCTCCAATACTCCAGAGGATAAGCCATCCCCAAGGACAGGTATGCAAAGCACCAATGAGAGCTGGCTACTCACTACTCCAAGGCTTTCAGAAGCTCTTGGAAAAGGCCACATCATATAAAAAAACAACCAACAAACCAAGAACTCGAGGACATAACTCACAACTGCCAAAGAACTCCACTGCTGACTTATTCAGTAACCTGCCACAAGCAGTGAGGAACTTGATAGAAAGCACAGAAGTAGAGGAAAAAAAAAAAAAAAAGAAAAGAAAGAGGCAAATAAGCATCCAACAAAACCTCAGACATTTCTGGGCTAGGACAAGCTAGGGAGAATGTGCATGTGGGGATGGGTGGGTGACAGTTCATGTGAACTGCCATGTACATGCACATCAGCCAATTCCCCATGGAGAAAGCAGGGAGAAGAGAAAGCTCTAGGTGCTGGAAAACCTCCTGCTAGGATTAATTTGTTCTTCCAAGAGGTTTTGCACAAGGAAGTATCAAAAGCACATCCCCCAGCTTTACTACAAGCAGATATAGGAAGAAAGGCAAAATTTTTGCCCAGGCCAGAGACTGGAGAGATTTGGAATTAATGTCTTTTCACTGTTTTGTTTTTTTTTTTTTTTCCCATTTTTACCCTAACCAGACCCTAAATGCAAACCCCGAGTCTTGCCACAATAAAAATAATAAATCTATTATGCACCAATGGAAAGGAGAGCTGGAAGTATTGTTGTATGTCTAAACTGGCAAGAAAGCAGTGCATAATATAAGTCTCCTGATTTTTCATGACAGATTCACCATCCCAGCAATTAAATACTTTAAAAAGGCCAAATCTCATGTTATTTTGCATCTGAAAGCCTGTAGGAAAAGAATAAATAAAAAGCATTGCATAGAAGTGCCACACATTAATACTTCAAACACAAAATTCTACACTATAACAGGATCCTATTGAAACTTACCTTTCAGACAAAGTGCCTAAACAGATCTTAACTATAAATAATTGGGGGAGAAGGGAGTAAAACAACAATTTTGACAAAATAAAACCCCAAAGTATTAGGTGTCATAGAAAATGCACATGTCATTCTTCCATAAATAAAGTTGCTAAGCAGATTTACTGTGAAACAATTTACGCTGTGTTATGTAAATGGCAAAATTCTTAAGCCCGTTTGGTTGTAAAGAACAAACCTGTGAAAAGAACCCATTTTTACCATCAGTCACACCATACATTTAGCAGGTGTCTATTTTACCCACAAGCCTTGCAAATATGCAAATAAATACATAAATTGCCAAATGTTTCAGTTATTGTAATATAGTTTTTCTGCTCATTATTTTCTAAAAGAAATGAACAATTGCTGTATTAGACCTGGATGGATGTCCCTTTCCAATTTCTTTGTAATCAAACAGAAAGTTGGCAGTGAGCCAAAGCATTTACTCTTTAGAGAGCGCAATGTTTTAGCTACTACTTAGCTACTCCTTCTGTAAAACACTCTTGTCAAGGACTCTATCGTATCATGAAGTGTACTCATTATAGAGAATAAACTTCTCAGCTGGCCTTTTGCTTACCCACTGCACAAGCAACACTGAAAGGCAGGTCAGAGAAGCACAGATATTAATGGTTAAAACCCTGCTTTTGTTTGTGGGTATGAAAGCAGATAAGAAGTGTTAAATGAGCAGAGTGCTGCAAGTTACTCCTTGCACGGCATGTCTGTGAGTCACATTATAGCTTTCAATATCTATGATTAGCCATTACTGCTGAATATGTGCTTCTCTACGTTTTCCAATATTAGCTCTTCTTCCTTCATCAAAAGGAAAAATCAGAAAATTTTCCATCCCCCCAAGTTTCAAATGGTTATAGCAGGAAGATCAATCCACCTTTCAGTTCATTTCTGCTTCGGGCCCTGTATTTATTTTCTGTGCACATCCACAGAACAGAAACATCAAATGTTCAAATGCCTCTGAAAAGGGTGACTGCAGTCATAACTCGACTGGTTTGAAGCCAAGGCAAGCATAAGAAATTATTCTTCCATACTTGCTTGGTCTATATGGTGGTGTCCAAAAAAAAAAAAAAGGTTGGAGGTAGGCAAAAGATGCACTACTGACACAATGAGAAATAAAATGCCAACAGTTAAATTGGTCGTGCTGTCATCACACAACTTTGATATCAACATTTGAATTCAAACCCAGCACATATTCTTCTACCTACCCAGACCATGCAAATGAAGAAACCAGGCAGCACAGAGGCATGAGGTGATTCCCCATCAGCCTCTGACTGGGACACACCCACAGAGGCACTGGGTTTGCACCTGCAAATCAATGCACCTGCTAAGCACAGACAAATAGCATCCAAATAGTAAGAGAAATTTACTCTGGATTTGCTTTGAAGTTTTAAGACCAAAAAAGCTGGAGAATATTTCTTTCCACAGGGTATGTTTGTCTTCCATTCTCATGGCTGTCCTCTATCATTCTCTATTGTTGTTCAGCCTCTGTGATCAACCTTTGAATGAAGTTTCCCCTTGCAAAACTGCAGCAAATGATTATGCAAGGTACTGCTATGAATTCAGTCTTTCAATCAAGACAGTTGCTAATGCTAGATCATTTATTTAAGACCGTTACTTTTTTTAAATTAAGCAGTTCTGAAAACTTTTATGGATGTTACTTTTCTAATATTTTTCATTTTTTTTAACTGATCACTAAGGATGATTGGCTGGTAGACTGTCTCAATCAGCCTGAGCAAGGATTTGCACTGTTCTGTATTTCCAAAAAAAGTGCAGTGAATATTCAGGCTCTATCCTCACTGGATACCCTAATTAGTCAGTCTGATTGGATCTTGTCTTCCATTTTTAAGCTGCTCAAGAGCAGCAAAGGTGTCATTCAGTTCTAGACTGGTGTCAAGTAAAAGAAAAACTTCAACACGTATGAGAAAGAACAGTACCAACAGAAAGTGGGACATACAAATTAATAATGTCAATTCTTAATAAATAAATTTAATTATTTCTGACTTATGTTTGCACATATTTACTGTCTACATGAAAGTAAAGTTACTGTCTCATTTTTCCAACAATAATTCATTTGTGGTTTTGGAGGTGTTGCGGCAACTCAGCCCCACTCAGCTGATCATTCACTTCACCCTGGTAGGATGGGAGAGAAAATTGAAAGTGTAAAAGTGAGAAAACTTGGTAAAGCAAATGCCATGCATGCAAACAAACTAACTCAAGAAATTCATTCCCCCATTCCCATGGGCAGGCAGGTGTCTAGCATGCCCAGGAAAGCAGGACTCCATCACCCATAACTGTGACCTGGGAAGACAAACATGAGCACTCTCAACATCAACATCGCTCCCTTCCTGCTTCTTGCCCCAGATCTATGTGCTGAGCCCCAGCCCATTGGTGTGGAATGTCCCTTGTGTCACCTGGGGTCAGCTGTGGCAGCTGCGTCCCCTCTCAACTCCTTGTGCACTCTCAGTCTCCTCTCTGGTGGGGTGGGGTGAAGAGCAGAAAAGGCCATGACTCTTTCTATGTTCTGCTCCATAATAATGAAAACATCCCTTGGTCATCAACACCATTGTCAGCTCAAATCCAAACCACAGCCCTATACCAGCTACTGTGACTAAAATTTACTCTACCCCAGCCCAAACCAGCACAGGAGCCAAAAGGCTCCATTATCAAATTCTAAACCACAACACAAACTAAAACTTACTGTGGTTATTGCAGAAGAGGCATGCACAAATGTTATAAAGGAAGAGATCTGTGAAGCAGAAAGCATTTCAGAAGAATCAATACAGATTAGAAACTGATTTACCCTCAAAATTTTGTCAAGCTGCTTGGGGTGCTGAATGGGTGGTATTACTTACATCTTTACATTTAAAATTTATCTAAGGATATTTTCAGTTAATATGGCATGCTTACTTAAACAGCGTGTTCACTTATTGTATTGCAAAGCATTTGTTGTGATTTCTCTATATTTAAATAAAAGGCTGTTTTCATTCAGTGCTTGAGCCTACATAAATTTATAATGGAAACAAAGAAGAACTTTTTATTGATGTTAACACCATTAAGTAATTGCTAATAACAGAGACACTAACTTTCCTGTCTACCTTCAGGTTTCATCAGAATTTTTTTTAGAAAAAAAGGTTGAAATTATGATATAGGTATTTAGCCTTCCAATTTCCTCAGTCATAAGTACAGGTGATACCTCATCAAAAACAAAAACATAAACCTAAACAAACAAAATCACATACATTTCTAGTGTGACTGCTTCCAATACATGCAAAGTTGTAAAAGGAGTCTGTCATTTATAAAAGGGAGTAGGCTTCACTTCTAATGCAAGAAGTAAACTTCGATTTCAGGGGAAATTTACCCTGAGACAACTGTATTAGTCAATACATAAAATAATGACAGTTCCTAGGGAGTAAGGGAATTAGAGATTAGTGATGTATCACAGGCTGCCAGAATTAGAAACACAGGGGCTAGGAGAAATTTTATTCTAAGCAATAAGTTCAACTAACCTGGAAATTCTCTTTCTCTCCCTCTGAAAAATAAAAAAAATGTTGACTGCAGCCATATGGAGCAGACTTAGCCAAATAAGGACACAAAAGAACTAGAGAAACCTCAGGACTATTCATTGCAGGTCTCCATTTAAAAAAAAAAAAAAAAAAAAAAAAAAAAGAGCAAAAATTAACTAATACTTTGTTTTCTTTTCACAGTAGTTTTAGAGAGATTATGTTTTTTTCCTGGTTTCCAAGCCTTTGGAATTCACTTTTCGATCATTCTTTTTCATGCAAGAGCTGAAATGTTTTTCTTTAAAATGTGAAAGCTGAGAGTGTCATCCATAATCTGATTCCAGAATCTGTAGATTTAAGGGTCACAGGAAGGATTCTACCTTTCCCCTCAGAAGACTACAAAACCCCAAATATTGAGGGGTCCCTAAGTCCCATGACATGGTTGCTCCAAACCCAGAGAGATGCAGGTGTCAAACAGTATAGCAGCTGTTATACATTCAAATAACTTTCTGATATCCCAAGTGAATGAAAGGTAGTGGGACACAAAAACTCCAACCATCAACCTCCAACATATGCTGAACCTGTGTAATAAGGCTCTCTGACAATCTCAAATCACAGTTACATTTCAGTGCTTTTGTTCTTATTTTTCCACAGTTCTAAAGATGTAAGCTCTTACCATTCTGCCAGAATAGACCTATGACTTAACATACTGTAAAGTTGTGCTTTGAATATATTTTTGGCACTCTTCCAATGCACTTCTTGCTCTGTTTCTTTAAATAAGAAGCAGATTAATTACCAGGATGCATTTCAAGCAAACACACTATTTTGAGTACTGCTGCATTCTTGATAGAAGATTTCAGTCCACATTTCAGTTGCAATCTACAGAAATCCACCATAAATCTGAAATTCCAAAAAATCCAAAGTCTACCAAATCCAATTTCAAGTACATGGGATATGAAAACAAAGTATTTCCACTGTGAAAGCTATTATAAATTTCTGTCCTTTGTAGGTGAAATCAGCATCTGGACCACTGAATTTATTTTCCCCATTTGTCTCCTGTGAAAACCAGTTCTGTGTAGGTGTCCATAGCAGAGACTAATCTGTTCAGATTCAGTTGTTTGAGCTACTTTGCATCAGTTTAGGTAAATAGCAGCGTGCCTTCCATTTTTATTTTCTCAGACATTTTCTTTCTTCTTAGAGAAAGCTTAAGGAAAAAAAAAAGTGCTTTCTTCGTGAATCTTCGGCCTTACGTAGTGGCCTGTCCTCCCAGTGTCCTTCCCCAGGCCCCAAGTCATGCATCACTCATCTTGTCACATTGAACTCCAGATGCTCCTACCCTAGAGAATGCTCTGACTCTGGCAATTTTTCTTCATTCTCACTAACAATTTGGTAATGAAATATTGATTTTTAGTTAGATTCATATTGATGCTATTAGGTTTGCATTGATAAATCATGCTGGCCTCCTGTCTGAGAGGCTAGAAAGTGCTACACTGAACCCTGGAGATTACAATCAACTCATTGATGTGTTAATTTGATGGATTTTTTCGTTCTCTTAGAAGAAGTAGGAGGGGTAGAGGAAGATTTTTCAGTACTGCTGTTGTAAAGTTTTCACAGCGAAATCAGGGACAGTAATTGTGGGTTTTTCTACGTGCATTTGCTTTAAAAGTATCTTTCTCCCTGTTTGTCCAGAACATAAAAAGAAAGGAGGGAGAGAAGGACTCTGGGGTTGAGAGGATATGACACACCTTGTAAACAGAGCTCCAGACTCCCACACGGAGTGAAAAAATAGGAACAGTTAAATCCCAATTAAACCCTTCAGAGGTCGTAGTCAAAAAACATTTCCTTCTGCTAAACAGGTCTTCATGTAGAGCTAAATCCCAGGTGAAGTGAAAACCCCGTGGACATGGGAAGCCCCTCTGCTGGCCCTGTTCTACCACGGGCTGCAGCAGTGGGATGGCTCCCCCTCCCCTCTCCAGAGAAGTGCCACTTAGCAAACGTCCACATGCATCTGCAGCCTATTTAAAACAGCCCCTAGCTTTGATTTATGGTACTGTGCAAATGTAATGCCTGTCATTAAGGGACAATACGTGCCAAACCAAAGGATTACATTGTGATTTCCTTCAAAGGCACAGGGTTTCAAGGGGGTGCAGCAGCCACTACAGCACAGGAGGAAAGGCTTTTAGGGAACACTTAAGTCAAATTTAGCTGTATCATTATTTTGTAAAACAAAACCATTTCACATTTAGTGATTCTTTACTTATTTTCCCCAAAATATTATTATCTCCCTTTCACCTGTGTCTCCCACCATGACCCACAGTAACAAGGGACAGCAGAAAAGCCTGTTCAACAAGGATTCCTGTAAGCTTCATTAATGAAACCATCTCCCACAAAGAAATAACTTCTCAAGTCCTTAAGCCAGATGCATTTTACTTTATTATATTTTGTTTTTTAGCATTTCTGCCCTGTGTTTTCCTAAGACCAGCCGTCAGCATGTCAGGTCAATGACATCTTAACCAAGTTTGAATCTTGTACAACCTATGGTTGACCAAGAGAGTTACCAAAAGAGCCTCAATGAAAGACACTGCAGCTACCTTTGATTAATAATTATTGTATGGGGCTGGAGGGAGCAGAGGGTGTGTGAAAGAAACTCCATTATCAACTCTTCCTGCCCTTCCAAGAGGCTTCTCTCCTCCATTCAAGGTTGAACTACTAAAAATAATAATGTCACTTCACATAGGACAGTTTATTATTACCTTAGCAGCTCTGTTTTGGTGCCAGTTGAAAGAAAGAAGGGTAATTTTAACTAAAAGAAGAAATAAAGCTTCTTATGCCATATGGAAATGGGAATCTTTTTGCTGGAACTTGCTTAAACAAACCACTTATGTACAAGGATATTTTCTAATTAGCTTCATTTCAAGGCTCTCTCCCCACCTCCCGCTCCTTCTTTGCCCTCCCAGATGAAAGCATACAAAGAGTCCTGTCCTAAAGAAATATGTCCTAGTACATAAGGAGGCAATCATCTGTACCTTCAAAAGATGATGTCAGTGATGAAACTGTTCGTTAAATTCTGTTGTACTATTGACATCTTAATGCCACAAACCCAGCTGGTACGAGATCAGTAACGTAAACAGTCGAGTTCAAATTAATCTCTTTGAACCTCACTGCTGAGCTGAAACCTCTGTTTGACAGTCTAAACTGCCAACTTCATCTTCTTCTCCCAGTTATACAGTAGGCTAAACATGAAAAAAAGAGCCCTCTTAATGGGAAAAGGTTTTGCATGTAGCAAGGAATTTTAAGCTCTGGCAACCATTTCGAGCACAGCTCTTACTCTTTGCACACATGTAGTATTTTGCATTACCACATATACTGTTAAACAATTTACTCATTTATTTAGATTTTTACAGCACTTATCCCATGCTCCAAGTGCTTTTAGAATTATTTAAACATTCAGTGCAACACTTAACATTTAAATTTACAATTCAGTTAAGAATACTTAGGTTATGGTAGAACAACCAAATTTAAAACTAATTTACTCTACCAAAGAACCCTCACAGAAAACCCACAGGGAGTTAAAGCTATCATCCCAGCTCCATCCCACAGGTTTGCCTGAAAAAAAACTGAGGAAGAAAGGCAAGGCTCTGTGCTGCTATAGCTCAAACCTATACAGACTCTGAAAGGGGAAAAGAAGTATATTCCAGAATCAGAAACCCATTAAGAAAGTGCCCTACCAGTTACTCTATTCCTTTTAAAGTCAATTCCAGCCATTCTGTCAATGGCTTGCCACGCATCCCAAGCTTCTTCATCGCGAGCCATAAATCTTTGTCTGCTGAAGTTCACGTCAGCTCTCTCCTACGAGCACAAGGCCGTTTAGGGTTTGTACCCACAGTCCAGCTACCGTGGCTAAGCAAGTTACCAGAGATCAGTTGAACCCAGATAACTCTCTCTGAGTGCCCTTATAGCCCATCCTAAATATGAGGTAATTCAATTTAGCCTGCAATGAAAATAGATTAGGCTAAGTCAAATCACGTTACATTTGTCAGGGGCGAGGAGGACACACGCGAGTGTTTCTGCAGCTCAGCTGATGCACGGTAACCCCTTAAACAGCAGTAACTCAGTTGCAGGCCTGAGCCCTCACCTGCAGCCATTCACAGGGGCTGAGCCGCCTGATGTCACTTTCCAGCTGGTTTTTTTCCACCAACCTTGACAATTTCAAGTGCCCATAGCATGAGCACAAGTCCTGCCCCATGGTTTCAGTGAAGTCTGACTGAATTTCCAGGTGTGGAAATGCCTGCAGCAGATTGCACATTCCAATTAAACTTGAAGTTTTATGTCTTGTCCCCTTGTGATTGAAATGCTCCCATTGCCAATTTAAGAAACTTTCATAGGCTACAGGACTCCAAGAAATAAATGCAAAGTTTTTGAGACAGTGCAGAACGTATTTAAAGTTGAACTGCATTTGCACTATTATAAGAACAAGAACTACAGGAATGGTGGGAAGTAAAGGGGAAATAAGATTAAGGGCTAAGATCTAGAAATTGAATCTTTTCTCACTGATTATGTAGTATTTGTTGATATTTTCATGGACTGAATGACTAGGAAGAACATAGGTGTCTTGAGATCTGTATGTTCTACATGATAAAGAGAACCAGGTGTATATATATATACACCTACATCCTTAAAAGCAATAAATTCTTTTCTGATTATTTCTTTTCCTAATTACTTCCATATCCGGTTTCCTCAAAATTTCTTAAATACTCTTAATCCAGTTCACAGAGTTTTTTATATCAGCCCTAATGCTCTCATATGGGATTTCTTCAACACAATTTGGAGATAAAATCCATCATTAAAAAGCCCCTAGAAATCTTGTAACACATCTTACTTGATCTTCACAATTTCCACACTTTGGAGCTTCTGCACATCTCTTTTTCTTTGGTCATCTGCTATTTTCACCTTGCAAACCTTGCTTTCCATTTTGCTTTTAGCCTAAGCCATTACATCAGACACACAAGACCCCAACCCCCAGAAGAGATCCAGACATGGACATCATGGAGACCCATGACATCCAGACGGATGTCAGCCATGTCCATGGTGGCTTTCCAGTGCATGCAGAAATTCACTTTGCTTAGAAATCTCACAGACTCTGTCAAATCTTAACAGTACTTTAGGACACAATGCAGGAAGGGCTTTAAACTGAAAAAAGCTTAGATGTAGATTAGATACTTTACTGTGAGAGCGGTGAGGCACTGGAACAGGTTGCCAAGAGAAGTTGTGGATGCCCCATCCCTTCCAGTGTTCAAGGCTAAGTTGGATGGGGCTCTGAGGAGCCTGGTCCAGTGGCAGGTACCCCTGTCTATGGCAGGGGTGTTGGAACCATCCTTAAAGGATTGTCTTTAAGGTTCTTGCCGCCCAAACCATTCTATTCTTCTGTGTATGTTTAGTTAACAAACCTGAGGGACCCTTTGGGGAGACGAAGGAAATGAAACCATCTGTACCAGTAAGCTTTTAGGGAGTTCAGCCTGAACAGAGGACGAGATCCAAGGCCCCTCTCCAGAGACTGCAGCAGGGAGCAACATTTTTCCACCACTCAGCTCCCACCTCCTTCCACAAGGTCATCCTGTGTCCGAGGGGAGAGCAGGGACCAAGGGTGCCCAATGGAGCCACTAGGATCAGCTCTTTCCAGGAGATGTCTTGCTGCAGAGGCTCATGTGGCTGGCCTTCCTCTGACCCTTCCTCTCCCCGACCATGCTCCACAATTAGATTTCATTAAAAGACAAAACCTCTCTTCCTCCTTCTCACCATAGGGGTCCTGAGGGGGGGGGGGAATGGATAGAAACATCATCTATGTGGAAAATAATCTCCTGCTTGCCAGCATATCTGAAATTCATGCAGCCAACAGCATTCCTTGCGAATGTTAAATTAATTTGGAAAGTCTTCATGTATTGTTCCTTACCATGAAAAGCACTCATCACTTCTCGCTGGCTCTCTGCCCTGCCTAGGAACAGGGAGGGAAGTTTAACAGGCCGCAGCAAAAAATGTTCACGAGGCTGCAGCATGTGGCTGAGCATGAGAGCTGGGAAATTCCTATCCTCCAAAATACAGAGCAGCAATGACAGCTTGTCTCAAATGCAGGGAATTCAAAATTTATTAATGCTGCTTCACCAACTGTGAAAGGGAGATTGAATTGTCCTTAAAGGAAAATAAAGGTAAATAATTATGTTCTTTTGGTTTCACACTTACTTAAAGCCTGCTTAGAGATTTTGTACCTAAAAGCCCTCTGCACTAAAAACTGTATGGGTATGGAAAACAATATTATCAGATTGTCGAAAGAATCTAGAAATATTTTAAATACCTAATAAAACTTCTCCTGATGAGTTTGAACTGTGCTTGGGAAATTGTACTGGGTCTGCTTAAATGCTATAAGGAAGCAAGAAGGATTCAAATTAAATTCTGGAGAGCAGGTTTGTTTCTTTGTTCCTTAAAAAACCACTATATTGTCAAAATTTGATTCTATATTATATTTAATTTTCCATTGCTGCTTTACCTCACTCTAGATGCCTCCAAGTGTAGCCAGTTTCTCTTCCAGTGCCTCTCAACTATTAGGTCTATTTATATTTTTTGTTATTGAACTTGCTCACGCTTTCCACCTGCCTTATATTTCAGAGGATGAGGTTACATATTAAACCATTCTGTCTTTTACCTGTCTAGTAATTTTGACTTTTTTTTCTTTCCTTCTCAGAATGGATTTTCTTGTTATTAAATCCACGTTCCGCATCAGCCTGCTAAGTTGAAGATTGACCTTTAATTTCATTTTGCTTTTAGGCTTTCATTTCCTTCCCTAAAAACTATTTATGGTATTTCATTTCTAATTAGAAGTAAGTCTGAGTAGCAAAAAATCTCTAACCTTTCTAACCTCCTGAGCATTTGGATCCAAAGGTTTGGGCAGCCACAGCCAGGCTGACCAGCTGTGGAAGCTGGATCTGGACATAGATTTCGGTTGCCTGAAGGTCACAACTTTAGGAACCAGCGTTTCCATGAAATTCATTATTTAGAGAGGGTTCAGCTATTTTATTTTAAAGAGTTTCTAGTACACTAACAAGAGGAGCACAAGTCTGGTTTTCCCAGCAATTACTCAATTCCCATGCAAGAGAGAAAGGTCTCCTAGTTCACCCACTTAGGAACTAGAGTATTGCCTCATAAAACAGACCAGAACTCCCCTGCTATTGCTCAACTCATTTGCTGAAGTTTAATTATGAGATATCATGAAAAGAAGCATTTTAAAGGCCCATTTTTTAAAACTGCCCTCAATAGCACTCATAAGAGACCAGATTAGAGACAAAACAAAATGGCTGAAACAGCATTATCTCCTTTATTCCACAGAATGTGGAAGTCTCCTTGTAGGTGAGGGGCTGTGTTAGAAAGCCAGAGGATTGGCTGAGCTGCACTATCCTTCACCTTATCCCTCCAGACAATGTGTGCTGCCTAATCAATTCTAAAACACTAGTTAGAGCAGGAGGTGGCTTTTCCTTCCTGACCTCAAAATTTTCTCCACATCTGTTGAAATGCTACAGCACATATTAAAAGGTACATGTTTAATACGTTCAACATCCTAAATAATCTTTCTAACTCACTCTTTCCTCCCCCACTATGTGCCCCCATATGCATCTGCCTGCTCCAGAGGCACTAGTGCACTTGATGACTTTTCCAACCTGTGTTTCAGATCATAACGTGGGTAGCTGTTTTTCCAAACGGGGGGTTTCAATTCCTGCTTTGTAAATGGAGCTTGTGCCCATCGCAGACCAAGGAACAAAGCTGGAATGATCGCTTTTCATTCTTTCCATTTAATACTTTCTAACACTAATTTTCCCTCACAGCTCCACCTGAAAATCAACTCTTCTTTTGCCAGAGACAGTGAAAAGTAAGTCATACTCCACATGGCTCCCTGGCAGGCAGTGTAGACTAAAGCCAAGAGTAAAGTAGTATCTCCATTAGATAGTGAGAAGAAAAAGACACAGAACGATTAAATGGCTTGCCTAGGGGACGAGCAAGAAATAAACTACTTCCTCAAAGGTCCAGCTTTTAAGGTGAAGCTTTATTATCCATATTTGCCAACAAAAGCACAATAGAACTGGCATTTAGGTGGAGAGGTAGGAGGAGGGGAAGGCCTAATCTGAATAATCCAGTCCTAAAGACAAATTAGTAATGTTAGATAAAAAGGAAGCATACTCCCCTGCTTTCCTTTTCTAGCTCCAGTAAGGATTTCTAAATTGGCTGTACTCATTCCAGGTGACCAGGAAAGCTGGAAAACATGGATTTTAATAGCACACACTACCAGGTATATAGATCAATCACAGGGACATAGAGAGACATATTGATGGCTCTGTAGATTAATAAACTGAAGGTTACTTGCCATTAGAGATGAGGGAAAGGCTACTTAGGCAGCCTTCCTAAGCAAAGGCACTTTAGCAGCCATATTGATTTCCTGCAAACACCTCAGCAGCAGCAACAATTTTGCTTCACCAGGGAGGGCCTGACCTTCAGCCCGAGGTTTGCCTTCCCAGAGCATCCTGCATAACCCCAAATGATGATACATGAGAATAGAAAGAAACAAGAAAGATCTTAACAGGCCCCAAGTGCCCAGAGGGCTTCAGAAAAGGGCTTCGCACACATACATTGCCAGCTTCTCTTAAAACTAAAAATTCAATATACTGCATTGGCCTCAGCATGCAAACACCCAGGTGAATCTCAGAGAAGCTAACTATTCTCAGGGCTCTGGAATGTCACTCAAATCTCTGGAAAAATAAGTACAGGACGCAATAAATATCTCTATCCTTCCTTTCGTAGTTAAATTGCAAGAAAAATATGGCAAGGATTTCTACAAAATCATTAGTTAAAGGGGAAGATATTTTCCATTTTCTGTATCAGTAGAGAACTAATCCTGGTGGTGATGGTGGTTGTTGTTGTTGTTATTATTAATGCACCATCTTCTTTCAGTTTGCCCTTTTTATTTAGGCTATCCCAGAAACATTATTCCTTACCAACTTCTGGAATAAACTTTAGCTAATGAGCTTTTTTTGGGTGCGTCACATGTCAGATGAAAGACTAGAGAGATGAATGCATCAGGTATGTCTGAGCAAGTTAAAGAGTACAGCAAGGGGCAATGGAGAAGACATATACCTGTGGTATCACATGCAAAATCCACACCCAATCACTCCTTCCCATTGGTCATGGAGAAAACCATGCTCACAGATAAACAGAGAGGATATTTGACATCATGGCTAACAGCTGAATGAAAATAAATGCAAACAAACGAGAAATCCTGATGATTCTTTCTAGTGGGTCTATTCCATAAAGATGAGGTGGATATTTTTTAAAGATTGTATTTTAAACATTTTGAAAGGAAAAAATTGACCACTGCCATGTATATTTTCCATCCATGTTGGCCTTGTATTGGTTCATCTGTCCTAGGCAGATTTTTTAAGCAGTTTGATGAAGAGGTAAGGTAGAGATTAACAGATTAATATTTCTTTGTACCCAAGTCACAGCACTTTAAACAAGATTTCAGCATGGCCCCCTGGACATGTAATGCCTGTGTGATTCCTTTGCATGTGAATCAGGTAGAAGCCCATAAGCCATATCAATTGGATTGCAATTTTCTAGTAATTACCAGTAGGCAGCCCATCCCTTTGTGCATACTTGCTGGGAAAAATAGTATTTATCTGTATAACCTCTATCCAACATTTTAAAATCTTGCTACTTATTCAGATTAAATCTTACTGTCATTGTTTCTAGAAGATATCAGGCTTTGTTGGGATAGTAGTTATCTTGCTTTTTCAGTCTATTCTCTGTAAGAGCTAGGATTTTTTGGAGCTGCAAATGAGAATTTAAAAAAAAAAATCAGTTCATCAAGATATTACAAAACCAGCTAATAGGTGACACAAATAAGATGCATTGCTTCAGCAAATGAAAGAAAACAAACAAAGGAAATGCTTATCTTCCT
The DNA here is from genome assembly GCF_028018845.1 of Melospiza georgiana. Lineage (NCBI taxonomy): Eukaryota > Metazoa > Chordata > Aves > Passeriformes > Passerellidae > Melospiza > Melospiza georgiana. The sequence goes on along the minus strand of NC_080430.1, from coordinate 96,091,910 downwards.
GTTTTAATATGTTAGTTCACTTTTTTCTAATATTTAAAATCTGACCACCTGCAAAAGATTATGAAGAGCCTCTGTGGATTTGCAGGAATGCTTGCAGTACTTGGAACAAATGAGATACTCTCACTAGCACACACTACTCCCTGTCATTCAGCATGCTAACAGCGAGAGACTGGGCCGTCAGCAATGCAATTGCTATTATTTGGTAAGGGCTGGTGGTGACTTATGAGTTTCAGAATGCAGCTTCCTCATTTGTTTAATGTCGGGAGATTACAGTCTCCATTTGGTATGGTTTTATAACATGCAGGTGGGAAAAATCTCTTCTCTGAAAGCCTACCCAGAGCTGGTGCCAATGCTGAAATATTCCTGCTTGATTCTTGCAAATGAACGTGTGCTGGGTTTGGGTAGAGCAGAAGCTCCAAACCCCGTAACCAGTGGCTGCTGCCAGCTACTGCCATGGGCTCAGACACAGTGGCCATGGACAGGGAGCACTGGGACACAGAGTGGGACAGGAGCCAGGCTGAGGTCAGCCTCTGGGAGCTGCTGGGGTGCAGCCGGAGCCAGGTGGAGATGCTGGGTGAGCAGGAGGATTGCTGCTCCTCACAGCCCTCCAGCACGACTCCTGGCCCTGGTGTCTTCCTGTCTTGGCTTCCCCACCACTGAGAGGGATAAATAAAGTATTTCCTGATATTAGAGGGGTCTTGCACTGAGGAACTCCCATGTCCTGGAGAAGAGATCCATCTGAATACTTTTAAAAGGCTGAGGAGGATTTTATGGACCTAGAAAGAGTGGGTCTGAGTTGCAAGCTATTTGAGGCATGGGCCCTTACTGCATCTTTCCTCTGGATAACCCCAGCCTGATGACAGCATGCATGGCTTCACATGAGTGCCTGTCTTCCACTCATTCATGTGGTGCCAGCCTCATCCTCCAGGCTGCCAAAACCAAGGCTTTGTTCTGCGGGTTCAGGCTGGGCTGTGTCTTTATGCTCCAGCTCAAACCCAGTCTGTTGAGCAGGTTGGCAATGCCCAATCAGTTTGTCAGAGGGCAAGGGGGGCAGGCAGAGCTCTGCCATGGAGAATGTCATCTCATGCTCCTTGCCTACCTCCACTGCATTTACTGGCTCAAGAAGTAAAGTTGGCAGCACAATAGTGTCTGTGCTGTGCTGGAAGTGCGAAACAGGATGGGGTACTAACATGATTCTATTAGTGAACATTAAACATGGAAAGTTAGTAAGGCAGGACAAATTTCAGGCGCAAAAATAGCCTACAGTTCTTCACTAAGTGTCTTTCCTTCTTCCTGGGAAGACAGAAATAGAACACTCCCACCAGCAGTAAAAGCTCAGCATGGGCATGGTTCATTCCCATGTCGAATGGGTCCCCACAAACATTTGCTGAGTGTGGGTAGACACAGGTTAAAACACTTAACAGAGGTGCTGGGAAGTTGTGTGACAAGGATGATTAGGGGGCTTGCAGTCTAAACCTGCCCTGCAGACTGATGTGTGGAAATGGATTTAGTGCTGAACAGGCCCCACCCAAGGGATCACTGGTTGCATCTGAATTGTTACCATGAACCAACAATAGGATATAGAAAGGGTGAGTTTGGGGTTAAATTCAAAAGTTTTCAAAATAATGTTTCTAGTTCCATTCAGGCTCAAGAAAAGGAAAACTAAGTTTCCTAAGTGAGTTGATAGAAGGCTTGCATTCTTAGTGCCCCTATCTTTTTCCTCATTCATATTTGCTGTTAATAATAATGGTATAAATGTAAAATATATGGTCTTAGCTCTGCTTTGAGACAGTGACTGCTGTGAGTTCCCTATTTACCATGAATGTAAGTATGTAGGCATAAGCACGTCTTGTTTAGGGAACTTTCTTCTTTTGAGATGTGCTTGTGTTGTCCAGCTTTGCATCACCACAGCATCTGCCACAGCATGAAATCAGAGTGACAGAGGGTCCAGCCTGAAAGACTCTGGGTCAGCTTAGTGAAAAACCTTCCATGCTGGAATAGGGGGCCCAAGCCAAAGCACTCTGATTCCCCTAAGCCCTGAACTCCAGTGAAACTGTGATCCAGGTGTTGCAGCTGTAGCTGATCCCAATTTAAAACCTCAGTTGAGGTTAATCTTAGTCACATTAGCATTCTAAATATAGGCTTTCATTTGTCCCTCCTCATCAGAGTCTAAAGGTGTACTGTATTTAGTGTAGTTTTCCTCAGCTCTACAGACAAGGGAAACATTATTTCATTCATTTTTTCCAGCAGGGAGTTGGTGCATGCTTCCATAGAGAATTTATCCAGTGTAACACAGGTAGTTTGTAATAGGAAAAGGAGCTCTCCTGGGTTTTATGTTTATTTACTGGACCATTTCTCCCCTGCAGTTATGAGAAGGGTCAAAAACTATATTTAGATTTCACACCCTTGGTTCAGTCACAAACAAGCCTGCAGAACACAGTAGTTTCACCCATTGGTAACTTCCATTTTTGCCTTTACTTTTAACACTGAATCTTCTTTCCCACTGCTGTTTGTAAAGGCAGCAGTGCTGATCTAACTGCCAGGTAGAAGACAAAAACAAACTTAAGAGATTGGTTAGGGATTTACTGCTCTACCTCCCTGACCTTGTTAGAAGGTGTCAGTCTGGACTTTTGAACACAGGTGATGAACTTCATTTAGTCATGAATTACATGCTTGGGCAAATTGGAGTCTATCATAGTTGGCCCTGAAATACGAAGGATAACAAAACAGTTTGATTTGCATGCCGGATCAGGAGACTTCCCTACTAATTTTAAGATCTGCTAAGGCAGGGATAGTTGTCCCTTAGAAAAGTGGGGTTTGTTTGAAAAAAACACAAAGGAAGAAAGAAAGCATGGCTTAATATTCTTCCTTTATAAGTTAGCTTGATACAGACAGGTTATCTATCCTTTCCCCCACATACAGAATTCTGCAGTGTGTGTTTAATTATATCTTACATTTATTTTAAACTTTGTGTCCAAAGATATCCTAAGTTAAAGCAGAAAAATTACTTCACCCATCACTGAAATTCAGTCACCTCTGGGATGAAGAATAGCAGTCAAGGGGACAGCTAGTACACAGTGACCTTGGCCAAAAGCTCTCGTGCAGAAATCTGCTACCACCAAAAGTGCCATGGGACCTAGCTTTGAAAGATTTTCCCATAGTAAATTTAATGAAAGTGTATTTATCTGCTTCAGCAAAATGAAATGTTGAGTTGACTCAGCCAAGCCTCAATCTCTCATTTTAGAGGCACTGGGCATTTAAAGCATAATGCAGAAAAGACCATGCTATTGCACTTCCAGCTTATAGCAATAATATTAAAAATTTGTAACAAAATAGTGACCAAGCAGGACTTTGAATTTCTCAAGAAGTTGAACTCTCCAAAACTACAAGGTGATGGCAAATTCAGAGCTTAGAGTGTCCCTATTGCTTTTGCTCATCCACACCCTATCAACAGCTTAAAAAAACAAAATGATCACTTTCATCAACCCTGGGACAGAGACTCACATTTATTTGGGATGAGATATCTGTACACACAGAAAACATGCAAATTCAGTGCTATTCCAAAGCAGTGTTATTCTCCACACCAAATGATCCATTTGTGAAGTTACTTCAGCATTTATATGCATATAAGATTCTTCTCAGCTAAAGGTTCTCTTGTTTCAATAAGTTTGTGATGAAGAAGAAACAGTACACTTCTTTTGAGCATATTTAGCAGAAGTACAGATAATGGGCACTGTGACATTACTGGGTTTTGTTACAAACACCAGATTTTTTTTCCCCTTCCATCTTTTAGGCCATGGAAAGGCAAAGTTTCATTGGAAAAGCAGATTTAATAAGTGATTAGAGGGTAATTACTATTCTCTCATAATATGCAAAGGGCAATTTTGGGTTGTGAGGTAGTCTGTGGGTCATGTGAATTTAATTGTCATACCCAGAGACTTATGTCACATTAAGTGTATCCCTAGTGAAACAGCAGAGTTGTAAATCTGCAAGATATATATATATATAAAGATATATATATTTATATACACATATATATACACACACTATTTTTTAACAGAGCTATGGGAATAGTCCATTACCTATAAAATAAAGAAACAACGTTAAATATGCCAAATCAATTTCCTCATGAAAGCAGAAACAAATACTTAGCTAGTTACTACTAGCTAAGAGATTCCAGTGTTGAGGTCAGGTTCCACACACTTTACATCCCTTTACACCATTTCAGCTTGTGCTTGCAATGCCTATATAGAAAGTGTCAGGTTAAACAAACCATCTTGGGAAACCTGAGAATAAAATCATCTGTTAAGTTTTCCTCCCACATTTCTTTGGATAAAAATATTTTCAGTAAAAGAAGCTGAAACAAGCTGAGAGGGACTGCAAGTCTGCCTGTACATAAAATCCACATTGACCATCTTGCTTGAGAACTTCTCAATCTGAAGCTGAAATTTTCACCCACGTGAAGTCAAAAGGGATTCTGCCCTGGCTGTAAACAGGACCCAAAGTTAGACTGAGTCCTCCACAGCCAACATCTTGCCACTTCTGCTTTTCACCCAGTGCTGACTTTCCTCTCCCACTATTGAAATCAAGCAAGTCTCCTATTTACAAGCCACCCACAACTCAGCTATCTCCCTGAAAACTGCTTTTTTTTTTCTCTGATTCTTTCTGGAACTTCTAAATGATCTCTTTCCTCTCTGAATTATGGTTTAAGTAGAAGGAGCAAAACTAGATAACATGAAAATAGTATTTTACAGATACAATGGCACACCAGTTTGTCACTTCAGATACCATGGTACACCAGTTTGTCAACACATCCCAAGATAGGAATCTTAAAGGTCTTCCAGTGGGCATTGCTGAAAAGATATTTGCCATTTCACAGTGATTACTTTGATATCACCTCTTCCACCTACCTAGAAAGGTATTGGTTACCGCAGGTATTTGGAGCAGTGTTTGAGAAAAGTTTGCTGTAATGAAAAGGAGTAAAAAATGTGACTGAAGAGAAGGGTGCAGTAAAGAAAAAAGGTCATAGTGGAATCTGAAATCTAGTGTGCCACTGCAGCCTTAATGCAAATTTTTTTGCATTATTGTTATTATTTTGGTAAAAGGCCTTGGGCCAAAAGCAGAGCTACAGCCAGGATTTTCAGGCTTAACACTGAGTTTCCTGGCTTTTATGGGTCTAAAGTCAACTATTAATGTTACTTTAACAGAGCCCTGATGTAGCTGAATAGATTTAACAGGGTGCTAAACTGAAATGGAGAATCTCCATAGCAGTTACTCCAAGAGGCTCAGAAGCTCACCTTCCCTCACAGAACCCCAAGGTACCCCTTCAAATGTGCCTTCTAATAATGTGCTTATTCCTGGACTTTATGGTAGCCCTATGCTAAGTGTTCTTCTTAAAATAGCAAAATAACTGCCCTGGTTGTTGTTTTACACAAACTGAGTTGTTTGGGACCCACTGTTTTGCACAAGAGAACAGCAATGCCTGCCTCAGATTTCGCATCCATTTGGTTGTTAGTGAGCAGATCCAACAGATCCAATGTTTCCAACTTGAAGCTACTTCAAAAGTAATGCCAGATTACCAAAACTGCATGTCAGACATGGGGTGGTCTCACAGCACTGAAGGAAGAACCAGGTTGTATACATTGCGCAGGATGTGGTGAATACTTTACACACATGCAGCTTTAGGTAAAGGGAAATGATTTAGTATTTCTATCTGGAATCTTCCATGCCCAAAACCCCTTAATTTTTGTAGAGGTATGACCTACATTAAGGTTTTCCTTCTTTTTTTAAGGAACATTCTGCAGGCAGAGATAACTGTTCAAAAATGGCTCCACAGTACAGAAGTGGCTTGAACTATGGTGCTACATACATCAAGTACTAAAGATGAACAGCTGGGTACATTTTGTTTTTGACAAACCTCTTGTTTCCTTTTCTACTGGGTTTTGTTTTGTTCTAGCCTCTAGTTATGTATTTTGTGAGCATAAAGCAATCTTGCATGCTGTAAGGCCAAATGTGTTTCAAGCACAAATCATGATTCAGTGTGGAGATTTGAAGTTGTTTTTGAAGCTGATAATTATTGGCTTTGGCTCCTCACCGCTTATACCTGAACACATAAGCCTCACTTAAAAGGGGAAAGTTGTCCTCTGTAGAAACAAAACAAAAACTAATTCAGAAGTGGCCTAATGTTTTAACTGAGATGAAGGTACTCTACATGGCATGTGCAAATGAGCAGCGCACACATGACCAAATGGGAGCACTTCTAGGTCTGTTCACCTGGTCAGCCACATTCCATAGGAGCCTTCTGCTCTGCTGTGGAGTCTCAGGATAGAAAGGCTTGGTTGGTTTTGTAAGTAATGAGAAAGGAGGAGGGAGGGGACTCTCCAGGAAGAATGGAAGGAATAACAGGTATTCTTGAAAAATGTTACAAATGTTGCATTTAAATAGAAAAGTCTCAAATTGCGGAGCTGGTCCGTGTAATAGAAGGGTTGGTAATTTTAAAAGAGTGCCAGAAATGAGCCAATTTCACAAGCTATTTGAAGGATATTTTCATGTAACTTTTAGCCAAAGCAATGTTCCAAAAAGTCTGAAAATTGAATCCTAATTAGTTGCAAGTATCCCTCTGGCGCAAGTTGACTATTATATTGTGCTCCATGCTCCCGAAGCAGATGAGAGCCATCACACCTTGCCAACATATGACAAGGAGAAAGGTAAACTCGCCATGCCATTGCTTTCAGAAGAGTTTAAATCAAGAAAAGAGAGAAAATTACACAAATCTTGAAGGAGAATTGCCATTCTTTCCACATAATAACAGTCATCTGGGATAATATGCCTGTATTTCACTTGTCAAAGCATGCTGTTTACTATTTGGTCTTTTAATAGTGAATTTAGTGAGTATTAAGAGACATTAAGGCAAAGCAGGAATTTTGATGTTATATCAGCTCACTCCCCTGCCCCTCAGTACACAGGTCTTTACATTTTTTGCATGTTCTGAAAAGACCTTATATATCTTTTCATTTAGGTTTAGCTGACACTGCAGAAAAGAACCTGACTAATTTAAATCTTTATTAAAAATATAAATGTATCAAATACGAAAACTGCCTATTCATAAATGATGAATAAGTTTGGGGGTTGCTCTGGGGATAGGAACATTCTTAGAGTTTTTTGGTTAGTGCTCCCCCTGCACCCACCGCCTCCTTGTGAATTTTTTCTTGTTGTTCTACAAGAAATGAAATGCTAATTTCAGCTCCACCTCTATTGGGTCACCTCCAGGTCAGCATATTAGAGAAATCAGCAAAAGAATGAAGACAGTCTACTCCAACTGCAGGGCAGGATGACCCAGTTATTAATCAATCTGATGGCAGCATTTGAACAATGACAGTCATCTGTCAGAAAGCAGGAGGTGGCTCCTCATTAACACACCACTCACCTGCCCTGAGCTACAACTCTTTTATAATAATATCTATCATTCACCTCCAAGGTGTTGCTTCTTTCTCTGGCTACATGAAATAACAGGCATGATTTTCTGTCCCCTTGCCGGTACTTCATTTTCTTGGAGATATTCAACCAACATTGCCTTTCAAAAAAGACAAAAAATAAAAGACAAAAAAAAAAAAAAAGAAAAGAAAAGGAACAAAAAAATCCTAAACTAGCACAAACCAGAGAGACCAGATGACTTCTAACTAATTTTCTAAGACCTTCAAGTGTTCAGATTAAAATAAAAGTAAATTGAGTTATTTTACACAGTACATACCACAGTTATAAATTGGCCTCTTTCTTCCAAGTAACAGGTCAACCCTTATTTTTGCCAATCTGATTTCACCACGACTGTCCCAGCAGGTTACCTCACACCATCTTTATATTGTCACATACCTTTTAAAATTACTGTTTTGCTCTGACAGTTTCCAATCCACATGCAGATGTTAAGCCAGAATAATATATTAAGCAAATAACTCTTTCATAAAATGCTGCTTATCAACACACATTTTTGTCATTAGATGCACACATGCACAGAGGTCAGATACAGGGCTGATGACTAAAAACAAGCAGACCTGGTTATGCCATTATCTATGCCTAGGAAGGGGCTCACCACAATTGCCATCTTGCTCCCCAAAAATCTGAGCACAAGATGTATCATTAAAGGAAAGGTAATATACAGTTGCAACAGTGTGTTCACTATAATACACAGGACCAAAAAGCTGCAAGGCACCTAAAGATGTATTTCTTGCTCCCCTGCCTTTGATTCCAGTGTGGGGGAAAAAAACGGGGACCTGTGTGGCCTTTCATTAAAGAAAATCCCCATGGCATTTGATACAAACACAGTGGGTGCTATTATTTTGCCCAAAGGTCCTGCCCAGCTTTCAGCTCCACAAAATCTGCTGCTGCAGATTTTCCAGCAGCTCCCCCTGGCCCCTCAGCTCATGATCTTCTCCCTTTATTGCCATACCCACCCTGGTGTTGATTTTGTGCAGTTTGTATGAGGAGAAGTTTACACAGGGCAGGAGTCCTAAGAGGCATCATATTATCTGTGGTGGATGCTGTAGCACCTCTTTCAAACCTAGAACTTGTGTGATGCAAGTTCTGAAATGACACTGAGCACCACAATGAACAAGGGGAGGTTCAAGTTTCTCAAGATTATTAAGCTATTACTTATCATATAAAGTACAGCAACGCCTTAGCACCAGCCAAAATGAGAAGCCTTGGCGTTGAGAATAAGCTGGCTGGGGTTGACTCTGTAGCCTGAAAATCTTGCAATGAAAATGGACACAAGAAACAAAATTATGGAGGGAACTTCCAAGCACAGCAAGCAACACATTTGCTGCCAACATTACATGAGAGCCACAATGTCCTTTTGCAGGATGTGTTCATCAAAAGGGGATCTATCCCCAGCTATGTGGGGTCTCCTGTACCAAAGCCAGGTGTGGACAAGCCACCTTCATCACATAAGCCAGCCAGTGGTGAACAGACCAAGAAGTAAAAGGCAGCAGCTGCTCAGCAGTCATTTGTAACAGGTAGAGCCTCCTCCAAGGGCTTCTGGAGGATCTCTGCAATAGGGCAGCTGGAGAGGAGGGGGTAATCACTGACTTTGAGTGCCCCAAAAACACTGAGCCAAACCCCATCACAACTATGTCTGCTCAAATGGACTGGAAATTTAACAGAGATACACAAGTGCTGGTATTTCTGGTCCCCTTTCCCTTCCTGCAGGAAGGGCAACAACTTGCAGGCTGTCTAAGCCACTTCCAGTTGGGCATTACAAGCACATACTAAAATGGGGGAAAAGATAGCACCATAAATGCTTTCAATATTCAAAATAAGAGATTAATTTCAAATTTGGGAGTCCAGATCTTTTTTATCCCTCACCTTCTTGTTAGCAGCCCATGAACTGTAATTTTAGTAAAAGGTGCAGTTTCATATTTTAATTTTGTCAATAAATCAAGGCAGCATTTTCTGCATTTTGCTATTTATTAGCATTAGATACAGCAAAAGAAAGAGCACAAAAACCCAACCCAAAACTTACAAAAAATATGCAACAAAACAGACAAAAAACAGACAACCAATGAACCAACCAAAAAACCCCCAAACACAACCACAGGCTAGAAACACTAGAATTACAGTTTTTCTGCCTAAACTCTGTTTGTTTAGGCAATTACAGTGCCTGCTACTTACCCATAATGTTCTCCTTTTAGTTAGAGTGCTCTGTGGATGATTTGATGCTGGTAATATCTAGTTTTCTGGGGGGAGAGATGAGAAAGGAAATGTTACTCCCGAACTCTGACCTCCATGGATGGCTTTCTGGGGAATGCACTCCGCTAATTGTCTTCTTTTTGAGCTGCAGTGGATGTAATTGCATATATAAGGCCTGTGTTTTGCTTGCGTTACTCTTTTATGGTACAGGACCATGTCCACAGTGGTGCATTAAAGTAATAATAATGAAAATAGTGTCCATCAAGTAATTTCAATGCTGTTACCACCCTGGGATGGAGCTATCTTGCAAATTCTGTGTGGTTACACCCGGGCTCCATCCGCCCCCATGCCATTAGCCCTCTGTTCTGGGTGGCAGGGCAAGCAGCACCCACCTTACAATTCCCAGGCTTGCCGCTTTCTCTCCATCTAAAAGAGTATTTGGCAGTGTAGTTAGTCCTCCCTCTTTGGCTACAGGTGCATTTTGGTGTGTGCACATCCTCAGCACAGCTGGAGCAGGAGCTGTCAGGGAGAAGCTCATGAGCCCTCAGCTTCACCCTCCTATGAGGGAGAAAATATTATCATGTTACAGGTGAACAATCAGACACATTTAGCAACACACCAAGCACTAGCGTGTGAATTAGTTTAAAACTAATGAAGGTGGCCACGCTGTTATTGAATCTTCCTCTCACTCTGCAGATGTGCCTGCAAACCCTCCGTGGCTGGCTGTTTGTGCAGAAGGGCCCCAAGGCACACACTGGGACTGACTTCTCCCCTTAGAGCTTTTTCCTCCAAATAACATCTTTTCTCTGAGGAAAAAAAGCAAAACCAAAAATAAAAAATAAAAAAAAAACCCACCCAATATACCATCAACAACGACAAAAAACCCAGCTTCATTTTATTCTTCCTTTTAGTCTCATTTCCTGCTTCTCTTGAACAGAGTCACTGTTAACTCTAGTTCCAAGCTAAAGTGACGTGTCTCATATTTCGTTGGGCTTTTTTCCCTCAGTGGAAAACCTCAGAAATAAAATATTCATAAGAGACCATCCACCTATTTTTCCAATATTGTATTCTTCACTAAAGTTCTGTCTGCATTTGAACAGGAAATTTGTATTAAAACTCCTGTTTTCTTTTATTAATTTTGTCCAAGTGGATGTGCTAATTTCAGTTCGAGCATGCACATATTTGTACTGAGCATCCCTTTTATATTGCATATATAGGTGTCTAGTCTCCCTCCATATACAAATAATACAGCAGTACATCACCCTCTCATGTTTTTTGTGTTTATAGACTTACATATACATATGTATGTGTGTTTATATACGTATCTTTATGTGTGTGTGTGTTCCCCCACGTGTATATATGTGTGTGTATATATATATATGGATAATACATACATAATTGCCCGGGCTTTACAAACGGATGCCAGCAAGCGAATACCTGTCTATTGCTCTGTCAAATGTGACTCGCTGGGAAAGCTATTGGGTTTATAGAAGAGACAAACATTTCAGGCACGCCATTCTGGGGTAATGAAGCATGGCAACAAAATATACCTGTGCAACATTTGATAAAGATGAGCTGACACACCAGTCCAAATAGGTTCTTTTGTGTGTCTGCACGTGTCTACCATCATTGCTTTCATCTTAAAACAGGAAGGTAGCAATAGCAGCAGCAGCTGGCAGGAACCACAAGAGGAAGAGCAGCTCACACAATTAAACGTCGTTTACCTCTGGCCTTTATTTCACTCCTCTCTCCCCCTAATTTATTATGTGTTTTCTCCATCTCTATGCAAAAAACATGGGCTCAATTTTTCTTTCTTTCTCCAGCTATCTAGCTCTTTTTACAGAGGGACTAAACAAGACAATAGGCAAAATCCCATGGCATTTAGCTTTGGATCTTAACTTGAAATGCTTCTTAGTGGGGTTTTTATGGCCTTTATTGTTCTTTGATTAATGTAAAGTAAAATTAAACCCTACAGTTACACATTAGAACATCAACCAGAGAGGAGGCAAAACTGCACTGTGTACCTCGCTTTCCATAAAACATCCTTTGTTGTGCTTACTCTTCAGAGCAAAGGAAGGGAAAAGCCTCCTCACCTGCTGCGGGGACTCTTGAGGGGTAGGGAAAGGAGAGGAGGCCCAGACTTCAGCTGTGCTGCCAAGCACTGCAAGTGACCCAAGTTACAGCAGTCTCCTCATTAGGGGCCGGGCAATGGCCCTGATTTAGGCACAGCTTCCATTAAAATCCACAGGAATTGTCCTGGTGCATGGAGCCAAACAGAGAGGTGTCTCCTGCTCTGCCTGACTGCCAAGGATCTTGCTTTCAGGAGGGGTGGTATCTACACATAACCAAACTTCATGGTGTTTTTTACATGGTTCTGCACCACTTTTACCTATGAGTAATGGCTGCAGAAATCTTCCTTCCAGGGTAAATTTAAAACAATAGGTTTTCATTGCCTAAAGATGTTATACAGATGTGTATTCTTGCAAATATTTGTATTCAACTCAAATGAAAACTTAATTACTTCTAGTATTCTGGTTAACATTTACTGAATAGGCTGAGGGCTTTCTTCTATATATTGTATATTGCAGATACTTGGTTTCATTTTTTTCCTTTTCTTTTTGTTTTAATAAATATGTCCTGCTCTCATCTCTTCTCCTTACACAAAATCTCCTTGGTATGTGTGATTTTTCACTTTGCCAGCTGCTAAATTCATTTCTGTTCCATCTTTCCAGTGGTTCTTTTCTTCTTCTTTTTCCACAGATATTTCTAGGCAGAATGCATAACAGTCCAGCTGAAGTAAAACGTTCAGCATTATGGTTTTTGAATGGGGTTGGAATGGGGGAGTGAGACAGAATGAGTTTGGCCCCTCATAATATCTGTACTGATGCAACACAGAACTGAAATAGATCTTTTTATCCCCCCAGCCAGTAAAACTCCTGCTAAATCTTAAAGAGGGTTCACAGGTTTGGCATTGCATATTCCTCAGAGCAGCAGTATCTTCATTATTTACTACTAGTCACTGTTGCTGATTATAAATGCCTCTTAACATGCTTATTCTTTTTAATTTTCATCGGTAGTCAGAGCATGGGAACTTCAATTTCAACCTCTGGCTGTCCCCCACCTTGCACCCATTTCATGAAATCTATTGTATCCGTAGCCAAGTTCACAAGTTAAATGACACATATGTGGCCTTTCTGCTCATTTTATCTGACACTAAGACAATTCAATTGACACTCAGCATAAAAAAAAGAATCCCTAAAATTACAGAGTGTCTCTGCCAAGGGTAAGAAGAGGTCAAGAGCCAAAGGAATTTAAGCAAACTGTCTTTTATACACAGGAAGCAGTTAACATATGGAATAAAAGAACAGGGATAGCAATTGATGAAACATTTGGGAGAAACTTAGATAAACAATCATAAAAAAGATTTAGACAAGTGCTTGGAGTAGCCAAAAAAATAAATAAGACTGGTATAGAGTGTGCAAGTAACTTCATCGTCCTTTCATTCTGAAATAGCTGAAATAAAATAGCAATGAGCAGATAAACTGCAAAATATCATTATGATTTAGTAGCCATTTCTTTCCATCAGAGCTACTGTTTTAATTTTCATTCTTCCAAATTACAAAGTAACAATAAAATATCATTTTCGATTTATGGCAATGGGACCCTTTTAATTGAATTTCAGAAATGAGCTGATTTGACTGATGGGTAGGTAATGGGAATATACTATTTACAGTTGGAAATGCATTTCCAGTGGAAGGATGTAAAAAAGCACAACAAAATAGATATTTATAAGCAGGATTTTGGATGGCTTACATACACACACACAAAAATATATATGTTGACCTTGAGGCACAACAAGCAATATTTCTGTTTCATCCTAAAAGTCTCTACCTATGAAAAAAAGTTCATGAACACTTAGACTATTTATTTTGGTAACAGCCAAATGTACAGGCACTATGACCTCATTATAACTCTTACTTTTTCGCTCTGTACAGAGACATAGAATTGACAGTGTTTTTTTCTTGAATGTTATGCCAAATCTGGAAATACTGGCAACTTATAAGCCATCTCACTCTGCCCAAGAGTTAATGTGGAGTAGCCTGCATCAGCCATCACTTTTTGCATTGCAATGGCAAAGTTCCAGCTGACTTTAATGGAGCCAGAATTTCACCCCAGGTGCATTATTACAATTGACTAGGGTCTGATAGATTGATTCCTGAGATGCTCTGGATTCCAGATGTGGATCTCATAAAATTGTAGAGTGCGGTGTGTGTGTGCAAAGCTTTTTTTTTTTTTTTTTTCTTTTTTTCCTTTTTTTTTTCCCCATTAATAAATAATAATAAAACACAGTCCTTTTTTTCTTCTCGGTCTTCCAAGAAATACCTCCATCTTCTTTCTCTACTACTTATGATCTCACATTTATATAGCAAGGAGAAAAAAACAAAACAACAACCATGAAACCCAGCCAGTGAGCTGCATCTGGTTTAATGTATATGTAGAGCTGAGTCTGTGTGCCTGCTGAAATTTTATCAGCAACACCTACAATAGAAAGTCTAATCAGAAGCCAACTGTGTTAACAGAGACTGAAAATAACCTAAAAAGCCAGGCATTGTAAGAGGAATAGAGCAAAAGAAGCCTTCCTTCACAGGAGGACTTGGTGAGATAAATAAAGGGAGATGAGAGGAAAAGAGGAGAGTTCTCCCTCTAAAAAAATCCCTCAGGGACCTGGAAGCCACATGATACCATCATCAGGGCAGGGGTTTCCTGTTCTTGCTGGGCCTGTCTTGCCTCTGGGAGGGGAGGATGGCTGCCCTTCTGTAACTAGGTATTTGTGCTGGATCTTCCAATTCCCCTTTCTGTTCTCTTTTGCCCTTATAAATATTTGAGGTGAGTCCACCTACATCCTACCAGTTCACCTACATCCTGCATTTCTACCAGGAATCTAGGGATTTCCAGGGAGAGGAAAAAAAATCTTTATTTCCAAGACCTGAGTAACAGTGGGGCAGTTTCCACTCAGTAAAGTCATAACAACAAAATCTGAGCCTTTTTTTCCTACTTCACTCAGTAGAAACAGAGAGAAATAGTCCTCATGCCACACAAGACAGAGATGAGGAGACAGGGACCACAGAAAAGCATGGAAGAGGAAGATTTGCAGCCAATAGGGTTATCCTTCTTCTGCTTTCAGTTTCCCATCCCCTGGGAAGACCACAAGTGACAGAGGCCAGGTAAGAAAATTATATTCGATGCTGCAGTAAGGGCTTGTTTTGCTTTTTCTCACAACTTGGTGGAGCACATATGTGGTTCACATAAGTTTAAAAAAAAAGAGATGGGAGGAACATTGTCCATGTGTGCGAGAATTGGGAAACATGCTATGTAGAACAACTTTGAAATATTTCCTAGCAAGGATGTGTTGCCAGAATCAGAGGACTGCTAAGAAAAACAAGCAAGGCCACCAACAAGAAGAAGGATAGAAAAGAGGAGTGTCTGATCTTGGGGCAATGCTACTCAGATCTGTAGAATCTGCCCCTACTCAAGTCACTGAGTGCAAAGCAGGAAAAGCAGACTGCAAACACCAAGTGAAATCCCAGAAACTGTTAGATCGTGTGTTAGGTGTGACTGAAAGACAGAATGACAAAGAAGGAAGATGTTTCCTGAGGTTACATGGAGCAGAGATTAAAATCACTGTACTATATAAAAGACCCCCCAACGTACCCAGTGTATATGCTACCAAGGAATACCAACAATAACTATCCCTGTTTGTGAGCAATACAATGCTGTTTTAAAACCCTCTGTAGCCTCTGTATTAAAAGACATGTCTGGTCTTGTATTTCTCAACAAATGTCCCTGTTTACAATTCCTACTGTGGACACAAAAATTTTTTGTGTGAATCTGTGTTTGTGTGGAATTATCAGATGCACCAGCCCATGGAAGGACAAACATGGACAAGGTCAAAGGAAAATATTCTTTAGAATAGCCTTTAAGCAGGCAGAGGAATTAGGCCTGATTTATGAATGTATTTCCACAATTCACTTGAAAATTTGTAATGTCTGTGCAGCCTGGCAAGAAAAAAAGGTGAGGGTAATGTGAAGGAATGCTTCTATTCCAGTTTATTGTAAAATTATCCCATGTTACCTGCTCTAATCCCCTGAAAACAAATTAAATCCTCACTAAGCTGACTTTAAATCAATAGTTTCATTTAAGAATAGTGTGACTTAATAAAAATAAAAAACTAACTGGTCCAGCCAATTTAAGAGGGAAATAAATCATTGCCCAAGGAAAAAAGCAGATTTGACTTGTATATGGGCCACAGTTTTGTTGAGGGGCTAACCTGCTGTCTAAATTAACTTGGGATATATTACAAATCTCATCAGCCTCATTCAGAAATCTGCTCCACTGTACTAGGGAAGAAGATTGCCAAAAAACCAAACAAAAACAAAAAGCCACCCCCCCCAAAAAAAAAACCCTAACTGGAAATGTTATGAAATGAAACAATATTTCTGAGAACACTTAGTAAATCATATAAGAAAACATGCCTTTGAATTGCCCTGAAACATCACCTCACACTCCAGCATCTCCCTTGTCTAACTTGTTCGGAGAGGATGTTTGTGAAGTAAAAAGGATGCTGTATTTGCAGCTAGGGCAAGAGCAAAACATTAGAAATGGGAGAGAAAGGAGCAGAGCAATGAAGAGACAGGCAAGCTGCCAGCTGTTTAATTCATTCATACAGCAAAACTAGTTAAAATAAAAACTTAATAAATTATTTGGAAATCTATAGATTGAATTATCCCTGCAATCTTTGCAGCTTGGTGAAGATATTACTTCAACGTTATTAAGTGTGGACATATTTATCACTAATTTACCTTTTAAATGTTATGAAACTTGCATCATAAAAGTCTTAAAGTTTCAGAAGACCAGAATATAAACAGAGCAGCTTACTCAAATAAGTGCAAGTTATGCATTGCAAGCCACTGACAGCAGGAGAATTTAATAATCCTGATTCCAGTTGAGTTATTCTACGCATTCCTGGATGAATACCTTTCTCTGTCACCATTTTCCAGGCAAGCCTTTGAAAAGTATCTTTTAAATAACCTGTGTAAGGGCACCCCACAAGTTGGCAACAAAGGACAGGACTGGCTTGTCCAGCAGTTCAGGAAATGCTTTAACTATGCACCTGTCTTGTAGCCCACTGTGATAATCTGTAGGAGCTGACAAGGTTTCTGGATTTGCCTCAAATACTTTGATAGCTGAGGAAGGGATTGTGGTGAATCTGTGAGCTTACAGACCTGGCTTAGAATGCAGGACTTTTTATGCAGAATTCCCTTACATTTAGCTGATTCACCCAACACAATCCAAAAAGAGGTCAATATCTTCATCTCGTTTTTTCTTACAACATTCGTGGACCAGTAGGAATAAACACAAATGGTTCTGGTGACGAGAACACTAAGAAGTCATGGGATGAATGAGGAAGAAGAGTTAGAAGCACATGAAGGAACAGTGACAGGGTATAGACTTTATTCTCCATGCTGTACCAACAGCACAGTCTTGCCAGCATTGGCAGGTCCATCATAAAACTACCTCACAGAACTGTTTCAGTGCAGAAGGAAAACAAATAGTAAGATGTCCAAGTTTATAAAAGTGGGGAAAGTATTCTTCTTTACCTAATTTTATTCCTAACAAAAACACTACCATAAAGAGCAATTATATTTAAAAAAAAAACAAAGATGGTCAAGAGTGCCTAAGTTTTCAAGGAACTGGAAGAGATGGACTTTAGGGCTCCAGAGGAAATTGGAGAGCATATTGCAGAGCAAAATGCTCCAAACTGCCCTGAACCTGACTGACAGAATACTATATGACTGTGTTTAACAGGTAGTTTGGAGTTGCAGTTATCCATATTTGTATTCCCCAGTAAGTGCTCCTAGGCTCTGCTATCCCACTGTGCTTTTGAGATATGAGATCTTAAGGGGAGTTGGATCAAGTGGTGTCTCACAAGACCATCTGCACTGGGCCTTTTTTTCTCTTGGTTATAATTTTTCTTATCCTTTCTCGATTCTGAGCCTTCCTATTTATTTGTTATAGGGATAACCATCTGTGCTGGAGCTAGAATGAAGGATCATTGTACATGTTACATTTGTATTTGATGGACTCATTCTTGCTAGATAAAAATACAGTATACAGTTGTACACAGTGTCAGACTGAAAATACAGAAGTTAGTTTTCTTTCTGGTTTGGAATTATGTAAGGAGATTTAAGATGAGCTTCATATTCCTGAATATTTATGGATGCAGTCTCCTGAGTGGGAAGGCCTTCACTATCCTCTAAACTTCTAATTTCTTTTATTTACAAATTCATAGAAATGAATAGTTTCCTTCATGCTAGCCAGAATTTTCCAGGAATCTGTAAAGAGAACAAACAAAGCTGCCCAACTCATTGGGTCGTTCAGTTCTCACAAATTAGTATTTTCAAAGCATACTCTCCTTTTGGACTTCTCAACATTTTTTTTTTAATTCAGCGTCTTCCAACCACAATTAGCACTCTCAGAAACTGACAATATCAGAAATTAGTGGTATCTTTTTGAAAACTTTTCCCCAAGCCGTAGGTCATGACATTTCTGTTTGCAAAGCCTTTCTGTCTTATTGGTTCTCCTCTGGTTTCAGAGCTGAACATTCAGCAAAAGGTGTCTATTTTGCATTTGCAAGGTGTCTTCAAACCAACTGCTGCCTGTAGTAACTTGCAACTTAAATGTGCAAATTCCAGCCTGTTAAAGAGAGAAATGTGAAGAATGCAAATCAGGTCAGAATTGTACTGACAAAATGATAACACTCAGAAAGCACTTGTAAGGTTGTGCAAAAGGTCCACACCTTGAAGCTGAATTTTGAATATTTGCCCTTTAAATTCTATTATAAGTTTAAGGCAAACCTCCAGGTTTCTTAACATTCAGTTTTGACAAGTGAATAAATTACTAAGAGAACAGAATTCATTGGTTTAACAGAAAGGGAGAAAAAGTTAGCATGTAAAGGCACTAGTAAATGATACATTACAGACACCATCATTGTGGTGCTCACATGATACTGTGCTGAGGCAGAAGAATATTTATATTTTTTTCCTAGAAAACAGACACGGACACAACTTCATTGGTTAAAAAGAAATAAATAAGTAAAAATAATGAACTAATGTAGTGAACATACCACATGCACATGTGGCATATACACTACATAGGGAAAAGAAGGAAATAATTACATTTTGAAACCAAAGCATTGCTAGAATTTTTACTTTGTTACTTTGTGCTTAAAGGTTTTTTTGTTTCAAAATTCTAGGTTCCCATTATTAGCAAAAAGGCTTTGCAACCCAAAATAAAATTGTGCGCTTTGCTATTTAACAAGGTTTACATATCTGGGGTCACTCCATCTTCCTGGATTCAATCTACTGGTCAGACTTTCAGATTACACTTGGCTGTAACAACCAGTACATAACAACCAGTTGATAGCACTACTATTAATTTCAGAGTGCTTCATAAATTAGATTTTTTAATCTGTTTGCTTTTATATTTTAATGTCCTTGGCGCCTAATGCACCATCACATTAGTTTTTAATCTGGATAACATAAACTACAAATGCTCAAACGTTCCAGATCACCTGGATGATGAGAAAATAGAAATACTCATTCAAACTTCTGGAGATGAAATTGCAAGAGTTGCAAATTTCTGAGAAGCTCTGGCAGATTCTGAGGATGTGTTTAGCTAGTGCAGGCCACTGTGCATCCCCACAGAGGGATGTTCCCCCTGTGCAGGTGCTCAGCTCAGGAAGCGTTGTGTCGTGACTGCAGAAACCCAGACACCCATTCCCACAACGAGAGTTCCTTGTGTTACTTGCACATGCCTGATGCAATAGGAGCTAAATTTACAGCATGAAAATAGCCACATTTGGGGGCCTATGCAAAGTTTTTCCTTTATAAGGGTGTTTGTTGTTATTTGAAATGAACAAATGCTCTAAATCTTCAATTAGTTCCTTCCTTTCATTTTTGTTTGTGGAATCACAATAAATATTTGGGGTTCCAGATTGTTTTTGTCCATCATTCTCCCCTATCACTGCCCATCATAAGCTTACTATATGTGAAAACTTACCAAGAGACCAAACAAAGAACCATAAATCTTTCTAGCTCATGGTAATCTCACGCATTCCTGGCTCCCAGCTGATCTATCAAGAGGTCATTTGGTTGAAAGCCAACTTGCCAGACCTCCTTCTCTTGTCACTGTTTTAATTTCCTCTTTTGCTTGCTTTATTCTCAGTACTGGTACATTTTAAAAGAAATAGCATTTGCATCTTTATAAGGAATACCACTTTAAATAAGACATTCTTGGGCAAGAACAAAAAAGACCCTCTGTCTTGGAGGATGTGTCTTGACAACTTGGTTTTAGTGTTTGGGAACACATACCACTTTGTTCAGTTCTGTACAAGCAGATAGTTTCAGACTACTATTTAATACTACCCCAAGGAAAAGAAAAAAAAAGAAAGAAAAAAAAAAAAAGAAAAAAAGCAAAGGGAGCACAAATTATTGGCTACTTATCCCAAGCCTGGATACTTACTGTAGACAGCAGTCTTCTCCCTGTCTGATGGCAGAAGTATTTTAAACACACAAGCAATATCTTCTCTTGCAGATTTGTGTATAGTCTGACACACAGAGAATCAGACGCAGGATGGGGGGCAGCAGTCTTCCAACATTGCAAAGGACAAACTTCTTGTCTGGCTGGTTTTCTTTTAGCCTTTATAAGTGAGAAGCACATCTTGGCCATGATTGATCTAACAGTCTGGTTTTGGCTTTCTAGTCCTTGGTCTCTTTCCCAAGCTGGCTGTTGACAGACTATGGAGTATTACACATGGGTTTTAATCTTCAGGAAACATAAAGCATATGTAGCTGGCTCCAAATCACCAGCTCTCTCATACCACAGAAAAGGAAAGATGGGGTTTCGGGGAAGGGCTAGAGTACAGAGGGCTGGGAGTAGTGGAAGCTTAAGTGGAATACAGAGTATTCCATATAACCCCAGCCACTCTCATGATCCAAGTGAGACTGAGACAATTAAAATTACTTGACCAATGTTTCAGCTATTTGAAGCCTGACCAGGAGCTGCATGGCCTCTACAACTATTAGAAAGATTTAAAAAATGCAGCATAGTGTCGTCTCTCCCTCTCTTCAACTGCAGGTATTTCCATTTACACTCAGCTGGTGCGTTCAATCTAATATCATGTTTCATCCTTACCTGAGATGCAGTTGGAAATCAAAACAGTCCTTCAGGCAGAAAAAAAGGGAAAACTTTTCCACAGATGATGTCACTTATTTCTCTCCTTTCCCAGCATTTGTTCCTGTTGTTGTTCTTTGTGGTGAAGGAAAAAAGCCCAAAGAACTCATTTGATTTGCTGCCAGTCAGAGGATGGCAATGCTCTAATTTGATCACATTCAACCCCAAATTCGGGTGATGTGAGTTGAATCCTGTCCCAGATTGTGCAGCTCAGGCCTTTTCTAGACTACAACTCTCTCCAGCCGACAGTGCCACAGCCCAGGGTCAGTAGCACCTCCAGCCCAGCAAAGACCACTGTCGCCTCCTTTGACAGGCTCACAAAACAGGGACTCTTTAGCAAGTTACTCAGGAATTTCCCTGTATCTAGGCCAGCCTTTGACAGAAGAATTGCCTGTGGATCGGTCACAACACATTCCACAATATAATCCAGCAACTGGCCCAGACCTTCTGTAATTAGACCACAGTAATCCTGGTTCCTGCAAAATCCTTTCTCTGCCAATGTCCTTTCTCTGTCAGCAACTCAACAGGTGAGGAACGACCTCACTGATCGAGTTATGACTCTGTCCTACTGTTATTTGATAGCTCTGGGGGGCAGGGGGGAGAGGGGGAATGCCAATAGTTTAAAAGAGCATTCCTGGAAGAAGAAGCCAGGAAAGAAGAGATTGGTGGGAGTGTCAGAGCATTGTCAGATCAACTACATGAAGGATAGGATTTCATACCTCCAGCCAGAAAACACATCCTAAGACTTTTCCACTCTCATATCTTCATATTATAGTATTATTGCTCTTTATAGCTTAATAAGTTTCCCCATTGTTGTGACATATGACAGCAGCACCTGTGTTGGTGGATGAAGCAAAGTGGGAACAATGCCTTGTTTTCTGTAACAAATACCTGTCAATTCCAGATTGACAATTTCTACTTAAGATAATTTACAAAAGGAAAGGTAAAACACCCTCTCCTGGGGTATTATGAAAAGAAATAACAAAACATTTGATATATGCTTTTACAAATGGAACAAAACCTAAAGCTTTATATTAACAGTATAAAAGAAAATAATAGAATGAAAAAAATTTACATATTACCTGATTGACAGTTGCTACAAAAAAAAATTATATCTATGCATATATTCTTACCTGCCACCCTGTTCTTCTAAGTTCTTCTAAGCCTTCTGATGTTTACATTCTTGTAATGAACTTTCTTACGTGCTTTTCTGTAAATGCTTATTGCTTTGCATTCTTTTCTGGAGGAGGAGAAATTTGATGGACTATTGGTTTGTCCAATGTCACTGGAGAGGTGGCACTCTCATCCTCCATTCCACTGTCATTTTTGAAAATCTGTAAATGTTGGAGTCAGAAATTAAACTGCCCTTCTTTTTACCTTGGAGATTCCAGTGCCTGCGTCATTTTATTTTGTGTCCTATAGCAACACTGACCTATGAAATATATTCATTTGGAATCTGGGTGAAAATCTTCCTCTTTCTCTTCTGGACTGACCTAATGGAGCCACAAACCACTCCAAAAGCCATGATCTGTAGGTGATGAAAGTGGCTTTGGCCTCCAGGACCAAGATTCACTCACTCATTGAATGCAAGGCCATACATGTGGTTTCTATCAGTGCAGCCAGGATGTTTCTAGCATTTGCCAGAGCAGAGCAAAAGCTCTCGTAGAAAGGGCTGGATGCTCTTTGGCAAGGGACTGATTTAGCAGTGCCCTCCTTCTTGTTGCTGCTTTTGGGGGGGTTGGTGTTTAGCTTTTCCAGGGTGCTGACCACCCTCGACTGGACCCAAACAAGGAAAAAACATGACATGTCTTCCCCCAAGTGCCCTATCTTGGGCAGCACCGTGCAGAGGGTGCTCTGAGGGAGGGAACGAGCCCCCTTTGCTGCTGCCATCTGCGCCCAGCGCCGCGCGGGGCCCGCAGAGCGCGCCGTGGCTAATGGACACATTAGCGGGAGGCCGTGCCTGCTGGAATACGGGCAGACAGACGGCGTGCTCCGGGAACGTGTTCCCTTAAACACATCGCTTCCCTATTCCCTACCTTCGGCAACTCAGAAAATGGCACTTCATTAATGTTATTCTAGACAAAGAGCGGCGGAGAAATGTAACGTTTAAAAAAAAGCCTATATTTTTAAATTGAGAGAGACCAATTACAAAAGCTATAAACACTTTAATCATTTCTCTGAACATGTGGAAATACATACATTGGGAACCTTTTTCATAGGAAATGCTGAAATCCTTTTCTTAATGGCACATTTTCTTAATGGCTTTACAGTTTCTCAGTTCATTTCAAAGGGCTGTTATTTGTTATGTGGACATAAGTTTAGATTATGGTTTAGAATGCTGAGAGATGTTTGAAAGAATTATCTTGTGGATGGTGGCAGCTACTTTTGCGTTGCCTTCTGTTCTTGCTTTGAAATATATGGGGGTGGAGATACAAGGAGGTAGAATGTCTGTGTGCTAAATATTCCTCATAAAAATGTGGGGTGAAATCCTGTCCCAAGTCAAATCAAGAACATATCTGGTATTGCTTCATCTTCCAGATTTTTTCCAGGTATTTTACTTTATTAAGTACTAAAAGTTTATTAAAAAGTATGTATCTATTATTTGCAAGTAGTTGTTTTTACCTTATGCTATGAATCTTTGATCTTTGGGGGCATAACAATGATTGCAAGACTGAAAGAAAAATTAAAGAGCAAAAATGTGTTGTATAAAAAGAAGTCATGATGGGGGCTTTGCAGATGATGAAGTCAGAAAATTAGAAAACATTGATAATTTCTGGAGACAGAATGCTCTTTCTAAAAGATTAAATGTGGGCTACATGAGTGTCTTAGAATAATGTGGAGGTCTTGGATGAAATCCCAGCCTTGTTGAACACAATGGGAATTTTTCTTTTCACTGTAACGAAATCAAGTTTTCATTTGCCCCTCACTTTAAAAGCATGTGGAGGCACACTGGAATTTCTCCTTTGGACACAAATCTTGTCTGATTTAGACATTCTCACTCCTTTCCTGTCCTGCACTCTGCTCCAGGTCTTCCAAAGCTCCAAGCCTGGGTTCCTTCACTATTCAAGTATCTCACAGAAGGGAATTCTTGCCCTAACTCAGAGACTGCACTGATTCCCCAAACACCTAATTTATACAAATTGCATTGAATAACTATCAACACCCCTCTACCTTTGGTAACAAGCCCATTCCAGTGACTCTGAGCACTTATACAGACGGGAAATTCAGAATGAAATTTTTGGGAGGTTCAGAAATAAACCTATGTTAAAATCTTCTTGTTCATATTCAAGTCTTGCTGGAAACACTAGAGTATTTAGGGGTCTCTGGGAAAGAAAAATTTAAAACTGAAATAACAATGGCACACTTGATGGTTAAATCAGCCTCAATGTCTGGATTTGCCCTTACTTCAAAGCAAGTAGGGATTGCTAACACAATGCCACACCGTGCTTATGTGAAGTTAGACCTGCAGCTCCCTTGGAAGCCTTTGAGCTCAAGTGGGTGTCAGCCTTCACCATCCTGTGTTCTGATTTCCATCTCATTGAAAGGAGAAGGGATGTGATTGCTGGCAAATCCTAAATGTTTGTAATTCTTAGCACTGTAAACATAGCCTCTAAGACATTATTGCACTGTTACAGATATTTTGCTTCTGTTTGTTGATGTAAAGGAATAGTCTGGGTCATTGATCTGATGTCTTCCATCAAAATCCAGATTTTGCACTAACACCTCTTCAAAATGACAGGGCAGGTTTGATGTGATCACTGGGATACGCCCTGTGAGGCATCACCACTTGGTCAAAAACACAGATAGTAAATTTTAACTGATGTGGGCACAAATCCATTTAAAGTTTGGTAGGTTTTAACCCTAACTACTGTGTCTGATTTCACAAGCCACAAACAGTTTTATTGATGGAACACTAAAATCTGTAACTTTAGTATTTTTCCCCCACCACCACACACACGCACTGGAAGTCCACCTGGCATTTGGAAGACAGCTACACACCCTCCATATTACAGAGTATTGTGGAAGATTATATCCTACTGCTTTTTTTGTTTTGATCAAAGTCTCACATTACCTATTCTACTTGCAGACTATAGTCCTTGCAGGACTTATTCTAAGCAGAAGTAGATGCAAATTTCCTCCCCATCTGCATCATGGATTGCTGCTTGCCACATGCAGGCTTTTTACATGCCCAGTCATCTCAATTACAGTGTTGACAGGGCAAACATTACCCAAAAATTTTAGGATAATTCATGTAATTTGTGCAATTAATCTGTGGTTTACACAGTGCACAAAATTGTTGGAATGGTCTCACTTGTTGGAGGATAGGAGATAAATTCCCCAAATGTCAACCTCTAAAGAACATATTCAAACAATGACATTGCTCTTTGTCTCTGGGGGTGAAGACTGAGCCTGCAAACCAGATGTCCACCATGCTTTACACCCAGAGAAAGAGAAGGCATGTGCTTGTGTGCATGCTTGCCCAAGCATGTATGTGTGGTGGGGGGGAGAGAGAGAGGGAGAGAAAACCTTGGAAAGGAAAAAATCTTCCTGTCTTTAAACAAACAAAAAAAAATTTTAAGCGTGTGCCTCACAGTGAATAAAGGACACTTGAAATATGATGAATTTGCCTTCCTCATTTAGCACAAATGATTCCTGTATTTTAATCCCAACCTGTATAGCAGGATGTTTCAATGACTTTTCTTAGCTGTTTGAAACAAGCTGGGAGGTCTGCAATATTTCATGTTGTAGTTCTTCCCAATAAATTTGAAGTTGGATTGCACATTGCAGCTGTGTGTTGCATATCTTAACAATTATAACTAGTGCAATATGAACTACTTCAATGTGTAAATGGTGCCCGAAGAGCCAAAAGCTTCCTCTTAGCCATTCAGATAGCCTGGGAATCTCTGTGAAAAATGGTTACTGGAGCATCATCCAACCCATGGAGAAGTTACAAGGAGTTCTCAACAGTGGACATTTGATGGATGCCTCTGGGAAAGAAAAGGGAGTCCAATGGATGTGGGATAGGGGAAGATTCTCATGGCATCCTGCCCTGGGGTAGCAATATCAGTCATTGTTTGGTGCATGAATGCACCAGATTCAACAAATTCATGCTTCCAACCTGAGGAATGATGAAAGGTGGGAGGACCTTTATGCAAAAAAAGGAATGTGCACCACTCACATAGTAAGACTGAAGCAGCAATTGGACTCTCAGGAGGGCCTGTAGCTCTGGGACTTCAGTGAACATCTAGAAATGCTGTGCACAGCCCAGAGACAACTTTATCAATATACAAGAGTAGAACACAGAGCTCCTCATGTCCAAGAAATCTCCATAGCCATCAATAAGATTAGATAGCTTTATTGCTTTCATTAGCCAGTGTCAGATTTTTATGCCAGCTGAGGCACAGGTAAAGAAAGGATTGGGTCCCTTAAGATATAGTGCTCATGTGATTAGCCTTTCCACCCAGCCCAGCACACGATGCCTTATGTATTTACATGACTGTCTTATAGTACTGCTCAGACACCACAAAACCTGTAATTTATTTCTTCCCCGTAATGTCTCTAAAAGGGAAGTGCCATTACATCCATCTCACAAATAAGGAAAAAAAAATCACTGAGGAGCTCAGCAGAAAGAATCACCCCAGAAATTCACCCAGGATGAAAGAGGGTGCTAGAGTCCCTCCTTACAGACTGGCCAAGCCTATTTCTTCTTGACATCTGTGTGTGATTTGCTAATATTCTCAGAAGAGCAGATGTTACAACAGCCTTCCCTCCCACCAGTTCTCAAGCATGCTGGGAGGCCCTTCCACTTTGAAGGTTTCAGGTCACATTTAGCCTAAATCCATCTTTTTGCAATCAAACAGAGAAACACCTGTCAGTTTTGGGGAGCACACTTCAGCTTTAGGAGGTGAGGGACACTGAATATGGAGAGAAGAACAAAAGAACATCTGCTGGTGCTCACCCCAGGGCAGGAGATCAAAGATCACCCTTTTTCAAAGGTGGTCATACTGTCCAGGAACATAAAACAAAAGACAAACTGTGATTGATAAGTAGATTCTATCACTCCATAGACCCCTAACAACAGAGAGAATATTTGTTTATATTTTCTATATCTTTTTACATATTGCTTCTTCCCTCTCTCAGCCCTTGTCTTTTGATTTCAACTTGCTTATTACTCTTTTCCACTATTGTACTCCTTACATTTTGGATTCTGGTTTATGTTCAAGTTTTTGTTTTACTAGAAATGCAAAATCCTGGTGGAATTAAAACCCAAATTGGATTTAGAGTACTGCTTAATTTGAGCTCTGGTGTCCCAGATGTTGGTTAGGTGCTCTGAACACTGTAAAATTTAATAATATTTTTCATCTAAAAAAGATCCATTAACATAACGCTAGGGATGAGTTGTGCTGAGAGCCAATGGAAGCCAAAAGAAATCTGAGTAAATGTTGAGAAAGTGCTTTTTCTCCCCTCAATTCCCATCCTCTCCCTGGGCTTTACGTACTGCAGCACATGTGGAGGGCCCTTGTAACACTAGGAAATGCTATACAGTTGTGGTTTCACAGAACAAAACAAATTGTCTTACCTCCTCTAATATTTAATCCAGATTTGTAGCTTCCCAGTGCGCCGCTGTAAAATCACCCAGTGTGGCGGGGTCCTTCGATAGCGCGGGAGTGCCAAGTCTCAAGGTGGCTGAGCGGAGGGTTATGTTTCAATTTGGCAGTGGAGCACCATTTCCATAGACAAATTAACATTGTTTCATTTCATTTTGACACCATAATGTCTTTTCCATAGACCTGCACTGACATTGTCGTGAAATCATTGCATCCCAATCAAGCGAATGGGAAATTAGCACCGTGACACAAAACATACTGAGAAAGTAACCACAGCTTAGTTTATTTGTCAAACTGAAATACCTCAGCCACCTTCAAATGCATTTTCTGAAGCACCAGAAGACTCAAGTGCAGGATTCAACACAAATAAAACATAGCCCGCTAAATATGCTCCTTTCATTCAAAATTTAGGAAAGCTGCTACAAACTGTTGGTCCTTACTGCTGGCTCTGCACATTAGGGCTTATGCCCTTCCTTCCCTCCCTCTCTCAGCTTTTCTCTTTGGTGCTTGGTGAGGGTTTGCAGTTCCAAGGAATCAGTGCAATCCCTGTGTCCCTCAGCTGCCCAGCGTGCTCAGTTGCAGCAGGTGCTGGGAAACTTTACTGTTAGCATTTTGATGGGACTTGAAATGGAAATAATCTTGGGATTTCCACAGTTTGAGCTTGAGGACTTTGGTGATAATGCTACTATTGAGGGCTAAATTTAGAACCACAAAAATCTCTGTTTACATGGGAAACATCCTGTTTACTTTAACATAGAGAATAAGCAGGAAAGGAAAAGAAACCCCAGTAGTGGGTCACATATCCAATATTCCTCTATGCCAATATTAGTGCTAGAATATCAACCTACATTACAATTTTACTTTCTCTTAATTCCATTCATACATATACACTAATATTAAAATAAGCCAAGATGCACAGCAAACATTCAAAAATGTCCAAATTTGCCTCTCTCATGCATATCATACACTATAACTCCGCTATTGATATCTGTCACCTTTTTCTTTTGTGCCAGTCCACAGCAGACCTTTCTCAACTCACAGAATCTGCTCCCTCCTCATTTCCCCTCCAAAGCCATTCCCAGTGCCCCACTGCTTCCCTCAACTCTGTCTTGCACAGCCCATTCATCCCATCTGATGGAGGAAGCATCTCTACTGCCCTGGGTTCTGCTTCTGTAACATTATCAGGTGAGAGCACTGGGTGACAAAGAATTGGTTTTATTTTGCCACAATCATATATTTTGGGCTTTTGGAACCAAAAACGTCTGCACCTCTTCCAAAACTCTGAGATTACAATCCTGCCAGCAGGACTTTGGTTCAGTAAGGAGAAGCTTTCAGATAAGGGGAAGGCAGTACTTTTAAAAGTGGTGGTAATCTACATCTTATGTATCAGCTCACACCTTGCACTCTCTTTTGAGCTGATGGGGCTATAAACATCATCATT
Source organism: Melospiza georgiana (assembly GCF_028018845.1). Lineage (NCBI taxonomy): Eukaryota > Metazoa > Chordata > Aves > Passeriformes > Passerellidae > Melospiza > Melospiza georgiana. Next base: position 96,062,888 of record NC_080430.1, on the reverse strand, counting down.
TAACACTCATTCACCCCATCTATGGGCCCCTGCCAACAAGGTACCCCTGAGCAGAGTTCAGCCAAGCTGATGCCTAAATGGGACTGTACCATAATCCTCTCCCTGCAGCCTGGCCCCAGGGACTTTTGCTTGCTTGTACTTGTGGAAAGGGAACAAAAAAGCAAAAAATACAGGCAAAAGGTTAAAAAAAATTAATTTCCACATTCAACAACAAAGCAATTTTCTTTCACTCCTACCATCTCAATCTAGTCCATTTTGTATATGGAGGAAGTGAATTAGATTGAGCCAAATTCACTCTTTTAAAAATCATCTAGGCACTGCCTTTCAATTTTCAGTGTCTTTTCGTCTTTGATGTGTTCATATAGTTTCCACTTACACTAGACAAGAATCTCAGATATTCATGAAGAAGCAGCTGGGCCAACTCGCCTGTCACTTCACTCTCTTTCACGCTGCCCTGACAGCATGAAGCAGATGAACTCTAGTGGGTATCACCCTCTGGAATATTTCTCTTGCTTGATGAGAACCCTCTGTTGTCATCAGGCTGTTGGCCAAAGCAGTGACTTGGGAGGTGTTTGCCTCTTCCCAGCTGGCATCAAATTACTGTAACAGCCTCTCGGATCTTCTAGAATAAGAAGGAGTTCAGGATTAAACTCCCGCCCTGTTTGTAAAGACTGTATCCAGAACTGTATTCCTCATATTCATCCCACCCCGAGGGTGAGTGCTCACATGCAGCCAGGCCGTGTCACGCTGTGGAGATTTGTCCATCCCAAATGCCAGCCCCTAGGGAGCACCTAGCTGAGCAGCCCCATATCAAAAAATGTGAACATGTTCCTCTTTCTCCAAGCAGAAAGTCCTTGAAGGGCAACCTCTGACCTTCTGGAACTATACTTGTACTCTCAATTGCTTTTTCAATGGTCTATACTGGTCTGTGGACCATTTTACCCCTCTAAGGTCTTTTCATGCTGTTCTAAGTGGCCAGAAAAGTGAACAGATCCTGCTCCCAAACCTTGCCCTGACTACTGTATGACAGCTTTTTCAAAGTATTAGGTGGTGAGAGACCAATTAGGGCTCTAAGTATAATTTCCAATTATTCATTCCTTTACCTTAGCAGAATCACTCTTAGTTATACTATTTTCTAGCTCCTTTGCATGGAGAATAAAACACAAAAATCCAGTCTGGCATTTGTGATTGTTTTGAATTGCCTTTCCAGCATTTTTTAATCTCAAGTTTATGCTTATTCAAATTATAGTTAGTCTGTTTATCAAAATCCTATGCAGAAAATATGCTAATTGGCAGAGAAGCCCTTTTTTCAGTGTCAGCTTGCTCACACTGGATTCCTTACAAATGGAGCTGTAGTTTATTTTACAGAATACCTCCCAGCCCACGACTTCCTCAGGTGTCTGATGCAAACCAAAATGAGCACCCAGCTGACATCTTCCTGGGATCGAGCAGATTCGTGGGGTGAAACCACACTGTGATAAGTGCACTGAGGAGATTAGGAAGGAGGAAGCTTCTCAGAACAAGGCTGTAAGGCACCATGGTGCTTTTGTTTCAAAAAAAATCTAACAACAGAAAGTTGCCACATTGATATAACTCTTCCAAAAATTGGCACGTGTCTGTTCTTCAGGAGCTGTGCTGTTATTGTGTTGTTTGGCTGGTCGCCTGCCTGTGGAGGGACAGAGAAAGGGAAACAGAGAAAAGCAAAAAAAAAAACCACTAACTTAGGAATCATTTCAAAGCCTGAGATGTGGACAGGTTTGCCGAAAGATATCTTGGAACTGTACAAGGTAAACATGGTCTAAATCACCTGCTTTGGGAAGATAAGTACCACGAGTTCTCTAAGCTAAATGTACACCGCTGAAATTTGATTGAAAACTTTGCGATGTGAAGACTGAAAATCACAAGAAGGAGGCAGGCAGCGTTTAATCTCCTGTTGGATGACAATTCAAGATAGACTGATAGAGATACCTGCTGCCTGATAAACCAGTCAATATTGTAGACGGTAGATACTTGCAGGAAACAGACACTACATCGGGGGAAAATTTCTCAGTAGTTTTACATTTTCATCCTGTTCTCAGCTCCCTGCTAAGCAGGATGAGACTTGTATTTCCCTCTGTTAAGTTATTGCACTTCAAATGCTGTGAGCACCCCAATTTCTTTTCAAGGGCATGTTGTTTAAGGTAGAGTAATGTGTACAAAATGTATGCATGAAATCCAAGGAATTTTAAATGCCTGGAAAGTACAGGATGATAGAAACCAAAGGTGACAGATCCAGCCACTATTCTGTACTAATTTTTAATGTTGTCTATAACAGAAGACTTATTTGCCCACTAAGCTACTCCAAACGCGGTGGTGATGTTTAGGATAAGCTGCGGGTCTTTCAAACAAGTTTACCTGGGTGTGAGACCAGACAGGAAAGTATATGAAGTTTTAAAAAGCTTGGGGAAATCACAGACAAGCAGAAAACACTATTTACACTTCTCTTTGAAAGGACTCGGACAAGTCACCATATAGATATTCTCACTACAACACTTCAGACTTTGTGTGCACCAATCCTTCGCGTTATGTTTATTACGAGAGCTAAGACAGCAGGCTTTCTAGTGGCTCTCTGCTGCTGCTGTCTTACTATGATTTTCCTATCTTTTAATTAAAAGTATATTTCACAGCCAAGCCAAATGTTTCATAACAACAAGAAGGAAATGCAGAGAAACAGCAAGGAAAACTTTTGACCTGCTGCGGACTGAACATACTTCTTCTTGCCATGCAATGAGACTAAATCATCACATGCATTGCTGATGGACATTCATCATTATTTCTTCCCAAACTGAAGGCATATTTCATTTTCCTGAAGCCTGGATTTTCTCCAAGTTTTGCAGAGAAATGTTGTTGCCATTGGAGCTTGTTGCTGTGTGTCACCACCTGCTGGCAAACATCAGTTGAGGGTTTCTGTCTTGATTGTGCAGCTAAAACAGTGCAGACAAGGACTTTTATCTTCCTTGATAGAAACAGATAGGTGGCCACAAACAGAACATATGTTATTCAAACAGACTTTTGGTATTGAATGCATATATTCAGACCAAGCCTGTTTGTATAACACGCAGTCTGGATTGTGCAAACCATTACTCAGATAACTAGCTCTTAATATAAGAGAAAAGATGCAATAGCATAGAAAAGTTTATCAGTACGGGAAAATGTTCACAGACAAACCTGCACAGAAAAATTAATAACTAAAAAATTAAATATACATGGCAAATGCTGCTGCATTATTTAATTAAAAATAACATAGAGTGAAAACTCACAGTAACCTTCCAGAGACAGTCTCAGGTTTAAATTTCCAGATCTATGCTATTTATGTTATGGGTTTAATGATTGGAGTTTGGGGTTTTCTCTTTTTCTTTTCCTCCACAGATGTTTTTAAGAAATCAGACCTTTGAATATGAAAGTATATTTTGAAGCATATAACATTTATTATATCACCCTAACAGATAAACGTGCCTTGCACTGTGGGCTCTAATGCTGATAATTCATATCATTTATCTGATAGATCAGGAGCCATTACGGCTTGTTGTGTAAATTCATATTTTGGCACTCTTTAAAAAGTGGATTATTATTGACCCAATAGACCGTAACAGCTCCAAAGAAGCCATTACTGTCTATTGTGTAAGTCCTTCATGGCGCGTGTTTTATTGACCCTTTGGAGCCATCGTGGTCTGTCTTGTCAATCCGGATGCCACACGAGCGTATTAAGGCTGCCTGCGCAATATCCGTGCAGCGCCGCAGTCCCGTTATTGATGCGCGCCCCTGCAAAATCACATTTTGAGCCACGTCATCCGGCTGGCTTTCTGCTCAGGTTCCAAAACACCTATTGTTCTGGTTCACATCCTGAGCTAGAGACAAGGGCTACAAAAATCTCCTGGATGTAATGAAGCCATGCCTCTTTTTCCCTTTAAAAAAAAAAACAAAAAAAGAGTGAATGTCAGGCTCTCACTCACCAGGAAGAAAAGAGAAATGGTTGTGTGTGATCAGATCATCCCAGTTCTTCTTCATGACCCCTTCTCCTCTCCCAGCTATACAGATATAGAACAGCACTGTATAAATAGTCCTTCCTTAATAGTCCACAAAAGCCACCTTGCTGGACAGCAGAATGTCCATCTTGCCTGTGCAGGGGGAAGACAAACAGGGTTCACTCTCTGCTTGTCTTTCCCCTGATGACCACCCTGCACAAGGAGCAAGCAGGCTTGCACACAGCCCTGGGCAGAAGGGTTCATGTTCACCATGTCCACTGAGGGGCCTGGACCTGAGGGCTTTAATGAGAAACAGAAGAGACAAAAACGAGACCCCCATAGAAAACCTGTCCTAAGGGAGTGCCTACTGCTTCTTCCAGGCTGGAAATAACTCCCTGGCCAATCCTGTAAACAAAACTCCTGCAAATCCTTCTTATCTGGCTGACCTGTCTGTTAGGCAGCAGACAACTCCACCCTGAGCATCACTCTGCTTAGCACACATCTGTCAAGGCAAACACAGCTCACTATCAGGAGCCTGTTACCTGCAGACAATCTCACTCCTTTTCTTCCAAACAGAAACTGCACAGAAACCACACATCCTGAACCATCTCCAAAGCAATGTCTTCCTGGGGCCAGATCAAATTCAGCTGAACAGCCAGTGGGGTTAAGTTCAACCTGCAGCTGCCTAAATGCTTGAGTTATTCCCATGCCTGGCATAATAAAGATCCAGTGTTGGCAGTGCTTGCTTGTCTTATACATTCATAAATATTTATCCAAATATTAATGAGCAGAAAAACAATTTATTTCTTTTTTTTTTCCTAATTGTAACATCAATTCTAATATATTTTGTTACTTAGTCACCTCACAAGTATATTGATTTTCTTATCCACCAATAGGTATTTAAATGTTTTACAAGTGCATGCCAGGATCCTGAAATGAGAACTGTGTTTGGAACTCATAGCAGAGCTAGTACTTTTAGATTTATTTGGGTTTTTTTCCTAGCACAGTGGAAGCTATGCAATAAAAATTCATCATAGAGGATGGGTAGTGATTTCATGCAATGGACATCTCTGAAGGATTCTTCAGACAGTACACAAATGCAATGTACACATGCAAAATGCACAGCGGTTTTCAGAGGAGTGTTTGTTCCTACCACTCTTCTATACACATTGTTTTTCTCCTTTCACACCAACACACACACCCCACTCTTGTGCATAATACTGACATAATTTACAATTTCTCGTTACAAGTGAGTTCAAGTTACAAGTAAGTAAGTCTGGTTAGTTGGAGTAAGTTCCAAGACAGCATTCAAGATCTTTGCTTGTAATTTAGTTTCAAATTCAGCAGCCTGCTAAAGCACATGGCTGCCTGAGTGCAGGCAGAGAGTCCCAGCAAAGCCAGCTACCTGCTTAGCCAGCTTGCTGAATTGAGGCCTCACTTTTGATAGATCTCAATGACTTTTCATCACCCATCTAGATAACAAAAGATACAAGTAATCTGACCTTGCATAGTAACTGAAAACTTTTTCAGCGATATTACTTGTGACAGCTGTATATTTCCTCAGAGAGGAAGATAAATCCTTTGGTCTCTGCAATTCACTAAAAGAACAGTTTATTAGTTCAGCATTTCCTTGTGTGTGGCTGGAAATTTTATCGGGTGCTCACCAACACCCTACTGTGCATTGATGCAGAGGACCACAGAAAATAACCTCTGTTGCTGATAAGAATTAGACATGAAACCCTCTTCTTTCTGCATAGCTACCCATAAACTCTCTAGGTGGCATGTACAAAAGATGGAGATTGTCTGACATTAATGGAGGTGCATTTCTGATCCAGGAGGCCCAGCTATTTCAGGCAGTTGAGAAATTACTCTCAGTGCCCTTCCAAATAATAAAAAAAAAAAGGGAAAAGTGGAAAGTTTTGTGTGTTTTTTGTATGGACATATTTTGTCAATGCCTTTTATCCTGATAGTGGTTTATTTGTCATTTCTGTGGCAAAGAGAATAAAAAGGTCTCCTGATCTATCCAAACTATGCAAAATCTTTTTGCCTTTTCCTTAAGAATCTCAAAAAGAATTTAGATAGAGCTGGTATCAATAAAGTTCATACATAGATTACAAAGTTTACGAAATAAACACATATATTTTATAAAAGGTAGCTTTACTTCTTTTCTAATTCACTTATTTTTAGAGATAGGAATTGATTTGTTCAGAGGGAAGAATAGCAGCTTCACCACCAGCTAGCTTCAGGGGAGTTATATCCGATACACTCTGTTGTAAGCAAAGGTAAAATTTCAACCCAGTATCCTGGTTTAAGGGCTCCTTTCCTTCTCCTCACAGGTTTCTGAGACAAGGAACAATTTGTAATGCTGCCACTTGAAGACCCTACAAAAAGAGGGCATGGAGATTCAGCTGAGCTCAAAGCCTATGAGGGAGCCAGGTCTTAGTTTAACTCAGGAATAAGGACCTCTGGGCATATTATGTTCATCTCTCTCATCCCCATGATAGCTACAGGTAAGGGAAACCAGAGCAGGCAGCTTCATCTCAAGACTAAAAAAAAAAAAAAAAAAATTGCACTCATATAATATCCCTACAGTTCAGATCAGAAAAATGCACAAACACATTTGGCAACCATTGTCATAGGTTATAGTAGGAACTCCCAGTATCTGATTCAGTACATAGCCTTACATATGAAAAAAAAATGATCAGAGGTTTTGTATTTCATATTTCTATAGTAGTATTCCAATTCTGCTCACAAAACCATGGACATGCAAGCCTTTGCCTGGCTTTCTCAGGGCACACAGCTGATGAGCTGCCTAAAACAGCAGGGCCACTGAGAAAATACAACCAGAATGTGCAGCATCAGGATCACCTCACTCATAAACTCCTGACAGGCTGAATACACCAGGGCTGGAATTACTGGAAAGATGATGATTTACCTTTTTCCCAACTGCAGACAACTCTGAATCCTGCCACAAAAGGCAAACAAAAAACCAAGAAAATATTTGATGACTTTGTGTTTTTCTATGACAACCAACATCATTTATGATCCATTATGTAATGACATGAGCATTACACATTGAAAAGATGTCTAAAAAGATGTTGTAAATAAACATTTCTGGTTTGCAAACAGGAAGCCAGAGATATTACTGTGAAGCTGAGAGGATGGGGTTTGATTCTTGAAACATGAGTGATTTGTTTTTTCCTTCCATCTCTTCCAAACTCATGGTGCAGTCATATTGTTATTAGCTAATGCATGCCATTTTCTCTCCACTGTTATAGCTAAAATATAACTTGGGGGAAAAAATGAACAGCGATAGAAAGACAGACTAGACAGATACAAGATGAGAAGAAAAAGTGGCAAAAAGCTAAAATGGAGGTATAAAGTATCTGAGGCTCCAGGGATTCAAACCAAGTGCTGGAAGAGTCTAATCTCCAACAGTGGCCCATTGCAGGGGCTTAGGCCAAGGCACAAAGTCAACAAGAATTAATATTCTGATGAGGGAAGGACCTTCAAATCACACATATTGCATATGTAGGTGTGTTCTGTCTTATGGGAGGTGTTTTTCAGGTGTGAGCACTCATCATGGCAGTTAAAAGGGTACAAAGAGTGGTAACACGTTACGCTAGCCTAAGTATTTCTGGGAAAGAAAACAGAGTTTGAGTCTCAAAAATCTTCTTTGAGGCTAAGCCAAGCAACAGACTTGCAGGTAGGCTTTGCTGATTCCTTTTCAGACCTGGAGAAGGGTCTGTATGCTCAAAATCCTGTCTGGATTCTGAGCTATGTTTCTCAGTCCATTAACAATCTCTCCACAAACCCTGCAAGGCTCCTGTCCTTAACTACTACAGCACTTCACCTGGCCCTGGCTTGAGTGACTGTGCAAACTCCTGGCAGCGGGAGGTTTTAGCTGGCCAAACCACACACTTTTCCCACTGCACAGGGGGTCACACTGCCAGCTCCTGCCCAGCCCTCCTTGTCCTGTCCAGCATGGCCTGCCAGTCAACATGGGAGGTGCTGGAGGGCTCACCACCATCTTCCACCAAAGCAGGATTAGGCCTTTTCTCTTTCTGACATATTTCAAAACATCCATTTTTTTCTAGCTGTTCATAACAGTTGCCCCATCCAGGCATCAAATAAACACTGGGTTTTTTATCCTGGCATTGGTGTTATTGTGAAGGAAGTTTTCAGTCAAACAATACCACTGAATAAAATCTTTTTTCCTGACGATGTCATGTGACAATTTTTTTGATTTAACCTGAATTTCTAACCCATTTTAAACCTGCCATTTTTTTCTCACATTAATGGGAAGAAATTTTTTTTCTTCTTTTTCTTATTTCTCTGTCTTTTCCCCCCCTTCAGTAGATGAACTTTAAATGCAATAGTGCTCATCCTAAGTGACCCTGCCTGCTGGGAGTAATTGTCTAGAGGAGAATAGAAGAATATAAGAGCTTTTGTGCAAGGGAATAGAGAAGACAGACTTTATTATGATTCTGAATCATAAGCCTGCTCTCTTTTTTTTTTTCCTTTCTCTCCCTTTCTTTTTTTTTTTGGGGGGGGGGCTGGTTTCTAACAGCTGTTTCCCATCACAATCGGTGTTTGAAAGACACAGCAAAATTGAGTGTATCAGTATCACAATTAGTTTCACAGGCGGCTAATAACTTACTTGCCAGCCATGCCTGATTTAATCAGGACAGTCCTGATTTATGGTTGTTTGTCCCAGTGTCCGATTTTCTCTGCCAGTTCCAACACAAGGAGATGCATGCAGCCTGCTTCTGCACTCCGTCAGGGCCACCAGTTCACTTCAGTGGGCTTGCTGCACTGGAGGGGAAAAAGGAGGAGGTAGCTGAAATGAGAAGTCTGGAGTCCTCTAACACAACCCAGGAAACAAATTCTTCTTCCTGTGATAAACAGAGCAGCTCACACTGGTGCAGGCGTGCCAGGCTGACGTGTAGGGGCTTGTACATTTATCAAGGTATCTCACAGTGGCCTGCTACCCCCCTCTTCCCTTGTGACCTGGAGGAACCTCCTGGGTTGGGGTCAAGAGGTGATTTTAGCAGCACATTATCTCAAGCCTGCAAGGCCCTGAGCTGCTGCGAGTGAGTCTTCTGTCAATGGTGCCAAATTACGCGTGGCTCATTTTTGCGAAGTGATCTACTGCTGCTGCTCATTGGGGACAGAGCTGAGACCATCCAACTCATTTTTCTTAAGACTGCAAGCTGGTCTGGAGGAAGTCCCAGCAGCAAGAGCCCGGCTCATGCCTTTCTCACTCAGCAACTCTACTCCTCGGAGCTGAAAAAAATGTCCATGAGAAGACATTTAATGGATCGGTTGTAGCTCTTAAAAGATGAGATCTGAGGCACTCCCGCCTGTGGCTAGAAAAGGGTAGGAAAAAGAAAAGAAGAAAACAGGTTTGTAGGAGGCGTTTGGCTGGGTTGGCTATACCAGTGTTCTTCCTGCTTAAAAGAAAATAGGCAAATTTTTTCCTTAAAGAATACAGAAAAGTAAGAAATATTATGTTATAAACAAGCATCTGAAATAACACCCACAGGGCTCTTCAGGGTAGATTTCTCTACAGGCACCTGAAAATTGCCCCAGTGCTCTTCTTCACATCTCTCTGCAGCACTCTCTGTACTGGAATTGCTACAAGACCAGAGCAGTGACTATGCCTCCACCGAGCCAAGCGCCCTGCCCACAGCTGTCTCACTTTCACTTGGGCTCCCCAAAATATGGCAAGGTAAAAGGTCTGCTTATATTCAGTGTTTCTTACTCATCTTTCAGTTTGCTTTGGTTTGGTTTTGCCTATATTTCTGAAATGGAGTGAAGGCTGATGCCCAGACATGTAGCTGTGGTTTCTAGATGCCACTACTGTACCAATAACCCTCAGGGATGTCTAATCAGGAGAGCTGGAGTAGGTTCATGTCAGAGGGAGTCTGTGCACTGTGATTAAGAGTGTTTTCAACCCGTGAACAGAGGGTTTTTGCTTTAGTTTGAAAGATTGTCATGGAAAATCCCTTGTGTCACCTGTTTTAAAAGGCATGTGTTACACTCCTATAGCTGGCTCTGAAATGTGAAAGACAAGATGGGCCTTGTCATCTCCTTCTCAAGTCAGGGATCCAGAAATCTCAGCTCCCTGGTTTGAAAGGGGAGGTGCAAGCAGATGCTTTGCACCTTCCATCTATATGCTGGGAGATCACACTGCAATGGCACTGCTTATGGCTGCCACACAAACCAGGTCCTTGCCCTAAGGAGCTTGCAGTCTGGGTAGAAAGACAGCAATCTCTCTGGGAGGCTCCAAAGAAGCCTGCCAGTTGTGGGTTTTGTTTGGTTGGTTTTTTTTAATTTTTCTTATTTTAAAACCTCATATATGGCATTTGGCAATGCATGACAGAGAATATACATCTTGGTTAGCTGTTATCTGAAGCATAGCAGCTAACCAAGCTACCAGAGAGGGTACTTATTAGTTTCCTAGAAGATAAGACATGAGCAGAGGCCACAGCACCTGATTTTCTCTAACTCAAAGAGCTGAATCTACATTTGCAGGCTCCTATTGTCCCAAGGTGCCAGAATGGGGGCATGTCAGTTGCAGATTTCACTTAATTTTAAGTAGAGTCAAAATGCAAATTTGTATTCAGGTTTTGTCCCTGAATAAAAGGTGTCTTGCACAATGCCTTTCACAGGAGGTGTTCATGCTGCTTCACCTGGAACATTCCCGTCCACGTCCTGGGTTTCCAACCAGCTATTTCTAGCTGGCCCTCCCTTGAGTATACAGACATGCTGACTTCCCCTATAGCAGGGACATTCTATCTATAAGGTCCACTGAGGGAAATTTAAGCTTTTCTCAAAGGCCTTTAGAGGGGACTCATGCTCTTCTTCATTTCAGGCTAAAGGGGATTTCAGGCAGTCTGGAAACCTTAACTGAGGCAGAAACCTCATTTTTAGGTTTTACATTGCTTATCTGAGGTCCTAAAGCAGAACGTGGGTCTAACATGTCCCTATAAGCAGGTACACAAGCACATGGATTTGAGTGCTAATGTCTCTGTCATCTTTCAGAAGGACACATGACTGTTTTCTCATCAATGGTGGCAGAAAGTGTGACTGGTGCTGCAGCGACTTCAGTAAGAAATCTAAACTTGGGATTCCTTCCTGCAGTTCTCTTTTCTCTCTCTGTTTACACAAAAGACAGACCACATTCAACGGTATCAGTGCAACCCAACCATGATACTCATTGAGCAGTTAACACACACACAAATACAAAGAGAAAAAGAAAAAGAAAAAGTGGCAGTCTATCCATCTCACTTGGCATGTTTATATGTCCTTCTTAACCATAAAAAAGAAGCCTGTTTACAAAGTGGAGTGTCAGGAACATTGTGTAAAGGAACACTTATCTGAGAAACTTTGATCTCCTCCTGAAGCACCATTACTCTGAGCCTGAAGGGCTAATGGCTCTTTGGGTGGGAGAGAAAGTTTTTCAACAGGAAAAGAAGGAAGTTTATTGTGCTATCTAGTGGACACATTTAGAAAATCCTGCTCCTTGGAAATAAGTCGTGGCTGTATCACCAGCAGCACTATCACACGTTGCACAGGCCGCTGAATGGGGGAAAAAACAAGACATGGAGGCCTCCTGTAATGGGATAGCAGAGTTGTTGTTACTCTAGGGCAGGCCTGCTATCTCACTAATTTAAGTAATGGACATATTAATGGAGAGGAGAGCTAAACCAGACACAGAGCCCTGCCTATTGGAGCAAATCTTTTCCATTTACAGACTCTGGGACACATTTTACCGTGCTGATTCACATATTTAGGTCCTACTTGGGTGAGTAATCATATTGGCTTTGAGAGCACAAGCAGAACATTGGCCTCAACAAAAGGAGTAAAAACCACTGCCAGGAGAGTGATGGAGTTGGATCCTAAAAGATCTAGTTAGATATCACTATATATAAAAATATGTATATTTTTTAAAAGATTGAGAATTCCTGGGATGCAAAAAGCAGGTTGAAAAACATACAAGAGACTCAGGTAGATTCAGTTTCAGACGGGTCTGAAATACCACAGGAACAACATCATTCACCGTACTGCCTTTGCGAAAATAGCATAAAATCTTGCCCAATCTTTTTTTTCTTCCTAATTTCAAGTTTTTCAGGTCTCCCTTAAGACGCTGAGCTTCACTTGATGCTTCACTGCAGTCAGAGATCTGGCTATCTCTAATCTTTCCTGCAAACACATTTCTCTAAAATGTTTGTTAAAACGTTACTGTCAAATTGAAACTTAATAGCACAGACCTTCCCCGCAAACATAAATAGCACCTCCGGAGGCTCACACATCACTGCTCCTCGCTTGCATCTGTCCTGCTGCTCTCCATTTTATTTCTCCGCGCTGCCGCTTGCACTTTTCAACTTCTTCTATCTGTCGCTGAGTGCTTCATTCAGAGACCGCTGAAATCCGTGGGAGCCCATCCAATACCTGCCTCTGGCTGAGGGCCCCACCACAGCAATTCTGCCCTGCCAGCACTGAACACTTCCTTCGAGGCGCTGAACAAACCCATTAACTAATCTCGTTAAAAATACTCCTTCACTAGCCGCCCTTTAAACAGTGGCGTCTATTGTATAAACGTGTATTTCTCCTATAAACAGTCCTGGGGAGACAATATAGAGATAGGCTGGAGCTGCCTTTTGCCAGTTGCTTGGCCTGTGGAAACAATTAGCTTGAAAGACAGACTTTAAAAGATGAGGGGTTTGTGCCCGCAAAAGAAAAGCAGCAGCTTCAAAAGAGTGTGATTTATTCGAAAGGGGGGGAAAAAAATAAAAGGAAGCAGAATAGTTAGGCTCATTGAGTTTCCATCCTGTAGTTTCCTTATTTTGCTGGGCTGTGAAAGACCATGGCCAGGCTCTATAGAGAGTGCACATTTGAACCCAGATTCACTAATGACTGATACGGCAGTCACGGAAGTTCAATTTATGTCTTTCTTTTCCCCAAAAAACAAGCCGTTCGTAACCACCGTATTTTTTCCTGATGGGAGACCAATAAGGTAACTGTTATTGCAAGGTTTTTAAAATAGATAATACCCCGCTCAGAAACCAAGATGAAGTACCCTTCTATCTGGCATAGCCTTGAAACATTTACAGAAAGCCTTTTAATGGAGATTTAATGCATCTATAATAATAACACAGAATTTGATACCCTCTAGGAAAAACTGCCTGGTGCTCCCTTAACAACCACAATTACTGCACAACTTGTTATACCTAAAGTTAATAAACCAGAATTAAGGTTGTGAATAAACTTTATTAACTAGCAGGAACCTGTGTCTTCTCCCCCTTGTGAGTGTCCCACAGGCACCAAAGACCCTGTGTTTGTCCTCTCGTTTACCTTTTCTGGGGCAGGTTTACCTTTCTAGCCCTGGAATCTCTGGCTGTGACTGAGGCACACTGGGGCCGAGGCAAAAAAAAAAAAAAAAACAACCAACGACAACAAACAAAACAAAACAAAGCAAAACAAAGCAAAAAAAACCCAACATCAGCAACAAGAAAAAACAAATCCAAACAAAACACATGAAAAAAAATGAACTACAAAGAAAGGAAAGGAAAGGAAAGGAAAGGAAAGGAAAGGAAAGGAAAGGAAAGGAAAGGAAAGGAAAGGAAAGGAAAGGAAAGGAAAGGAAAGGAAAGGAAAGGAAAGGAAAGGAAAGGAAAGGAAAGGAAAGGAAAGGAAAGGAAAGGAAAGGAAAGGAAAGGAAAGGAAAGGAAAGGAAAGGAAAGGAAAGGAAAGGAAAGGAAAGGAAAGGAAAGGAAAGGAAAGGAAAGGAAAGGAAAGGAAAGGAAAGGAAAGGAAAGGAAAGGAAAGGAAAGGAAAGGAAAGGAAAGGAACAAAAAAGTAGAATAGAATGGAATAAAATTTAACAAGATAAAACATTGAAATAAAATAAAATAAAATAAAATAAATAAAATAAAATAAAATAAAATAAAATAAAATAAAATAAAATAAAATAAAATAAAATAAAATAAAATAAAATAAAATAAAATAAAATAGCCGATCCAAGCCGTTCCTGCCGTGCCGCTGCCCGGTGCGGCGGGCGCACGGAGAGGCGCGGGTGACACCGTGTGGCCGCCGCCGGGACTGTCCCCGCCGCTGCCGGCCCTGCCCGCGCCCGCCCGCGGGGCCGTGAGGCGGCGGCCGGGGAGCACGGCCTGGGCCGCCCCTGGGCCGCCCCTCTCGGCACAGCCACAGCCGGGCTCTCTCCGGCAGAGGAGCCCGCTCCTTCCTCTCGGGAGCTGAATGAGTGTGGAGACAGAACTTGCCTTGAACTAACTCTGTTGCCGCCGGGGAAGACATCCGCCTTTTCGTTCCATTTTGGGCGGCTGCGGGCAGGGCAGCCCGGGTGGAGATTTGCAGGAGTGCTGCTCTTCCCGGTGTCCGCAGGCCGGGGAGACGGGGGGGTTCTCCTTCCTCAGGCCTGGCTCCTCACAGCAGCCTCTCTTGGACCCCGGTGCCAGAGGAAGGAGGCGAGCACAGCACGCCCCAGCCCGTGCCCGCGCATTTCTGGGGCAGACATCCTCGCCGGGAAATGGCTTTATTTAGACAGAGTAGGTGGTGATGAGATATCGTGTGCTGGGCCAGCAGAATTACAATGCATGCGGTTTGGGCCTTTGTGAGTCTGTCCTCAATTATTTGTGTTTGTTTTGGTGCTTCCCCAAGTCTTTCAGATAGAGTGTCTTCACTCATGGTTTTGTTCTTCCAGGAACAGGCAGGAGAATCCAAACTCCAGGCCTCGTCGGACAGCACATCCCTGTGCCAAAAAGGCCAAAGGAGTTGTAATTGCTGTCAGAAGTGAGCTTTCAGCAGGCCCCTGAGAGGAGAGTCAGTGAAGAAAAAAAACAATCCTCCGTTTCCTTGGCCCCCAAAATGCCTGTAAACTTTGACCTGCTGACAGAGAAAGGCCAGCGGTGGAAAGGGCGTGCTGTGGAGTCATGACCTCTGCTAATGGACCTCCTGCTTGGGAAGCTGTTCAGTACTGCCACCTGCTCTCCCCAGAGGCATTAAATAAAGTATTAAAAAGTTTTGTAATGTACCAGTTCTCACAGGTAGAAAAAGGGGACGAAATGCTTCATGCTCCTCAGGATGCTGAGGATATGAAATATAAGGTATATAAATGTTTCATGCATAATGGCAAATCTCCCATTAGCCTTTCCCCCTGTTAAACATCATGAGAAAGTCTGAGGTTACTGAACATAAATTTCTATCACTATTTTACATGCTGTGGGATTTCCAAAACATCTTCATGATCTGAAAGAGATTACGTACGAGTTGCAGAAGATCCATATTTTCCCAGAGAAGTGGCTGACTGCCAGGTAGGTGGTCAAGAGCATAGGATCACTGGATGGTTTGGAAGGTACCTTACAGATCATCTAGTTCCACTCCCAGTGCCATGGGCAGGGACATCTTCCATTAGACCAGGCTCCTCAGAGCCCCATCCAACCTGGCCTTGAATGCTTCCAGGGATGGAGCATTCACAGCTTCCCTGGGCAACCTGTTCCAGTGCCTCACCACACTCAAAGAATTTCTTCTTAAACATCCCCTCTTTCAGTTTAAAGCCATGCCTGCTTGTCCTGTCACTACATGCCCTTGTAAAAAATCCCTCTCCAGCTGTCTTGTAGGCCCTCCTTAGGTACTGGAAGGCTGCTGTAGTGTGTCCCCAGAGCCTAACATGACACTAGAAAGGGATGTTTAGGCAACTTTATCACACCCACATACCTTTTTTCTCTTAGGTGTAGACGGTCAAGAAATCTGGGGTCTTTTAAACATCTCCGCACACAACAGAAAAGAACACATGCAGAAGGTCACCAAGAATCAGGTAGTATTTGAATTAGGACAAGTGAGGCCTCTTTGCTCATGCTCCAAGAGTTCAGCATAGATTTTTGTCTGCAATGGACAAGTCTTCTCCACTTGTTTATGTACTGTTGCCATAATCCCTAAACTGACTGGTTTGGTGTAAGAAGCATACACATTTTCTGGCCATCAAAACCCCATCTCAAGCTGTGGACACCAGAAGACTGTCCACCTCCAGCTGTAACCAGGTCAAACAGAGCACTCACTGTCCATTCAAATCCTCTCTGTTGCCAGACTAACTTTAAAGAGAGAAAGGAAATTACTTGCACTCCAGCAAAATGTAATTTCTCTCCATCGAAATGGATGTTGAGATGATCACAAAATTGGAAACAAGGTCTCAAAATAGAAAAATAATGAAGAGTATTTATAGGTACGGCTTTTCAGAGCAGAGCTCTTCTCTTAGCATCCAGTGTCTAGGTGTATAATGGAAAAACCAGTGATCTTGGGATGAATGTAGAGAAACTATCAAAGTATGTTCTTAAGAAACACTGAAGAATACTATATAATACAATATTATAATAAAAGAAGACTAATACTGATGCCTACATTATTCTAGTTTAGTTTAAACTGCCTTCCCTGACTGGTGGTTGCTCTACTGACTGGCACAATAGCAAATTCCTTCAGTTTATGCCCTGATATGAAAGAGAAGCAAGTATCAGTACCTCAAAGTACCACAGAGCCATTGTTTTTTCTTTGGTTCACGTGGATCCATCAGGAGCACATCTGCCTGTTCTGTGTGGTGTTTGGCAGCACTCTGGTAACTCAGGTGTTAGAATTCTTGCAGGAGGACTCTAATTCTGATGTTCAAGTACCTGGAGCTTTTCCTGGTGGCCTGGGTAACTGGTGATACCCCTGCCATGGGACTTCTTCACTCCCTTTCTTGACCCTACTGATGCTGACTCCATGCCAGACTGGTCTGCTTTGCTGAGCTCCTGGGTAGAGGGATGAGTGTGGCCAACTGGAGGAAGACAATAATACTGTCCATTCATCTTTATCCTCTCTGTCAAAGCAGAAATGTCACAGAGATATGATTGCCCCAGCTCTTTGGAGAGAGATTGATGAAGGCCAGGACAAAAAAAAAGCCCCAGAACTGCAAATACTGATATAATATCAGCACTCAACAGCCTTTGATACTGCAGACAGAATCATGATATCATGATGAATCGTGATATCAGTACCTCACCTCCTCCATGTTACTCTCCATTCCAATGGCTAAAGTGGGGCAAAAGGCCACTGATGCCTCAAGAGGCTACCTGGATCAGAGGCTATTTTGCTATCGGCCCATTAAAAAGGCCTTTAAAGGATTTACCTTGGGCAGTACAAGAGCCTGGCTGTGGCTCCTATCCAAAATGGATGATGGATCACACGTTTTCACACTTTTATAAGTTTTGGTTCATTTACATGTTGGGGTTAATTGTCCAATTACAGCTTCAGGTTATGAAGTTCCATTCTCCTAGACTGTTGTCATCAGTTTGCTGTTATTTGTACCTTTTGGGCCTGAAGCTGCAATGGTGTCCTTGGTTGTCAGGCTGGAAAAGGATTGTTTTGTCTAACTACCCTGTGAAGAGAACTTGCTAACACTTTATATGAAGTTCAGAGTTATATGCTAATGCAGTACAGACTCTGGAAAATATGAAAGCTAAAACTTAAGGCATCACACTCAAGTGGGTTTTTTGGCTCACCTGCAAGGTCTCAAAGGAATCAGTTGAGAGCCTAGAGGTCAGTGCCTTCAGAGGGCTGGAGCAACCCTTTCACCTCAGTAAATAGTCTTCTCCTAACTCTTATCCTGCCTGAATTTATGTTCTGGGCTTGAAATAATGTCATTGCGCATGAGAGCTTTCAGGCAGTCTGAACTATGAAATCAGCCCCCTGTTGATAGATGTGTGGTGAAGGAACTTCTTGATATTTGCTCTTTCCTTCTGTGTCTCAAAGCAGACAGTTCATAATGTCCAGAGTTAAATGTAACTAGATAACTAAATGGCTTACACTGCTCTTCCAATCCCATTGCTAAGAAACATCTAGAAACCCATCAAAGGAGGTGGCTGCCTATCTAAGCATTGGAAGGGAGTTTCAGATTAGTAAAATCAGAACCTAGAAAGCCAAAGTGGAAAATCCATTACAGAAGAAGGACCCTTCCAGAAACCTTCCAAGTCTGGACTCGTGTCCCCTTCCCAAAGAGCTGTGCCACCTCCACTGCCAATCCCAAATGTACAGCATGGCTATCTTCACATAAGGAAAATGTTACTCCTTATTAAGGAGCTTACTTAGCTAAATGAGCCCCTCAGGTACTGAGATCTGCGTCAGTAAAAACCAGAATAGTGACCCTAGCTGAAGACTGACTGGATCCCTGCTCAGGCAACAGGACTATGAACACGTGGTTTAAGACCCCTAGCACTCTGCACTGATTTGAACTTTCTTTGCAAATTCAAATACCATGCATTCCAGAAGTGTCAAAAACATGAACAATTGTGCCATGTCAGGAAGGAAAAGTTATATGCACTGTATTTGCCAGATACAAATGAAACCATTATTCTTGATCACAGCCACCACCTTGTGAGTTAGATTCAGCCTGGAATTTAGCAGGGTGTTAAGGCAGCCCTAGATCTGAAGCTGAAAAAAGTTTTACCAGTTCTTCTTCCTCATCTGAGCATTTGGTTTTATGTAATTAAATATGCCAACAGAAAAAAAATAGTCCTTTGTCAGATTGACAGCTAAGCACTAACTTAAAGCCATAACCTCAAGTGTGTTCAAAGCAGAAAATCCAATCTGGCTGACATTTTGTCCTTTAACACATGTTATCATAATCCCAAATTAAAGGCTGCCCTTATATTGTACCAAACTAAATCACACACATTTCAGAAACTTTGGCATGTAAAGGAAGCACAGTGCTACATAAAGATTGTGTCAGACCAAATTTTCAGCCTTCTTTGTTGGTGTTTTGGATTTTTCTCAGACCTTCAAGGTTATATACATTTCATGGCTTAATTTCTGTTATTCCCTAAGGCACTGGTGCATATTTACCCAGTAACAAAAATAATTCCTTTGAAACATAATAATTTATAATAGGCATATTATGATCCTTTCAGCTTTATTGTGATCTAATCACTAGGCACGTATTTAGGAAATATAAAATCCTTTCTAGACTTTTACCTTGAGACAGGCTAAGAATGCACAATGCACAAACACACATTCATAACAGTTCCCAGTTTGGTAAGATGATCTGTTCTCAAAAGTCATATATATAAAAAAAAAAGTTAACCGAACATTAGCCATCTTTCAAACCTAAATTGCCCAACTTGCTTAAAATAGAATATTTTGCAGAAATGTTTTTGTAAATTAAAGTCATGTTCAAGCTGCAGACATAGAGAGAAATGGAAAAAGTCAATTTTGGCCAGACTGTCACTTTGGTATGATTTTGTCTTTACGGATTAATGTCAGAATCTAAATACAACTCAAATAATGGTGTTTTCTATCCACTGATGGCCAGACTTCAAGAGTTTTACCTCGAATTAAGAAGAATGCCCTATCACCATATCCTGTATCAAAACCTGTTTTTAGTGGTTTGGTTGTTTTTTCTGCAAGCGCAGTGAACTCTCAAGCAGCTCCCAACCCCTGTGCAGTGGAGCTGTATCAGCAGAACAAAGTCCTGGCACACCACACCATTTTTGCTGGCAGGAGACTTTCTATAGTAGTGTTACACCAGCCTGAATGTTCCCTGTTCCTGCTAAGGGATTAATGATGATAAATAACTAACTACAGTAGGGCAAGTAGGTGACAAGAGTTGGAAAATTTGGTAAAATGATAATATTCAGTTTGATATGATGGATGGCTTTATTTCACATTATGGGATACAAACTTGATTCTTCAGTGGATGAATTTGAGCTGTGACTAGTGTGAGGCAGAGAAACTTTGTGACTGCAATGAGCATGCTTATTACTGCTAATAAAATATGTGTTCCCAACATTTCCTTAGTGAAAGAACCTCTTCCACAAATATCTCATAATTAAGCAATACTCATATTGTGTCACTACCTTTTTTAAACTTCCAATTGCAAATATCTACCAGGATGTCTGGCAGACACATTACTTTTTGAACATAAATTTCTAATTGTAATGTCTACAAGCTAAAGCTTGAAAGCACGAACACTTAAGATTATGATACCTGCAGATAAGTAAAATAAATCCAAATCTTTGCAATTTAAAAACCAGTTCTGTAATCTCTTCCTTATCATCCTAATTCAAATCCTTCTTTTAAAAAAATTCTTCTCTGTAGACACACTTACACCGTCCATTATTTTTGGTACTTACCAGATACTTACCAGAGAAAAAACCCCTAACCTGACAGGCTACAAAGTAGGTATTTCTTATGAAACAAGACAATTCTTTTGCCCTTGTGTAGTGAAGGTTAAACAAGAGGGATGGGTAAAGGTGGTTCTTTGACCAAAAAGATATATCCTACCCCACAGTTTGTTTTTCCAGGTATTTATACTTTTTTCCTATTTAATCCATTTAGAATAAAAATCCTGAAGCAAAATTCCATTCTGAAAATATCCCATCAATCTCACCATCTCATACTTCCTTATGGTTTGAGCTGTCCTTGGTGGGTTTATCCCATGCTCAGCAAGGGGAGTAAGGCAGTTTAGGGAGGGACTTAATAAGTTTTGGTGCAAACGGAAAGTTTCAGAGTTCTCCAGTGCTCTTTAGGGCTCTGCTAACACTAAGTGTTGGGGGGTAGGAGAGCTGTGAACAAAACAGGGGAAGAAGAAAAGGCAGAAAACAACAAGCCACTGGATTAGGTGGGAGGAAAATTAGAGAGAGAAGGACTGCTCTACAACCCATAGCCATGGCTCCAGCTCAGGTTACCTAGATATCAGATGTAGATATGGTTGTGGATACCTCAGCTGTGTGCCTCCCTTTTGAGCTACCTCTTAGTGTCCTTATAAATATACTGTGGGTAAAAGCTCTTTCTGTAGTGGTATCAAATTGTCAGCCTAAAGAAAATAATTACTCTTGGTGCCAGTGAGAGTTTTTCCTATTGTTTTGTTTGTTTGTTTGTTTGTTTGTTTGTTTGTTTGTTTGTTTGTTTGTTTTTTCTGTGGGCAGTAATAGGAACCTCATTAAACTTTAATCAAAATCCATGGAAACTTAGATGAACTTCAGATAAAAGCTTCGGTGACAAAAATAAAGATGGATGGATGGATGGATGGATGGATAGATAGATAGATAGATAGATAGATAGATAGATAGATAGATAGATAGATAGATAGATAGACAGACAGACGGACAGTTATAGACAAAACAGGGGTTTTATCTGTGTTTTGAACTTCCATTGTAGATGGGTACTTCCAGGCTAAACAAATGTCCTCCCCTCCTCCTTCTTCTGTGCAGCCCTGCGGGATAGGGCATAGCCTAACCTTACTCCAGTTTCTCTGTTTTCATCTGCTGAGGGACAGTGAACAGATCAGGAAGACTGTTGTTCCAAATCTGAAATTCCAAGTGCATTACTTGTTCAAATTAAGCCATGTGATACTGTTTTAGTTCATTGATTTGACAACTGTGACATTTAAAACAATGTTTCTGATACAGAAACTGCTTGAAAAGCAAATGAAAAATGTCCCAGAAGCAAACTGTTGTGGAAAGTAAGCACAGCTGGACCCTAATTCTTTCATAAATTGGAATGAATATTCCCAGAACAAATTTTCAGTATTTTGCTGTGTTTTTAAATTGGAAGACTTCTGAACTTGCATGACGCCTGGAAAACATACCATCCTCCCTGTCTCCACAAACTGAGTATTTCAGAAAATTTTCATGTCTGTACAAGGAAAAGCCTCTAAGTTCAAGCATGATAATTTTTAGGCATAAAGTTTAAAGCTACAATACACTGAAGTTTGAAATAATTTAAGCATCTAATGGTACAAATACTTGTTTACTGAGATGTTCAAAACAACCAAAGCTGCTTAAAACACCCCAAAAGTATATGGATGTGTCACTTGGGGACATAGTTTAGCAGTGAACATGGTGATGCTGGGTTAGAGATTTATCACACAGATCTTAGAGGTCTTTTCCAACTACAGCAATTCCACTATTGTATGAAAGTGACTTTAAAAATGTTATCTGCTTGTACCCCTGCTTTCTGCCTTTCCATCTCCTGTCCCCACTTGTGCCATTGTCTCCATGGCCAGCCTTTTTTCCCTTACTTTCCTCCAAATGCCAGACTAAAAATACTTCCCTTCTGCTTTCTCCAGCCAAGTCTCAGCATGCTGACCATACCTTTGCCTTGATTCCCAAGACCATTAAAAACAGTCTGTGAGGGATATTGCTGCACAGCTTGATCATGTAAGCAACAATGCTCTAGTGTACCTGTAAGATGCAAAGACACTGTAAAAATAGAGAGGGGATGAAAAAAAAAAAGG
This sequence comes from Melospiza georgiana, assembly GCF_028018845.1. Classification (NCBI taxonomy): domain Eukaryota; kingdom Metazoa; phylum Chordata; class Aves; order Passeriformes; family Passerellidae; genus Melospiza; species Melospiza georgiana. The sequence continues at coordinate 96,040,595 of NC_080430.1, read as the reverse complement.
TGCTGTTCTCATTCTTCCCAAATGAAGTAAGAGGTTGTCATGGAAGCTGTTTCCACACTCTCTCCCTACCCAATTTTTTGGCCAGTCTGCTCTTCCTCCCCCACTCATCCATGAGGAGTTGAAAAGGGCAGAACCAAAAGCAGCATGAAATGGGAGTGAGACTTGTAAAGACAATGAAACAAAATGAATAGACATAAGTAAAATAATCCTAAAACAATGACAGCTCTCTTTATTGTAAAAACCGAGATGATAAAATGGATAGTAAAACTTTTAATCGCCTCTTTACCGCAGTGCAAGACTGCCGCTGTCAGAGTCCTGCAGTCAAGCCATGGTGAGACAGAGCAGGTTTTTTAGAGTTTCATTCTTCATCTGCAGATTTCAGGAATGAAAGGATTGTTCCTAAGAGAGGAAGTTAAAATTTAAATTGCCCAATTTCTTCCTTAGGCTGGCATATATCAAAGGTATCAATTGAGTTACGCTGGTTGGGGAGAGATGAAAATCTGGTCTGCAATCTTTAAAAGAAAATGCATTTCTATTGCACATTATTAGAAAATTAATTTTTGTTGCCTCTATAAGACAGCAATAAGAAAGGGAGGGAAAATAAAATGTTTTAAGTACTGTACTATGTCCCATGGACACTTTTTGGAGTATCAGTCAATCATCAGTCCCAAAATAAGGTTCTCCAAGGCTGCAAGGGATTCCAGGTATGCAGGAATCCAAAACTCATGGCCAGAAGCCCAGGGTCCCGACAACTGACCAGGAAAAAAAGGCAGACTTCCACCACAAATCTGTCAAACTTGAAACGTTTCCAGGAAGCATTTCAAGTTATACTAATCACACCTTTTTGAGTTTTGTCCTGGCTCTCCTCAGGGGGCCTATAGTTGTGCCAGATTTCTGTAAGAGAAGAACAGTAAAGCCTGAATCAAACCCATTCAATTTTAGGTAACCGTGATCTGCAAAGCCCCGTTCCGAGTCTGGCCTGAGGGATGTTCCAGCTCTTCCTTTACAGTTTATAATTTTCCCTCTGCATTTATTTCAAAACCACAATCTTCTCTTTTAGTCTTGGACTCATTTAATGAACTGAAGGCCATCTGCCACTCCTGATGACTGACTGATGAAGTCTGCTTCTATTTCTAAAATAAAGCCAGGAGCAGACTAAAGCATGCCTGAGCCAGGCTAGGATGAGAGGGATGCTTGAATGAGTGGATGGTTGGAGTAGAAAAGGGACAAGTGAAACATTTATGCTCTGTGTGTCTTCTTGGGCAGGTGATTTAGGACAGACAACTTTGCCCTTCACCAATAAAATAGGAACAAAACTACCACTCTCCCTGCTGTTCTGCTGCTTTATGGCACAGGAAGGGAGGAAAGAGAAGAATGTATTTGTTTGGAGCATCCATCCACCATTCAGATCCTGGAACCCACACCCCAGTGTTATGACCTGGCCACACTGCTACATCCCAGGAACAGCCCTCCTGGGAGAACAGGGTGCTCCTGGTTGCTGCTGTATGTCTGACAGAGTTGGTAGGCAAACTAAGATGGATTTGAAGCTTCTCCTCCTAGCACAGGAGGGAAAAAATTTAAACAAATGGGCAACAGGATGTCTAATGGTGCTAGTACAATCAATGGCAATAGCAGCTGTAATAGAGTCAGCCTTGAAGCGAGCTATTCTTTGTAATGATCATTGTTAACTAATATTTGTCTGCTGAATGCCCACAGGTCTTTGTCAAGGATCAGGCCCCCACTATGGCTGGCCCTGAATACAACCTAATAAAAAGCTGCCGTCCTCCAGAGCCTGAAATTGAAGCACAAGTCAAAAGACAATAAGTGAATTCTGCAAAGAAACAGGTGGACCCCAGGGTAACAATGAGACAAATGTGTCATGACATGGCCTGAAAGTGGCCAAACAGTTACATGCAAGAGAATGAGAAATGCTGCTATTTCTGTTAATTTGAAGAGTCTCTCGGACAGTCTATCTAAGTTAAAGTTGCCAGGTCTTTTGATGCCTTTTCAGAAGTCTCCCTCCTGGTAAGCAGCTGTCAGCAAGGCAGGGAAGAGGTAGCCTCTCTCTCAAGGTGACATGAAGTGAACGTGGGAGCAGCAATGTTGATACCTAAGGCTAATTCTCTGCACACAGTCCATTTGAACTGCATCTTCCAGAAGCCAAACTGGACTTCCCAGGCAGCTAATAAAAGGGATTTGTCTTCTGTACAAACTGGCTGCTTCCAAACGGCCACTGCAGTGTGAGCAGCCGGTCCTTCCCCAGGCTCGCACTCTTCAGAAAATAATGATGGCTTTGCTGTCTCTGCTGACCAGCTCTGCACCGAAATGGGAAAGGTTCCATACGTGTAATAGGAGCTCAGAGACCATGGTAATGAGTATGGTGTAAAAAATGATAGATAGGTGGATGGACAGATACCTCTTTATCATTTTTCTGAGCCATCCAATTTCCCCAGGCACAGAGTACACCCCGGAGATTTGGGTTTAAGGCAGAGAAAGCTTTACACGATGGATTGAGTGTTGTGTAAATATGTAAATAAAGAATAGCTCTTTAATTTTTTATGAGGAGTGCATTTTAAAGCCCTGCTTTGGTCTTCTTACTCGGGAAAAATTGCCACCTAACAAAATGGCAGTCATACCTGAACAAACATAACTATGTTCTGCACATAAAACACCTCTATTAAAAATTAACTAATGAAAAAATATTTGGATAATATTAAAAATAGCAAAAAGCTTGTGAATCAGACAAAAGCTTCCTGGGGTATGAAGTGCATTTGGCTATCAAGATGCTCTTTGTAGGCCACATGCTGCTTGCTGACATGCTTGAATCCTAAATAAACAGACTCTATACAGGGAAGCTAACAGGGTTCAGGGGCGAGTGGAATGTCACAGCCACCCTACTGCCGTGTGTGACGTGTCTGGAGGCAGTGTGTGCACAGCAGCGTGTAGTGGTGGCGCCGTGCAGGACTGAGCTGTTCAGCAGCAAGACTGGCACCTGAGCACCCAGAAGATGCCAGGCCCTCAATATGACTCCTGCAGGACGGTCAAGAAAGACTGCAATGGGGTTTAAGCACAACAGCTCCCAGCCTGGAAGCTGGCAGAGGGAAGTGGAGGGCTAATCAGTGCCCTCTGCACCGTCTGAGCTGGCTGTAGGGTGCTGGGTCCCAGGCAGGCACACCTGCACCCCGTGTCTCAAACACAGAGCCTGTGCCTCAGCATGTCAGCTCAGGGGCCCCTGATGTGAGCCCAGTTTTGGGGGTTTTGTGGGTTCCTTTATCCCCACACAATCCTTCTGTTGGTGCTGCAGTAAGGAGACCTACATGGCTCAGTTCCCAGCTGCACAGAGGAACTGGCCTGCTCCTGCCTGCCTTGCCTTGTCATGGTCTGCCCTTACACACTGAAACCAGCAAAAGGAGGGGAAGCAAACCCCCAAAGCAAGGCATTGCTAGTGGTTTACATGGAGTATGGCTAAGGCAAAGCAATGTGTGCATCTGGGAACAATCCTGAGCTGGTAGCAGCACAGACAGCACAGTCCAGTCATAATTGCTCTGTTCCCCCTCCAGGATCTCCAACAAGATGAGAACGGTTTCAGCAATTGATCAACATCATTCAAAGGGAAAAAATAATTTTCTGGTTCTGCTTGCACCTAAGAAAAAAATCTTAGAACTGTTTTACTGCTAGAAGTCCAAGTGTAAATATCATCTATGAGAACAGACTCTGCCATTAAAACCATCCTTGCTTTGTTCATACCACTAAAGACACAGTGTTCTGCCTAACTAAAGGTCACAAAACAGCAGAAATTTGAATGCTTCTATCAATGCTTCTAGCAATCCAGGAGATTTCACATAAAGCCTGTAATCCATCCAGTAAGCATATCTACATACATGCATACATACAGATATTTATATACACACACATACACACAATGAAGGAGGAAATACTCCCTTGAATAGCATGACCTTGTTGTTTTGTACCACTGTTTAAGAAAGGGATTATTAATGAAGCCAGCAGAAGTGCAGCAGTGTTTGTTAAGGCATCAAAAACACCCATTCCTCCTTTTTTCAGCAGAACTGAAACCCTCACATACATCCAGACTCTTGCAGTGTTTAGGTGTAAATAACACCCGGTGTGTACAAAGCTCCCCCTTTCATATTCATTACTGTCATAGCTTTGAAAGGAAAAAAGCAGAGGTCATTTATTAGAGGTTACTTTTCATGCAAAACACCCTGTGGTTGCTGTCATTCAGAACTACTTAGTCTACGCCCTCAGTCATCTATTAGCAGGGCTTCAGGTCATAACCTTTAGTGGCATTTGGAATCCCAGAACCTCTGATTAGTGCAGGATTTACATATCCTTCAGTAAAAAATGCTCAGCTATAGAAATGCATGAAGTGTTGTAAATTTGTTTGGCCTTTTGTCTGGAATACATATGAACTCTGCATTCAAAGTAGGGTGCATTAAACTATATTTGTTTATCGTGTTGTAACTCCTCTGTTAATGTGGCGTCCATTAACCCATTAAAGACAAACTGTCCTTTCAAAATGGGCTCATAATTGAGCACAAAGAGGAGGTAGATGCCAGTGCAATTAATAGGTTCAGATCCCACAAGCCAAATGTTGGTACTTCTTTAGGCCTGCTCTGTTTTTGTCAGAGAAGTAGCCATGCCTGTACGAAGTTTGATTTAATGGTCTCTGCTGGGATCCGTATCATGAAATTTTACTGGAAGGTGTGAGAGTACTACCGAGTTGCTGCCTTGGCAGGTGGTAGCAAGGTGGAACCAATCACACATTTTTGAGTTTCAGTAGCGTAGAAACATTGTTCATTTGCAATATAGGATCAATACATGTTGGGGCCTCACCTGAAATGAAGTTCTCTAAGTCATACACAGTGAGAGACCATCTATGTTTTATTTAGGTTGGTTATGACTCTCTTTGCCTGGATGTGAGTCCTAATGATGATAACAAAAGTGGTACCCTATGCAGTGGGGGCTTCTCTGTATCACCACAAAGCTTCACCTGGACATTCCAGCCTTTGAGTCAAATGAAATTCCTGCCAGAAGTTCGTTTAGCCGATGGTCTTCCTCCTTGGAAAGTTAATTCAGATGTCAGTGAGCTCCAGTGAGAGCACAGCAAACAGAATACTTGCCAGGAATACTTTCAATATATGCATTAGGACTTTGTGTGGCTATATGTCCCCTCTAGGTAAACCTGGAGATATTTTCACCACAAATTTAACAAAATAAATATTATTTATAATTATTATTAATACTTCCTCACACCAAATTAATATATGATCTTGCATACAGGGTGGTGGACATCTCTGGCCCCCAGTTTCTTTCCATTTACAATCCAACTGAGAGGTGACACTCACAGTCTCAAAATTCTTTGTTGAAAGAGCAACCCCATCTGCTTCTGCCAGATCCATCCTGATTTCTGCATGTCTTGGTGTTTTATACACTCAAATGTGAGAGGAACTGCTTCATGCCCTGCAACCAATATCAATGGGAGATACAGTCTGAAAGGATGCTCCCTGCATGGACGGAGTTTTGGCAAACAGATCTATGGTCAGCAAAGAGGATATCACCTTGGCATATCTATCTCATGTCAGCATCCAAATGACTGCCCAGTTCTGTAGCTACTCTTTGGTTTGCCTGCAAGTTGAAAATGTCAGAATGGCCTGGCCTCTGAGTATGAAACTTGACTTTTGAGGTCACATCTGTGCATTGCTTCATTCAAAGGCTGTGTCTCTGCAGGAGTGAGGTCAAGTATTTCAATGTATCTCCTGGTTTAGATTAAACTCAGTGATAAGAGGCAGAGGGACCCCACATTTGGGTGATTTGCTGCACTGGCTTGGAAGCAGCCCACTCCCCAGGGGAGCAGAAGGACACAAGCTCACCTTTAAATTGGCAGCAATGGGGAAAGACTGAACCTGTGAGCTGCATCTCAGGTGATTATAGCAAACTTGACTTTTTCAATTCAGGAAAGAATTTCAAGGCATACAGGCTGAAACCAAGAGCGCAGATCTAGATACAGCCCAAGAAGAAAACCTGGCCCTTTGTCTCTTTTTTACCACAGAGAAGCAATACCTTTTCAATTATAAGAGACATCAAAAGGTCTATCTGTAACAGACAGAAGGCTAAAATACTTACCTAGAAAATGTCATTTTCCTGCAACATCAGGTTCTGGCATGGGTATCTTCACTGATCAGGCTTTCTAACTCAAGGTTACCAAACCCTTCAGGGTGGAATCATGCGTGCCCATCTTACTTTACCTTTCATATTTCCAGGCAGAACCAGATGAAAGGCAGAGTGCCATTTTCCATTCTGCAGGATCAGAAAAGAGAATGACACAGAGCCTAAAATTACGTGAACTTTTGAGCAAAGCTGAGGACATTTCCTGTGGGAATGTGCAGTGGAGAATGATCAACCCCAAGACACACTGAAAATAATACCAGGGGTTCAGCCACGTCTTCCATTCATTTTTTTGGAAGCTTGAAATGCTACTGATTCTCCAGCAGTCAGAAGTTGTAAGAGGCAGGATACTGCCAGGTGAACATCCATCTGATACACCTGATCCACACAGAGAGAGCCTGAAATGCACAGGAAAACTCTCTGCCACTCTTACCTAGATGTGTGTTACTGCCCCAGTGCACATCAATACCTAGAATAAACAGCACATTTAAAAAGTTCATTTGGTAGGTGTCAAGGTTGTTCTACAGGGACACATGCGAGGGATGGTTTTCTGAGCTTTCATGGGATTTCAGAAAAAACCTCATCAGTCAGCCCCTGATGACAAAAGGAGCTTCATGCATGGGACAGTGCTCACCACCCACAGAATAAGAGCCCTGGGGGACATATCAAGGGTAAGGAAGGATTAATAATGGGAAACAATGAAAAGTAACAGAGAATGGAAAGTAAGAAGCAGTAAAAGAGATGGAGGAATGGGATCAAAGCAGTAAAATCACTTTGAAAGCAAACTTTCTCACATGGTTGGTTGAAAAGAACAGATGGCACATGGACTTATTACAGCTGCTTGTCAGCACAAGTAAGAAGGCAAGTCTACAGATATCTCTAAGCCCAATGACTTCAGCCTGCCTGTGGCTTGCACATCTATTCAAAGTTAAAATGGTTACAGTAGCACTCTAAACCAGAGATTCTTCTGCTAATATGAAGAAAGAAAACTGGAAACCTGTGTTCCACGGTGATTAAAAAAGTGACCAGCTCCAGCAATTTGTAAGAGAATTTGCTTTCTTCTAATATTTAAGCAGTTAATTTTCATTCATCAAAGCTTTTACACCAACTTTTAGGCTGTTGAACAACAACAGGACTCTAGCACACCTTTAGTTAAGATGGAACACAAATATTTTGCTAAAATTACATCCAGGGAAACCATTGTTTACGTAGAAGTCAGGGAATGTTTTGTGGCTACCTTCAGTGAAAAAAGACTGAATTCCATGTTGCATGGTTACAAATCGTTTTAAAATATGAGCCTAATTTAGAAATCATTTCATTAAGATAAATACCATCTTTCCTCAAATAAATCCTCTATCCTTTGTTTTCCTCAAAACCTGGTTATATGAAAGTACAGTATTCAGGAAAGCATTTGAAATACTGCTATTGTTTAAACTGAAGATGATAAATTCAAGCATTGATCTGTCCCTGCTACTGAATGGGAGGAGCTGCTCTTGAGGTCAGCACTGAGAAGAGTTGTCAGCAGATCCCTGCCATGTCCCATCAGTTACTCATGCACTTTTGATGTACCAAAAGGTTTAGTTAAATTAGATGGGTTCCGTTCTGTTGGACCTTGAATGTGAATCACATATTCTCAACTAAATAAGGCAATGAAATTAAATACAATTTTGGTCAACCCTCTACCACAAGTGAAAGTTTTGTGTTTGTATATACAAATGCTTAAATCTCCATACATGCAGACAATTTTTAGTGGATTATTCCAACTGTCTGCCTTACAGATGCATCACATTGGCTGTGTTTAAGAGCACTGTGACCTTCCCCTGCTCGGGAGGCTGTGACTGCAAGAGAGGACACATCCATATGTTCTCCCCTCTGCTTCTCCCTCCTCTGCTTCCGTGCTCCCCCACATCCTGACACTTGCTCAGACAGGAAGGTCTGATAATTTTCCCACTCTGCAGGTTAACTCATTTCATTACTCCACCATTCTTCCAAATTCTCCACCACTGACCATGTTCTCAGTGCCTGTGCACAGCAGCACCCCCAGACAAAGCTCTCCTCTGTCTTAGGGGCTTGTGCACTGACCTTATCAACTCCTCTTGGAACAATAGCCATAACCAGCACTTTAAACACCAGATTTATTTAAAAGCAAAATGATCAGGAGAGCACAGCACAACCAGAGCTCAGGGAATGTGTTTTTCCCTCTGGCTCTCCCACTGACTGGCTGTTAAGGCTTCACGCAAGTTACTGAGTTCCTCTGTGCTTAAGTTCAGTGCTCAGACATGTTTCTCTCAAAACTTCATGGTCTCAGAGACAAGGCCTGTCTTTTGCTCCAGATTTGTAAAATGACTGGCACAGTAAGGCCTTGTTAGTAGCTGGGATCTGTGGCTATTATGGCAATACCACAGGTGCTGTTAACATTTCATAAGCAAGTACTGCACTGCAAGTGCATTTAGCACCCAACAGTCAAATAATGTAATAGGTCCCTGCCAACATCAAGGTTAAGTTTCACTTAAAACAACAACACTAAAGAAGTCATCTGAGTGTGGAAACTGCAGCAGACGAGATACAGCCTCTGTGACATTTCCCTGGCTTACACAAGCATTTTCTGCCCTCCATCTGAGCTGCCAAGGCCTGACTTGTTTGCTCTTATAAGAGAAGGAGTGGTGGGCTTAGGGTCACAGTGGCTACAGGGCCTTTTCTCAGCCAAGCATGTGGATGGGCAGTGTGGGTGCTTCTGCCTGAAAAAGGTGTTGTGTAGAAATGTCCTTACTCAGCAGACGGCTGAGAGTGAAGCTGCTCAGCAGAACACAAGGTGAACAAATGGAAATGGAGGGGGGAGAAAATCATCATCTCCTAAACGACCCTGCAACACCCTGAGCCCAGCCAGGACTCTGCTGTCCCCTCCTGCAAAGAGGAGGTTGCAGTAGCCATGCAAACATCTACTGACCTCACTGGAACACGTGGCAGAGATGAAGTAGGTGACAAACAGCAAAGGCATCATTTCCTAGACAGCCATATTTATAATTTGTAGGCATACACACACACACTGTAGAGCAAAACTGGGACCTAAACAATTTGTGTGCATTGATTTTTGTGCTAGACTCAAGCTGTTCAGTTCACCTCTGACATCTCTTAGCGGATTTTTTTTTAAACTAGCATGTGACACAAAGTGAAAAATCCCTGTTGAGCTGTCTCCATCACAAGTGTCTTCACCTCACTGAACTTTGCCAGTAAAGCATCCAGAAAACAGAATGATGCCACTTTTAGTCATTGTCTCATTTTCCAGCTGTTGGTAATGGACACACTGTGCCTTAGCCTGTAATGATAAAACTGAAACCACAACTCTGTGTTTATAGGCCTCTGCTCCTTTGAATTTGTGACATCTATGCTAAAATACGTCTTTTTTTTTGACTACAACTGGAAAAAGGCACCAATAAGCTGAAACACATTTTATTGCAAAAAGGTGAGAAGGATTATTTTTAACAAATTTCATAAACAGAATGGTGTATTTTTTTGATTTTTAAATACTAAAGATTTATAAAGAAAAACAAAATAACAGTTCTCTATGGGTTTTGTCTTTCTGTACCATAGGGAAAAATCCTTTGAAATGTTTTAGACATAGATGCTGCTCAATGAAATATCTCCTAAAGTGGTCAGGTTGAGGATTTTTTTTGGAGAGGAGAGGTGCAAAGCCAGCAAATCCAGCCAGAACAATGTATTTATGTACTGTGTGTGAGCAAACCACAGTGAGCTGAGACTGAGACTGTCTGGTGAAAAGTAAGGAAAAAGCTGTAGCCTGGAATAGGAAGGTTCCCTCTCTCTGTTCCTGGGAGTCTTGTGCATTGCCAAAAATGACCATCTGAAGGCTTTTCCAGAAAAACAAACAGACAGCCAAGGTAGTGGGTGGCATTTGAAAATCAGGCTGTGGCACAGTCCCAGCTTGAGGGACTCCAGAGAACCCCCTGGTGAGTGGGCCACACTTGTGACTACATTAAATTACAGCAGCAATGAACCCTCACAATGGGCTAAGAGTTGGGGAACCTCAAAATACAACAAAGTGACCAGTGCTGTGCAGCCCCCTGCCCCAGGCTGCCAAATGGCCCTTGGGATGGAATTCCCCAGCCAGACAGAATCGTTTTCAAGGTGTGCTCTGCACCAGAATTACCCCCATAAACATGGTCCTACATTTATCCCTCCTTCTCCCACTACCCACAAGAGCAAGTGCAATGCATGCAAAGGAAAACTTCCAGCATCTACTCAACAGCTACCAGTGGTAATATCTAGGAATTACTCCTCTTGTTTTCCCATTATTATACGCGTCACAGGGGATAACCAGGAGGCGGGGAAGGGAGAAGAGAGACCACCAGCTGTTCCCAAAACTCCCAGCTGATCCATCTGGAAGATGATTCACACCTGGGAGGGAAATTGCTGGTGTGTGAATGGTGATGGTTACTTAATCCCTACACTCGCAGAGAACTGGAGGAGGGCACAAAGGCTGAGGCAGTTCTTCTTGTTCCTATGGCCAGCCCCTGTTTTAGCAGCACCATTTCCTCCTGACCTTGCCCCTCTCTCCCCTCTCTCACCCCCAGTTTAAACTGGAAACGAGCCAAATGTTTTCCTTAGGCCTGCAAGTCTAGTTCTTCGTAGGTTTGAGTTGTTGGTTTGTGTTGGAGTTTTTTTTTAAATGAAAACGCCTTGTTATGTGTAACATATGGATTTTATAAAGGTGGCTATGTATTAAAGGTAAAACAGAAAAAGAAAGAACAAAGTTTATTATTTTACACAGTGGAGTAGACACCTCATATGGCTAATTCTTGAGTTAAATGAGTTTTCCAAGAAAGTGTTTAGTCTTTCATTGAACAATTATTTTAAATACTCTGCCACCAAGAAGTAAAGCAGTGTAAGTTTTATGAACATATAATTTTTTTTTCCTTTCACGGAAACATTTGCTTGACTGATCCCTTATAGTTCCAGAAACAAATACGAGTGCATTTGCTTAAAATAACAAAACCACACACAATACTTAACTCATTAGGATGATTTAGCAGCGGTTCAGTATTTCTTTTGGCTGAGTGCTCTGGATGAAATCCCATGTACACAGCCTTGTATTTTACGCTAATACTTTTACTTCAGGTTACACAGTAATCTCTGTCAGGCGCTGTGCCCCAAGTACAGTATTAAAAGCTATCTGCTGCTGGAATGTCTCTGTCAAAAGGGCATGTGCAAAATAGATTCTAAAAATTAAACTTGTTTAATGCATTACACTTCATGGGTGTTAGAGCAGAGAATTAACTGAGATAGTAACCCATACTCCCCACCACTTAAAAGATAAACACAGTCACTGAGCAAGGGATATATTTGTAACTATGAGGAAAAAAATTGCCTCAGTTCTAGAAAAACTGTCTCAAACTGTCCTCTTTCCTTTTCATGCCTGACACAAGTAGAAATTAAACCTGTTAAGTTGTAAATTTAATTAAAAGAAACCTCATAAAATATATTAATACAATCTCTAGGAGCACTCCTCTGTACAAAACTTTTATTGGCTTCTCTTTTTATATGCCAGAATAATCCTTTGTGAAATTTCTCCTTAAATGTATTTAATTTATATCTCTCTGGCTGGTGACACTCACACTTAACATCCCTGCAGTATGGATGTACCCTACACACTGTGTTTTGAGTGTGTGGCACAAGTTTTTCCAGCTGAAACCTGCCAGATGCTGTCCTGTGACCCCACAATCCTCTGCCTTCTCCTCATGACCATTTTGGTACCAAAAAGTTACTTTGAGGAAGGGTGACAGAATCTTGACCTAAAGAAGGCCATGTATTTACAGGCACCATTCTGCCATCCTTCCACAGGGTTTTAATGTTTCTAGTTTCCTACTGCAGGGGAGTTTCTAATTTTTCTGGTCATACTTTATTATCTTCTGATTACTAATCATTAGCCTTCAACTTTCTCTAGGGCTTGGGTTTTTTGGATTTTTTTTTTTTTTTGGGGGGGTGGGAGGGTGGTGCTTTAGGGGTTCTTTGCTTTTTTAATTATTTTTTTTAACGGCCAGGGATAAGATATATATTAAAAATCAATTTCCTCTTGTCAAAGTAATTGCAAGCTGGGCATGATAATTTCTTTGTTCGGAGCAGATACAGAACTATTGTCTTGGCCTCCTAAATCGGTACGCCGTACCCCATGCTGTCTGCAAGCCTGAGTGTGGAGCCATGCACAGGAGATGCTGAATATCCAATATAACGGTGGTGTCCCTGTCTAACAAAAACTAACTCCTTCTCCTTTTTTTTTTTTCCATTTTTTTTTAATGGAAGAGAAATAATGAGACAACCGCACAGCATTTTAGTCCACATTTCTCTATTTCCTTCTCATAAAAGGTCTCAAAGAAATGCAAAGCACCATTGAAGAGTTCAAAGACATACCTCAGAATGTGACTGCACATTCAAGGCACACTGACATATTCAAGACTGGATAGCTCTATTGGAGGGGAAAAAAAAAAAAGGAAAGAAAGAGAGAGGGAGAAAAGAAAGAAAAAGGCTCAGCCTACAAAACACAATACACAATATCTACTTCTACTGTGTGAAACTCACTGCATTCATTTTGCTCACTGAGCAAACTAGGTCCCAGAGTATAACACGCACAATAAATCGAGCCCTTTTTTTTTCCATAGGACCTGATTTCAAGAGAAGCTAAAAATTACCCAGTGTAAATGATGCAGAGGCTGATGCAGCTGAATTTATAAATTGGGTTGAAAAGTTTGACATGCTGAATTAGATTATACTATATAATGCATCACTAAGTAATTGATATGTACATTACGTGCAAAGAAAGCCCCGCTAACTCATGTGTAACTTTCTTTTTTTTTTTCCCACATTATTGTGTAACTTGGCCGTTGGCTCATTGTCAGTTGAACAAATTTTAAAAAGGTGATTTAGTCCCTTATGAGCTGGATAAAAATGTTATTACATTCTGGTATTCTAAAAGTAAAATATAGGACAAAGATACACTTTTTAAAAGTAGAAAATAGATAGGAAAGCATCAGAGCATTTAAAGCCTCTTTTGTGGCCTGTTTTCCATTTTTAGGGAAGTTTTCCTTACATTTGCTCAAGAAATGTAAAAGTCCAGATGAAAGATGTGCTGTACCAGCTCCAACTGAAGAGGTCATCAGAAATTTAAGGGACTGGGGAATATACCATTTCCTCAGCTAAAACCAAACAATGTAACACAGATTTCTGTCTTCTGGGAGTACACTAGAAATCTTTTTTCAAATTATACCAGAAAAAACTTTCAGTTTGATACTGGCTGTTCAGTATATTTACAGTCTTCTACTGATGATCTGCATTTATTTCAAGAAGATGAGAGCATTTCCCTCTGCAATTACTGGCATATCTGCTCTGATCCAATGCTGATTGCAGCACAGGGCCTTAAATCTCTGTAATCTGTCTGAAATGTTATTAAATATTAGATTTCACTGTGATTTGTTTTCTTATCATTTTACTTGTAACTTTACTGCCATTCACCGCCAAGAGACCTTGAACTGGAGGCTACGGCTTTAATCTCAATTTGTTATACTAAAATGCAAAATTAAAGAAGAATGAAAAAAGTTGAATATTACCAAGGAATATAATTGATAACACTGTGTCAGTTTTGAGTTTTAATATTATAAACTGAATTTTATTATACTGTAGCCTAATAGTGACATATTTAACATTTTAAGACTGGATATAATAATTTTATGGGACAAAATGGGTATTGTTAGAAGGTTATATAGTAGTACTTTATCAAGTCCTTGTATATTAAATACCAAAACACTATGATAAAATAATAGCAAGTCTCACTTCTCCTTGGAGAAGAAAATCTGGTTTTAATGTCTCATCTCTGGTTCAAGACCTCCTGGAGGTCTCTGGTCAGGAAGCAGTGCTGTGCAGTATGTGCCACCAAAGCTCTGTGCACAGGGGCATGGACAGACAGCATTTACAGAGTTCTGGCACATTTCTTTTGCAAATACAAAGCAGGGACATTTTTATATCCTGACAAATCCTGCTTTGCTTCCAGGAACTCTTAGTTTGGTAGGTGCCCAAAGGACATGTACCAAAGGGAACAGGCATGAACATGCTTCCAAACAGTACAGGAGCAGCCAGAAATGGATGATTTTGTTTTTCCTCCCCTGTTTGACCACTTCCTGAAACAGAGGTTCTCTCTTCCATATCACCAGCTAGACTCAAACTTCCTTACATCCAAATCCTTCTAATGCACCTCTGGCATGCTGCTGATTATGATGGTTGTTGGTTTGCATTGCATTTTCCTTCCAGACATCTCTTCCCTTGACCTCCATCTACCTCCCTCCCAGCCCATCCTTAAATTGTGGAGAACTTGGGATATATTAAAAAAAAAAAAAAAAAAAAAAGAACCATGCAGAAATCCAAATCCCTGTTTCAAGTGAACTACCTTGCCAGAATGTGGCAGGATGTCATCACGTGTAACACTGGTACACATCTGTCATGGTAAAGAAAGGCAATTTTCTGGACTGGGAAAAGGAAATAATTCCCTGTTGCCAAGAGTCTGAAATTCAGACAACGTCCAAATGCAAAATAAAACTAAAATAAAAAAATATTGGTAGAAATATTAGATGTTAAGGCTGCAGTATGGCAGCAGTGCTGGAGATGAGTATAATATGTGAGGGTACAGATGTACAAAGAGGGAGGATAGCACAGGACTTTCAACCATGGAAATATCCAGATCAGGGTACTAGCCCTGCAGTTCCATCCTGCTTTGTCTGTCTGAATCACCCAAGCAATGTTCCTCCCTAACAGTCTATCCTTAAAGTGCATATAATAAAACGAGGCCACTGAGACTCGTACAGGGCTGGCTCTCTCCACTGATTTTAATTCACTAACTAGAAATGCTGCACAAGGTCAGTGTATGTGCAAAAATCTGTATCAGCAGAGGCTCACATTGACCCTTCTTTCAGAGGAAAAGGATAGGACTTGAAATTTGGATTTTGTATAGATTGAGAAAAGTGTCCCCAGAAAAGAATGGTGACTGCAATTTTATACAGATACATATAAAAGTTTTGAAGAGCTTTTGTTAGTTATATAGGACTCTTTCATGATGCACAAAGATCAAAACAACTGAAAACTGTCAAATAAAAGAGGTTTGGGGGAAGGAAGGAAGGAAGGAAGGAAGGAAGGAAGGAAGGAAGGAAGGAAGGAAGGAAGGAAGGAAGGAAGGAAGGAAGGAAGGAAGGAAGGAAGGAAGGAAGGAAGGAAGGAAGGAAGGAAGGAAGGAAGGAAGGAAGGAAGGAAGGAAGGAAGGAAGGAAGGAAGGAAGGAAGGAAGGAAGGAAGGAAGGAAGGAAGGAAGGAAGGAAGGAAGGAAGGAAGGAAGGAAGGAAGGAAGGAAGGAAGGAAGGAAGGAAGGAAGGAAGGAAGGAAGGAAGGAAGGAAGGAAGGAAGGAAGGAAGGAAGTGTCGGAAGGAAGTGTCGGAAGGAAGGAAGGAAGTGTCGGAAGGAAGGAAGGAAGTGTCGGAAGGAAGGAAGGAAGGAAGGAAGGAAGGAAGGAAGGAAGGAAGGAAGGAAGGAAGGAAGGAAGGAAGGAAGGAAGGAAGGAAGGAAGGAAGGAAGGAAGGAAGGAAGGAAGGAAGGAAGGAAGGAAGGAAGGAAGGAAGGAAGGAAGGAAGGAAGGAAGGAAGGAAGGAAGTGTCGGAAGGAAGGAAGGAAGTGTCGGAAGGAAGTGTCGGAAGGAAGTGTCGGAAGGAAGTGTCGGAAGGAAGTGTCGGAAGGAAGGAAGGAAGGAAGGAAGGAAGGAAGTGTCGGAAGGAAGGAAGGAAGGAAGTGTCGGAAGGAAGTGTCGGAAGGAAGTGTCGGAAGGAAGGAAGTGTCAGAAGGAAGGAAGGAAGGAAGGAAGGAAGGAAGGAAGGAAGGAAGGAAGGAAGGAAGGAAGGAAGGAAGGAAGGAAGGAAGGAAGGAAGGAAGGAAGGAAGGAAGGAAGGAAGGAAGGAAGGAAGGAAGGAAGGAAGGAAGGAAGGAAGGAAGGAAGGAAGGAAGGAAGGAAGGAAGGAAGGAAGGAAGGAAGGAAGGAAGGAAGGAAGGAAGGAAGGAAGGAAGGAAGGAAGGAAGGAAGGAAGGAAGAAAGCTTATACTTTGGATATCACAAAATATGAAGACAGTCTAACCACATTTGATGTTCATGAATGGGTTAATATTAGAGTTGGCTGCTCTAGAAAGTTCTGTCCAACAAGCTTGGGTGTCCCTGATCTAGAGCACCAAGCATAACACTTTATTGCTTATATTTGTCACCTCTTACTGGGACTGCGATTTAGGGACAGATTTAGGTTGAGATTTAGGGACAGAGTTCTTTTCCCAATTCATCCCCACAAAATACGGGTCACCAAAGGTCTTCTTAGCTGCTGTATTTTCATGGTTTTCTTTCAATTTCACATCATAGATGAATACCCTAACACTTGCACTGTCTTTGTCTCTCTCCTTCTTTGTGTGCATTTACACACAACATGAAACATTCTTCATTTTAGTCCATCAGAGATATATACTATTTTCAGTTTTACTTTTTAACTCTAGCATATCACAGGATTGGAAAATATTTAGAGTAAAATAGGGATGGCTATCTATAGCAAGAGAAAGCCTACTAAAACTTTCAAAACACAAAGGACAACATTCACCCAAAACAGGATCCAGCTAGATTCTGTCTCCAACCATGGACAGTCCTGGAAGGAAAGGTCATGATCATCTTCCTCTTGGAAGAGGATCACAAAATAATTTCTGAGATGTTAGTTTCAAACAGACATCAATCACTCTGCCTGCAACATTATCCCAGGGCTCAGTGCAGAAGAGAAACATTTATTTAAACATGCCAGCTGTGTTCAAAGTGAAAGAAAATTCCCCTAAAAATACTTTCAAAACAGAAACGAACATCAATTAAAAAAAATTAAAATCAGCCCATAATTATAAAACAAGAAGAGCACAAGAAGAGAAGTAAAACCTTGCCTGATCACACTGCAAAAGTATGTGCACATTTTGTAGTACAAAGAAAGGAAGTGAAGCTATAGCTGATTTTCTCTGAGTTTTGTTTCTTTTTTTTCTCAGAAAAGAAAGACACAAAAAAAGTAAATAAAAAGTGAATTCAAAAATGCACAGGGAAAAGGAAACCCTCGTTCTCTCTAATTCCATCTTTGGAGATGTCAGCAAAAATAAAATGTCCCGCTGTGCCGGCAGCGGGACAAGTCATTAAAAATATGAAGAGCCTCATTTTGCACCAGGCTGAAGTGCCAGGGGAACTGTGGCACCCAGGCAGGAGCAGCTGGCAGCTCCCCCAAGGCTTTTGTGCCTGGAGCCAGGAGGGCAGAGCTGGCCCTGGAGGGGGCTGGATTGACTGCCCCAGCATCAGGGCACTGCAGCACAAGGAAGGGCACTCTGTGTGCTTCCACACTGCGGGGTGCTGGTCTAAAAGTGACTCTTCCTGACACATGATTGCTGCGATTTGGCTCACTGCTCTATCCGAGTAAAAAAAACAAAATAACCCTCCAAAACCCAATAAACAAGCAAACAAAACAAAAATTTTTAAAAAAAGTTTTATATCAATCTTCTAGAAAAATTCTGTTAATGTTCAACCTGGAGACAAAAGCCAAAACACCCAAGAGGCCGATCCCAGAGCCACAGTGCCCCAGCAATAATTAAAGGGAACATTTTTGTTTTATGGCACAATATAGTCATGGTGTTTGGACTTGTCAAAACAAACAAACCATATTCAGGGAAATCTGTGGTACAAAAGAGCTAAACAAATTATGGGGTAGAGGCAAACATGGCCACACCATCAGCATTCAAGACCTGAAGAAAAGAGTGGAAACTTTCAGGGTCTGAAAGCGGGAGTGGAAAAGCTAATTGAGCACAAATGAAAGGATCTATTACGGCTGAAAGAATAAGTGAGAGTACAGGCAGGACAATACTCTCATTTATGATTCAAATATCCATGGATAGTGCAGTACAGCTTTAAATACAATTTACAGCCTTGATTACAAATGACTATGTGCATCAACTTGGAAGCAATGCAAAGACTGTGAGCGGGAGAAAGAGCCTGCCTTGTCAGAAAGGAAGGAGAAGGGGATAAGTGACGGCAGAGCGGGGCTGGACACTCAGAAGCAATTGGAATGTGCAGAATTATGAAATAGGGCTTTTAAAAACCTGAAGATGAACTGATTAGTGGGCAAGAAGGCTCACATTTAGAATAACCGAATTGCCCAGTGATAAGATTATAAAGGGAGATTTATGTTAGATAATCACAGTGAGATCAGGGGCAAAGGAGTATCATTCTGTCCCTGTGTCTTCCAAAAGCAAAATATAAATATATGAATGTGGTAAAAATAATAAGTACTGGAAATGAAGAGCAAGGACAGGCTCTTATTTTTATAGAAAGCAGCAGCAGCTTTTTTTCTCAGCCTGCATGAGACCCAAAACTGACCTGAAACCACCCAAGTTGTGAACTGCTTTCTACCCAGAAACTGCCTGTATCCTCATTGCCTTTTTTTTTAAGCTGTGTTATGTTTTATGAATCAAACATTACTCCTGTTAAATTTCCAAGAGTTGGAAAATTCTAAAAATTTTACAAAAAGCATAAAATTATTTGGGCTGTGTAGCAACAAAATTAGCACTTGATGGACATTAGCACCAAAGACAGTGCACCCTGAGGTTCCACAGGCTGTTAAGTTTTCTGTATATTTCTTCTATTCCTCATCCATTCTGAGTTCCAGTCATTGAGTACCACAGCAGCTAACAAAAGTCAGGATAATGCCATCAACCCTCCACAGATCCCACTTTCCCAATTCTCTCAGAGCCTCTCTGAAACCAGAAGGTCGCTAAAAAGCCAGTGGTGGCAGCAGACCCCAGTGACAAGGAGACAAGCACAAGCAGAGGCAAAGAGCTGGATGAAGGTGTGGCCTTCACATCTGCAGGAGGACATCAGTACCTGAGATCTCAGCCCTGCCACGCTTTTCACTGGGATTGGCTAAACAACACAGGTAATTCCTTTGCATTTACCTCTTCCCAGAGACCTTGTTTTCTTCCAAGTGGAAATCACTCACTCGAAGTGATCTGTGCATCCAGGACTGTCAGTCTTAATCATAGGCAGTGCACCACGTTCTCAGGATTGAAACCCAAATTTAAAAATCCTCCAAGCCTTGTGCAATATGTAGCAGTCCCTTGACTAAAGCAAATCAAGGGGTGGCTAAATGAAATTAAGGAAAGTTGTACATATATCCCTGCAACATCCCAACCTGTTCCGACTGAACACTTGTCAGATTCAGTGTTCAAAATTTACAAGTAGTGAGAACAACCAAACATCAGGAATTACCCCTCCTCTCAGAACCAGAAGCGACAAACTCCGTAATTATGTGCACGGGAGACTGGAACTATGTAATGAGGAGGAAGAAAATGAGAGGCTTCTGGTGGTTGATTCAAGACAATGGAGCCCTCATCTCTGAGCCCAAAGAGTAACCACACAAAGGACAAACCCAAAGTCTCTTCTGTTTCCCCTGTCATAACCATTCACTGCAGAGCACAATAATGCTGGGGCAACTGTGTGTTATTTTGCTTCTTTTGTAAGAGGTTGGGTGGCACCTTTCTTTAGCAAGGCAGTTAGCAGGGGTAGCCCAACACAACACCCCTTCTCCACAGTTATTCCTTTTTTAAGGAAACTTTTTGAAAGAAAAAGAGAATGAAACTACATGGCATGCACTCCCAGTCTCAGATCAGGAGTGGAAGAAAATAGTGGCCACACACTGCTATACAATTAGGTCTGTCTTGGAAAGAAATTATACTGATGCTTTTCTAAGCAATGCCAGGTGGTTTATTCACCAAATAATGAGATCCACTAAATGGATCTAAAGATTCTTGGTGTCTGGTAAATGCTTACCTTGGACTCCCTATTCCTCTCTTCAAGAAATGGTTTGCTTTTCCCAATAGTTTTCTTAAGTAGCTCCTCAGCTGTGATTAAAAGTAATAACAGTGGTCTGAAGGTTGGTTAACTTACACTTGTTTAATGATACAGCTCAAGGAACTGCAAGTGCACCTCAAAAGCCTCATTGATTTAGTAAACAGCTTCAGCCACCAGAAGACCTTGTTTTTAAAGTCCATAATTCGCTTCCAGAAACTAAAAAAATCCCGAACTGTTGTAGTTTATTTTTCTCTACTTGATCACTGCTCAAAATCCTACTAGAAAAAAAAAAATTAAATCTTCTGAGCTTCATTGTTTGTAAGAGCAACAAAAACATGGAATCTTTTCCCTGACACTGCAGGAGGAGGGAGCACACGATCTGGGAGCAGGAGATGGCCATGTGTGGGCAGCAGCACAGCAAGGACTGGTGGTGCCCACAGCCCAGCACAGAGGACCAAAGGAGCCAGGCTGCCTCAGAGCTGAGCAAAAAAGGGGGAGACCGTATGTCAACAGGCTTGTGCAGCCTCTGGGCTCTGCATCCGCTGTGCAGCAAATCTGTGGACAAAGAAGGACCTGAGTGCACCCGGGTCCAACACTTGCCCAAGTAAAAGTGGGTGGGATGGCCAAGAACCTCAGAGCCAACACTGCAGTAACTCCCAGGGTCATCCCGTGCCCCTAGGGCCAGCTGAATGATCCCACTGGCCACTGGGAAACTCGGTGTTCCAGCAGAGCTCTGTCCTGTGATACAATCCCTGCCCTGTGCTGCTCCATCTTTGAGAACTAGACAGGGCTCCAGCTCCAGACAAAACTGACCTGGGGACAGAACCCCTCCTGTACAGGTACAGAGCAATTTAAATGAAACTGGGGGTGCTAAGGGCAGGCTTAGGTAAGGGCTGCTTGCTTTTCCCCCTGCTGCACTGGCAGGGGTAGACACAGCCTGGTGGGCTGGGGTGGACACCAAGGTGGGCAGAAGCATCAGCACCCAGCAGGTGACAGCCCTGGGATGTCACTCAGGAAAAAGGCTCTAAGGGAACAAGCCATTTCAGAACTATCAGCAGACAGCAAACAGAGCAGCCGATGGATTTTGCTTCCCTCTCTTTTTGTCAATTTAGGGAGAGAAGCACATTATAAAAATATTAATAATGAAAAAAAAATGCTGTGAATAATTCTTCACTTATGGTTTCTCCTCCAAATATTCAGAATTACTATTGCTTTGACCATCTTTGTCCAAAGATTGCTCCCATTTCAAAAGATGACTGTTCACAGCCAGAGATTCAGAATTTCGTTTATGTGAATACAAATTGATATTTATGAAAAATCCTACATCTAAAGTACATCTGCTAGAGTAATTTTCTAGAACATTCCACAAAACTCTAAGCATACCGAACATTGCAAGGCTTCCCAAGAAGAACTAATTACAATGCCAAAATTAATATTTGAAGAAAATCTTGAAGCAATGGCTCTGTTCTCATTTAAATATGTGACTACTCTCTTTATAATGTGCAAAGCATTATAATCATTTATATATGTTCCAAGTGATATATTACTGAGTTGAACCTAGATTCCCCTTCTTTTGTTCTGGGTTCATAACCTTGCTGTATTATCTTCCATAACTCTATAGCTTGCTAATGCATAATTCAAGCCTCTCTTATTGACAAAAGGCGGCAGAAAGAAAGAATATTTCAATGCCACTTTCCCACGTAGATAGTATTGCTTTCACTTCAGCTGGTATCATTTCCATACTAAAGCCAAATCTTTTAAAGTACATTAAGTATCATTTTCATAGTTTATTCGCAATTGATTCACTGGGACAACTACATCTGTTTACCTCCATCTTCTGAGACTACTTTATTGCAAGTTTTTTATTGGGTTGGGGTTTTTTTTTAAGTGGGTTTCTTGCCAAAAGAAGAAACTTCAGTTAAAATATTATGCACTAATGCATGACATCAGCTTCACATTAATCTCTTGATTTAACTAGAGCTTTGATTTAGGACTAGTGTCACAGCTTCCCCAAATACAAGTGTGGAGCAGAACCATTTTGCCATCATCCTGAAAACTCTGTTCTAATCCCTTCCCTGTGTAAAGTAACTGTAAACAGGCAAGTATCACGTTCCCATGCATCTCTGAGTGGAGATCAAATTTGCCTTACAGTCAGCCATGCATCTATGCAAAAATCCCATTGATGTTAGTGCAGTTTCTTCAAATACACACAGGTGGGAAGGAGAAGATAGTCCCTTTTTTTTTTTTTTCCCCATTTTCCATGTAGGTGATGGATACAGAAAACTCCAGTGGTTTTCAGTCTCCTCTGAGAAACAGACTGCCTTCCAATGGTACAAAAGGAATACAGGCCCACAGATAGACAGAATAATTGAAAACAATTAAAGGCTCCAAGAAACATCCAAGTATCAACCTTTCCTCATCACTACCTGGGCTGGTTAGGACTGTCAAGTTCTTGTGTTTCCACACTCAATGTCCTCTCATTAGAGCATTCTTTGGAAGCCTAAAAAAGGACACATCTTCCTTTACAGAGGGCTGTAGGGCAACGAGCAGGACTCTCCCAGCAAAGAGAGATTGTCACCACACCCTTCCCACAGTCCCTGCTCTCCCCTAACTTGCCCTGGGCTCAGTCTGCAGCTATACATGCAGCTACACGCGCAGCATCCACCACGATTTGTGCCATCTCTTGGCTGCAGTGAGAGCAGAGTTTCAGGCAGGTCGGTGAATCCGGGAGTGCCAGGGCTGTGCACTGCACCTCCCTTCTCCAAGCTGCGACTGGTTTGCCCCACAGGCAGCTTAAAGGCATTCAAGCAGGTAAGTGCCGTGGTCAGAGGGGGAATTTGCCCCCGGGGCTGGTGCAGCATCAATTCTGCGTGGCTGCCCATGGCAGCTTCAGCATCAGGAAATGTCTCTTACCATACAGCACCCAGCAGAGATGGACACCTACCTAACAAGCACTTTATATAATGAAGGAAGCTGTAATCTTACAAATTATTCTGCCAAAAGTGGCATGAACAATTATCAGAGGAGGCCCTGCAAGGCACCTGGACTCCCTGGAATCGTATTTACCAAACCAGTCTCAGGAATAACACCATCCAGCTAGGTCTGCAGCTCTGGTGCTTCTCTCTGTGCCATCTCAGCCTGTTTCTTGCAAGTTCAGCTTCCTGAAGCATTCTGGCTACAGTCAAGATGATTTCTCTAAATTTAGGAGCTTGTTTAT
Organism: Melospiza georgiana; assembly: GCF_028018845.1. Classification (NCBI taxonomy): domain Eukaryota; kingdom Metazoa; phylum Chordata; class Aves; order Passeriformes; family Passerellidae; genus Melospiza; species Melospiza georgiana. The sequence continues at coordinate 96,017,248 of NC_080430.1, read as the reverse complement.
TTTTTTCTAAAAACTCTCAAAGACTCATTTTCTGCAGAATACTCAGAAAACACAGCTTGAGAAGCAAAATTCAGGTGGGTTTAATGGTGCCTCCAGCTGTGCCTCATTTTAAAGTCACTGTTTATTCAACAGAATCAATGCAAAGCAGAATTAACTCTAGTTACCAAATACTTTAAATGTCATGGTCTGAAAAAGTTGCAGCTTAGGAGAGTAACACTGCTGCCACTTGGACTATTCCCCTTCTACTTGCCTCACCTTAAAAGCCATGGGATTTCTCATATCATATGCTGTCAGAGAAGACAAAATGGAAATAACTTATGTAACTTTGTAGGGAATTCTGTATGTTTCTAACCCTGAAAGCACTAGTACATTAGGGGGTAGTGTTGGAAATGGTGCTGTGACATAAATCAGCAGCCTTGCCAGCAGCAAGAAAAAGGCCCATATCATTTTGACACTTGCTCACCGCCTGTCCTTCCCCCTGGAATTTGATTGGGTTTGCCCGGATTTAACTCCAGCACTTGCACTCAGCCTAGCTCAGCAAGTTCCTGCAGTTCTCACTGAGATGTGAGAGAGCAGAGCAGAGCAGAGAGCAGAGAGCAGAGCTTCCCCTTTTGTGGCTGTGAGCTGGGAGGCAGGCAGGTCAGGGGAGGGAGCCCAGGAAGAGCCGTGCACGTGTGTCACTGCTGGCACAAGTGACAGCAAGCACAGGTCCCCTTCAGCACCCCAGGGCCAGCCCAGGGCCAGTGGCTGCAGGCAGCCTTGTCCTCTCAGGGCACAGGGATGGCAGGCAACCAGAGACTGAGGACCTGAGCAAATATCCACATAATTCCGTAACTCTTGTTAGCAAATTTCCAAATATCTGTCTTTGTAAAGAGCCCCTAGAACTTACCACTAGACCTACAGTTCCTAGAGATAAAAAATGTGCTTCACGTCACACCTGCACTAAGCTTCCTCCTGTACCTCTAACAAAGCAGTCCAACACTCCCTAACAATGACACTCTCTACTCTTGCCAATATTAAAAAAAAAAATCATATTTGGAAAAGCCAATTGTTCCTATATCCATAGCAGGCTTTTGCCCATTATCAGAAGCATGGATGTACAACTGATTTGCCATTTGTCAGGACAAGCAGGTAGGAAACCCCAGCCGAGGGGACAGGACTAGGCAAGCTCCTGATGTGGATTTCTTGTAAACAGAAAACTCTTCCCAGCTTTGCAGCTTTGGAGATGTCAGCTCCTGTGTGGTGCAAGAAACCATCCACCCACATCTATGTTCTCTGAAGCAGGAGAGGAACACAAGGGAGGAAAATTTGGGAAAGCAGTAGCCACTGACCTGGTTACCACTTTACATCCATGGTCTTCTGTGGCTGAGGTGACTGCAGTGACCTCCCACTGCTGGCTCCCATGGGGAAGAACAGACCCAGTGTCCCTGCAGCAGCATGACTGTCATCAAAACTCATGGCAAAAGCAAGAAATGGTTTGGTTTGTGACCTACCTTCACCAAGGAATGTCCCTCACAGAAGAACTTGTTTATTGGAGCACTGCTCCAGCACTCTGTAACAACCTGCAGGCCTCAGAAACCACCACTGGCTTGTGAATTGTCCCAGGCAAAGCACAACACTGCCCTGTCCCAGAAAAATAAGCTGAATTCTGGGAGTAAGATGAACCAGAGGGTCAGTGTCCCTTTTATTTTATGTCATATCATAACAATGAATATTTAGAAGATAAATAAATCATTTTTCTCTGCTTAGAAAAGCCTTCTGATGTTCCTGTGGTACTTTGGGTTGATGATGATGAGAGATGACATGCACAGCTTTTCACTTACAGAAAGGGAACATGGGCAACTCACATTTTCTAAATTCCTCACAAGTAACTCACCTGATGACACAGGAACAAACAAATCAAGCCATCTGTACCAATCTCACCTGAACAACTTGAGTCTGAGATACAAAGGATTTCACAAAGGAAAGAGCCAAGTGTCTGAAGCCATTTTAGTGTTGGACATTTTAACAGCTTTAAGCATCTCCAGCTCTTTCATCCGACATACTACAAGGCATCTTTAAACATTCTGTATTTCAGAATGCTATCTGAACGTACCCTCTAGCATCCTCAAAGGATTGCTCCAGTTCAGCATCTGCTTAGAACACTGAGCCTTCTTGCCTGCCTTTTTTCCCCCCATTCCTGCTTGGGGCTAATCAGTCTACTTGTTTCTCTGGAAGAGCAATATGCTTCTCAGAATGCCTTAGGTACTGGAGGGACCCTTCAGTCCACCCTCAACTACTCATAATTATTCACCTCTGATTCATTCATCACTCAAGAAAGCAGAGATCAGAAAAGGCATTCCCTTATTTTCTCTCAGAACATCATTCAGCCTAAGAACATTTTTGCAGAATAAGATGATTCACTGAGATTAAATTATGTGCTTATTTTCAGAAGTTTCCAATCCATCTTCCCAGAAGCTGTCTGCACACTCCTCCTCTCTCATTTCAACAGAAGCCCTCTACAATAGGCACACAACTCTTCTGGTTAGGTTTCAGTTTCTGCTCCATCTCCAAATTCTTTTCATCTCTCAAACTGTTGATTTTGCCCTTTTTGGCAATATTTTCACTCAATGGTGATTCCCCTCTGAACTTCTCGCTCCACTTCTGGCCTCTCCTTGGTCCTGTTCTCAGCTTCAGCCTTCCTCAGAGACTGCTTTCCATCTACTTCAATTTCAGGTGGTCAAAACTTAGCTCCTTAGTGATCTTTCATGGGCTTTCTTCGTCTTTCTTATGGCCCTGTGAGCAACATCCACTGCAGTATTCCAGCCTACAGAGCTGGGAACCAAACAAACCCCTGCTCTGCGCCTGCTTCTCACTCACAACATACCCCTTCCTCTCTCACTAGCAAAAGCATCCCTTACTCTGACCAGTGGCTGGTGGTCACTTTGGAAATACTTGCTTATACCCAACATACATAGATTTATTTTTTCCATGTACTATTTACTCTGTGACTAGCAGCCTCAAACAAAAGAGCATTATTTTCTAGTGTTTTAGGGTGGTTATGGTTTTCCTCCTCCCAAATGCAGTATTAATAAACCCATGAAGGAAAGAAAAAAAAAAAACAAACAAGCAACAGCTACTCTATACTTGGAGATAGCTAATGATGTCCTCACATGGGTACAGTCCCTCTTGAAAGTGAGAGCATTCCCAGAGTCCCATAGCAAACAGCTAATAGGGGACCATGTCTATGCTTTCAATTATCTTCAACTGCTTTACACCACTTGCTGCTATCCAGAAACAACAATTTCATAATAATTTGTAATAAAAAACTAAATTATAAGTTTTTTCATGTATCAACACACTCCATTTCATTTGTGTTACCCTCTAAGCACTGGGAGCGGCTGGTGTTCCTTACCTGTGAGCTCTCAGTGAATCCACCTGTGCTCTGTCTCTGAACACTGGACTGCCCTGAAGTGTGGGGTCCTCAAACGCAGCAGAAGAGAAAGGAGAGAGCACACGTGGAGAAGACTCTGCAATTTGGTGCTTTGCACAGAACTGCTGGCTTAAAAATAGTGGCTTGCAGGGAGGCAGGGGAAATTTGACTTGTCATAAAATGCAACCTATCCCCCAGTAATCCAACATATTTTAAGTATTAAGAATCTAATGAAGAAGTTACCTCTTGCTTTGTTCCAGGCCTTGTGACAGATCAGTTTTTCAAGGACAAATCCCCACCTATGTCAATGAATTCCAGCACTCCTGATGGAGCTGCTGAGATACACTTGAGGTAGCCCAGCATGGGAATATGGCAAGGAGGAACAAAACCAAGCACAGGCCTGGTCAGGAACTCCATAGGTGTGAGGAGGAGTGAACAGGAGGGATGCACTCCCACTAGAGTAACAGGATTTTGTTATTTTGCTGGCTCCAAACATCACGCACGCTCTGATGCCTCCAGCAGGGTAAACAACACCACAAAGTTTCCCAAAGCAACACATTTACAGGGATTACCATGAAACCTGCAGGATATCAGTGCCTGGAAATCCCCCAGTGAGAAATCTGTATCCTACAGTCAATAGCAAACCACTTTTTGCACCTGCCAGTATGTGCTGTTTTCTAAAGGCTCAGTCTTTGGAAGGAGAGAGGCAGCAATTTATGCTAAGGTTTATCACTAAGGGCTTTTAAGAGGTTTTAAAAAACAAAAACTGTCTTGGCTTTCCAACTGGCTTAACTTTTTGTAGAATGCACCCATTTATACAGCGTTTCTGACAGAAGGAATTTCAGGAATGCAGTATGGTGGCAATGTAGCTGATTAGCACTGTGGATAAAGTTTCTCCAAGCTGGACTTTTGGTCAGTGTACAACATTCAGGATACAAAAATACTCTGCAGGTCTTTCGCTTCAGCCACAATAAAAGAGTCTCCTACACTTTAGCTAAAATAAACCACACACAAACCAGAGAGAGAGGGAGAGAGAGAAAGAGAGAGAGATGGCAGATACACTGAGAATCTGCAGTGTAGATAATCAAACCCTTTATTGTCTAAGTTACATTAGACTTGCAACACCATAAAAACCTGTTAAGAAGAAGAAACAGTAGATTGGTAGAGGTAGTAGAAAGTCCCTGTAACAGTCATAAAAGGGCTTTACAGGAGTGTGTCATGCCAAAAAACTTATCACGTTGCTTAAAAGAGCTGATCAAAGCCCATTTGACTAAATAAATAAGAACACAACTCATTTTAAATACTATGGTCTAACTAAAATAACAAATCAATACAATACAATGATAAAGAAAAAAAAAACAGAAATCGTGGGATTCACTTTCAAAAACAGATGGTCCTTAAGGTTGGTTTTCCCCCACCCACTCTTATTTCTTGTTTAATTAAGTGAAAATCTCACTTCTGTGCCATACACAGCATATAATTATTTAAACTGATTTCCCCTACTGTTGTTCTTCATGAAGCTAAATTATGATTGTAAACTTTGCTGATTAGTACCCTGGCAATGGCAGTGACAGCACTAGCTTCTCTGGCAAGAATTCGGGAAGAAAATTCCAGAAAGAAGATTTTGGCTCTAAATATTAACTCAGATTTTCTAGTTCAGCTTGCCAAAAAAAAAATACAATTTAAAAAAAGAGAGAATTTACAAATGTACACTACACTTTTGTGCCATTTTGGGTATAGAAGAGTTTTTAATAACTAAACCACAAACAAACAGGTTAAGCAACTAGCTTTTTTGCATTCCTGAACTGTCACCATTACTTTCTCTCATGGAAAATATGACTCAGAAAAGCAACAAAACAAAAGAAAAAAAAAGTAATTAAAAAAATCAAAACCAAAGAGAAAGCTAGTGCAAACCCAAAATGATAATCATTAAGTAACACAGCAAAATATTTAACTTTTTCTTTTCTTTTTTTTCTTTTTTTTTTTGGTGTACAATGGAATGTGTCTATGCGAACTCCCTCAAAATAACCTCACAGAACAGTTAATTACAATCACTTTTAAGTACTTGCACAGACATTCCTAACTACACCGAGACTTACAGAGAACTCTGGTTCACATCTCGTGTAATAGCATAAGGAAAATCTAGTTTGAAAAAAATAAGTAAGAAAGTTAATTTGCATTGTTGCAAATGTTGCAAAGTAACAAAACTGTCAAGTAATTCAAAACAAGTAACAAGTAGTATCCAGCCCAAATTGCTGACTAGATTTTCTTTAAAAAGCACCCTCCCACCCACCAGTTAGAACAGAACTGTTAGAACAGAAAGATCACGTTTTAAGGTTTTTTTCTGCCTTTTTTTTTTAACAAATCTGTTGTCAGAAGCCCATTTCTACAAAAACAGCACTATCCCATTACTGTATTAAGTAAACTGTGGTCTCACCTGTATTAAAGGTTAGCATCATTTCTGTACATGTAAAATTATTGCTTTTTTGAAAAATATATTTAGCATGCTAGTTGTTTTAATTCCATTTCCTGCCTTTACAAAATGTTACAATTAAAAAAAAACAAACAAACTAGTAAAGCTTTTGCAAAAATTTTCACAGAACATTTTCTTTCAAGGCAGCAGTAACTTTTGATAATGCATAAAATTATATGTGCAAAATCTGAAACTTTCAGAAATATTACCATCACACATAGTGTCACAGCAATAAGAAAAGAAAATATTTATATCTGTGGAATACATTTTTAATTGCTTACACTGCATGGTTTAACAACCTGTTATGTGCCACAACCCCACCTTGAAAACTTGCAGTTAAAGAGTTACTGTAGAAGAGGTATATAAAGCTTTTTTTTTCTTTTTTTTTTTTTCCTAACACCACCAGTGATCACCAAGTACAAGACATGACACATTTATATGAACATTAACCTGCCACCACAAAAGAAGTTCCTCCTCTTTCCAGAACATCAGTGGGCCCAAGGAGGAGCAGCAGCTGGTCTGCTGAACCAAAGGCAGGAGCAGAGAGCACCTTATGGCCCCAGGGCTGCCTGAATCCATTCAGTGACACCTTTTCTCTTCCAAACAGACAGATCAGCGGTGTTAGACAGCTGAATGTTTTATTTTCTCCTTTTTATTTTTTCATTAAGTGAAGACTTCCTTTGTGACCAGGTTGAAGAAAGTAGCCCTGTTACAACAAAAAAGGTCCTGAGAGTAAAACACAGAAGCCTGGTTTTTTCCTTAGTGTTCAACTAGCTTTTCTTTTCCAAAGCAGAATAGAAGCTTTTCTCGGGAAGTGTTTCAATTTCCATATTCACATACTATTAATGGTGCGCAGTCAAGAGCGAGAGCACTAGAAATGCAAGTGGTCCCCAAACTGTAATGAAACAAACCATTGCAGAATGACGGTCTTTCTCTTTAGTCCCTTTAATCCTTCATCAAGCATTGCTTTCTCAGCACCGAATGCCACCTTTTCCCTGCACCCCCCATTCTTCCTCTCACTGTTGTTGTGTTTTTTTTTTTAATTTGCTTTTCAGCATGACAGGCAGTGGCAGTTTCATTAATTAATACTTCTCCAGCCCTCGAATCCACTGCTGTTTTTCAAATGTATCAAACAGTCATTGTGAGCATCAGGGAGGTTTTTGTTACAGTGCTTAACTTCTTCATGCTGTCCAAATCACATAAAGTTTAATTTTTCCAGTGTCTCAAACTTCTCTTGATTAATATAGACGCCTTGTGCCGCCACGGTGCTTGCCAACTCCACTGTTTATTATCAAGGAAATAAGGAACCATGGGACTGATTAGTATGTCAATTTATATATATCTTGTGTAGCATCTTCATTTGTTTTAGGATGATTAACAGCGCAGGGGCACCCCGCTGCTGGCAGAGCCTGCTCCCAGCCCGGCGCAGCCGCTCCGGGTGCGGGCCTGGCTGGCAGGGGATGGATGCTCTGCAGCGCGGCGGCTGCCGGGGCTCCTCCGCCCGGGATCTAGGTTCCCTTCCGGAGGTGCAGCATGTGGCTGAGCTCCGCGCTGCCGTGGTCTCTGCCCTGCAAGAAGGACAACACGGGGAAAAGCTCATTCTCAGCCCTGCTCCCAGGCGCGACCCTCCGGCAAGTTCTGCCGGCATTCGTTACCCTTTATTAGCATCATGCACATTCATCTCGACCCACCACGTGAGAACACTTTCGGGGTTTTGTTTTTTAATGCATCTCCACCAAGAGCAAAGCGTGTCAGGCCCATATAAAGTCCCACATAAAGATGGACTAGAAGAAGAAGTAACAGGACCTGGCAGAGCAGCTCAGAAAAGGCTGAGAACAAGAAGGGAAAAAAGTGGCCTCCAAAAAGTGGAAATTATGAGCTAGCCAAAAGGGATTCGCAACTAGACCAGTGTTTTAAAAAGGCTGAAGTTTGAGGTCACAGAGGCAGCTGAATGAAGAAAAACTGAATTCTTGTGCAGGTCTGTCAAATGGTAAGGCGGCTTTTTTCCCCCCTTGTCATCTTCCTTTTATTTTCTTAGACAATTTTCATGAATAATTACCACTTTGAAAAAAAATAGCAGGGATATTCTAAAATCAAGTGAAATTAAAGATAACATCATGAATAAGTGGGAGCCTGCAGCTCCCAAGAAAAGCTTTAAAATGACATTTAGAACATCACTATCGGAACAATGCAGTTTACAATCCTGATCCTAAAACAACATGGCAAGATTAATCTTACATAAATGCATTATCCTTAAGCTAAAGTCTTGATGAAGTGAAACAGACCATTTTAAATTAATGCAACATAAAATACAGCACCCATGTAAAATCCAAGCAAGTTTCAAGCTGTGCCTATGGCAGCCCTCGAAATAGCTAAAGAAAGCCCAGCTCTGGTTGACATAATGTATTAAGTGCATCTCTTTTGTTAATAGATTTAGAAAATTCCTAATTAAACCTGGCCCGAGATTCATGACATTTACCAGTCAAAGTTTGGTTTTAAGTCGGAAAGATTTGCAACAAAATTAAAGAAAAAAAAAGCTGCTGTACAGACTGCAGTATATTTGAAATGTAGGAAACAGTAACTGAATGAGAGATGTGATAAAACTTCCTTAGTTGGATGCTGAATTTCCCGCAGTAAACTAAGAAAGATGCTTTACATTTTTGCGCGGCTGCATCATGCCTGAGAGACACAGCCACAATTCCAGGAGGAGGCATTCATCACTGGAACGCCTCGCATCGAACCGGCTCCACGTACACGGGGGAGCACGGCAGAGCTTCGCAGGGCTGGGGAGCAGGGAGGGAAGGGGAAGGGAGGGATGGCAGGCTCCTTGCCCCACTCTCCCTGGGCAGAAGCTGGAAAAGAGGTGAAATTGGAGGCCCTCTTCTGGGATGGACAGCCTGCGAGGTGATGAAGGTGTGCCCTGCATGTCAGGGACCACACAGCACAAGGGATCCAGGGGAAGGACAATCCATCCGCCCCACACGTGCAAGGACAGCGCAGAGGGGCTGGAGATGCTGTGTGGCTGGGCCCCTCTCAGGCACAGCTGTGCTCCCAGTTTCACTGGTGAACAGAACCTGAGCTTCATGTGTGCTAAAACCCACCCAGGGGCTCACCCGCCTGTACTCACACCACCCCAAGGCATGGACACATTTTGAACCAGCTGATACAGAGCTGGATTGACTTCTTCCTGAAATAACTTTTTTTTCCCTTCTAAAAACTAGGTTTTCTTCACTTTCAGTGAAAAGCAGCAGATCTTTATGTGAAACCTACAGCTTCCATGCCAAAAGCTGCTCTCATAGCAACTTCCAGGGCTTTTCCACAGTCAACAGGAAAAACCCAGTTTGTGTGCATGTTAATATGCTGGAGACAGATCACTGCATGACATTGGAGTAAACTGCAAGGAGCACAGATAGCACTGCAGTTTACTAGCAAGGGACAATTGTTGGGACAAGAACCAGAGCTCCAAATCCTGTCTCTAAAGCTCATAAAGTAACAGACGTACAGCACATGCATATTACTCAGATGCCAGTACAGCAGCCTCCATGGTTCCTTGATTGTTTGCATTATAATCTCCATATGTATGAACGAGACAAATTAGGTTGCCATTTATTTGTTCATTATCTATTATTTTGATTAATGGAATTCTTGTTCTCAGAATAACTATTTAAAAATAACATTTGCAATAATGAGGACTGAACTATTAATCATGATCTTTGGAAGAAACTCTGCAAGGAACTGGAGCAAGACATTTCATATGAACAAATGTCATAAATAGGACTTCTAACAGACAGTACGAGAATTGTGAGTGCAAGAAAACCCAAATCAGCCAAACTCAGAAACCAATAGTTTAAATAACTTTTTAATCTGGGTTATGGTTTTTTGCCTCCTCCCTTTCTCTGTAAAGTTGCTTTAGGACAAGCAGAGCCATAGTGTTGCTGGACTATAAAAACATTACAGGTAACAGATGTCCCCAGCTTTTCCCCCAAGCTCCTTTACAACACACATACAGACATGTATATAGTGTTTTCTTGATGGCTCTTTCCAATCTTTCTATCCCCCTCAGGCTACTCCTAATTACGTGATTTCAAGTACTGAACGCTGCAAGAAATATTTTTAAATACTTATAGTGGAGAAAATAAAGGTTTATGGACCCCTTAATGAAGGGTCACAGAGTAGGTACAGGACCTACTGCACACCTGTCTTTTCAGTGAATGAGGCCCAAAAACTGGGGTGTCCAGAGCTGTTTCACAAAAAAGGCTGATCTGTTTTCTGGCATGGGGAAAGCTTCACCCAGAGAATTCAGGATATGAATAGTTTGGGTTTTTTCCCCTGAGCTGCAGCTTCTAATTGATTTTCTGTAAATAAAAACTGTTTTTCTGGAGAGGACAAAGGCTGGAGTTTTGGGGATTTTCCTTGTTTCACTCACACAGAAGAGGGAGAACTTGGTATCTCTGCCTCCAGTACTGCAAATATGGTTCACGTACATATACACTCAATTAGAGAGAGCTCTCCCTAACTGCTAACCAGGAAATCAGGCCTTTAGAAAACCCGATTTCTGGTCCCTTAAAATTTTTAGAGAGTATTGATTGACACTCATGGAGCATAAACTGCATTCCTAAAGCGGGCCAGGTTTTTATAGGGCTTTAAAACAGCAGAAGGAGTCAAAACTCACGGTGTACGCGTTAGAAACTGCCACACTGCTGTCACCACAGTGAAAAAGCAGGCTGCAGACTGACTCCTGTACCTCTGGGAATTGGGCTGCTGGCTGCAGCATCAGGCAGTGCCTCTGAAATGACCCCACGCTTTAGGAGAGCCTTGCTCTGAGACACACACACACACACACACGTGGTTGCAGGGCCCCTTCTGAAGGGGAGCCAGCTTTTGTCTTGCCATGTACGTGCAATTGGAGTGTACTCCCTGAATCCATGCCTGCTAAATCATGTCTCTGAATGTTGCTTAAGAGTATTCCAAATTAAGATACATATTCATTGTGGATAAGCAAGTTTAATTATGTATATACTGAGATATTAAGCATTTGTAAAAATATTCAGAATATTCAATATGTTTAATATGGCAGCTTTTCAAGAGAATCTGTGACTTAGCACAGATTGTATTGACTTGGGGTATGTAATGAGCATTTTTTGTCCTTTAGAAAAAGAAGAGTAGGAAATATTCCAAAGTTCATGGGAAATTAATTTTATGTAAAAATGTCATTTGGTTGGGTTTTTTGTTTAAAGCATTCAGGTAGAAATAAGAAACCACAATAAATAATGTTATGAATGAACATCTTATTTCCTACATTTCATTTATATTTCATTGGTGCTGGCAACAAAGCATGAAACACAGCCCAGTGCTAATAGTAGCAAAACTTGTGTGTTGTTTGATCTTTTTTTACACACTCCTATAGGTAACCTCCTTTTCACAGATGCTGAACACCTGCACCTCCTGTTGGTGGTTCACTACCCTAAAACAGGGTTCTTATTTAGACACCTAAATATAGATTTAGCTGGTTCATTTTTGAAAAAGCCTGGCAGTAGAAGCTATTTTTAACACACAGAATTAGAATTATTCTGTGATAAAACTACTATTCAACGTGGCAGTGCTGTAAGCTACCATGCTGGGGGATTTTAAAAGCCCTCCCTAACATTGTTTCCTGAAGGAAACCTTTAGAGATGATCTGGCTGCCTAGAGAAGGGAATGGCGGAACCGTGAAATGCTAATGTTAATATTTTTACTTTTTAGCAGACTACTCAGGGGAAGCTATTTTACCTGTGAGGTGGAAACATTATGTAAAGTGAATCATTTCCACTTGACATCAAAAAACCCCCTCTTCCCTTCTCAAACTACCATATAGGTAACTATTGTTTCTTGCTCGGAGCATGTGCATGGCACTTTTGTAACTTGAACTGACTTTACACCCTAAACTCTCATGAATAGATCTGTCCCCAATTAAGAAATGAAATGAAGACATGGAGTGACAACGTCTAAAGTGGGAAATGGTAATGTTAAGGGAACGCTGCAGGCGCTGTTCTCACTGAGAGCTCATTTCTGTGCTTCTAAAGGCCCCCACAGCTGCCTGTGGAAATGAGAGCATTCCCTCCGTAACGCCCAGGGACTGTGCAGGTGGAGGCTGCTGGGGCAGCACAATGCCTGCCTGCCACGAGAGCCAGCGAAACAGCAGACAACTGAACAATCCCCCGACACAGACACTGACAAACTGAGACAAAGGTTGGTACCGAGGAGCAAACACCACAAAAGAAAGGGAACGATCTCCTGCAGGATTGATCACACCGCATCTTCTGTGGAAGAAATACCAACTGGCACGAGATGAAGCCACTGAAGAAGGCAACCCCTAATCAGTGCTCTGCCGTACTGAGAGATGATGTGATTTCATCAAATGCTACGAAGGCAGACTGGCAGATAGAGAGAGCAAGCTACCTTTGCCATGGAAGAAGCTAGTCAATAAATTCTGGCATGACAATAGTTTACAAAGGCAAGATTACGAGTCAATTGATTGTGTGGCAATATAACCCAAATTACAAAGAGAGCCCAGATGTGGTCTGAGCTGACACATTTCTATTTGGATATATATGGCCATTCCAGAATATTTTGGAAATGTAGTTCCAAATTTGACCTTATATTGTCCTCTAGAAGAAAGCCTTCAGAATGTGATCTCAACTACACATGCGGAGAGAAAACCATGAGCATGAAAAGATGAAAGAGCATCTTGCAAGATGCTTAGGTTTACTAAATCTGTTACTAAACTGATGAGAACCAAAGACTATCTGAGTGAGGTGGCAGAGTTGCAGTGTTTCACTCTGTTACATTGACTGTGTCTGTGTCCCTGTTACTCAGAGATGTGTCCCTGCACAGTTTTATCCAATAAGCATCATAAGGTGGACACTGCAATGTAACTTTGCAGCTACTGTCCCACAAAAGCATAGCAAATATTGCCCATAACAACAACTGAAGTGCTATGCCATCTTGGAAACTTTATGAGAATTATTGGCCACTCCTGTAGCTTGGTGTCAATCCAGACACTGCTGTGACAGAGGCTGTGTTCCCCATGCAGCCTTTGGGCCAGAAAGATGCAAGGGCACAGAGGAGGTGCCAAGAGTCTTCATGAAGGGTGCAGCACATGAACTAGGCAGTGCAGTGGTGCCCAGTGAGAATGCTTACTGAGCAAGGAGAAACCAATTCCTGAACTTCATCAGGTTGGGAGTAGCATGGAGATGCACTTTCTAAGCATGGCTAAAAACATCTGCAACAGTTTAGTAGCAGACAGGAGGACAGGGGCTACTATAGTGAAAATTCAACTAAGAATGAGGATGAAAGGAAAAGTGAGTTATGCTGGAAGTAGTTTCACAATGGAAGGGCAGTGCCCATGAGAAGGTGTGCTCTGAAACAAACCTGCCAAGCTGGAAACTGAATGGGAAGGTCCAGGTTATGACACTATTCTACAACGACGTAAGATACACAAAAAAATGTTGTGTTTCAGTTTAATGATTTTTCAGTTTAATGGTTTTCTATATAACAGCTTTGTCAGGTATAATTCAGAGCTCTGAGAAGTGTTTGTTAAACAGGAAACTGTATACTACTAGAAACAGGAAAGCACACTAACAGAGTCTACGGAAACTGATGGGTGAGAGCTTTTCAAGTCATATACTGGGTATCAGGGTGCAAATACTCTTCAGAAAAATAGAGACTAAACATTAATTGTCTCATTGCAGCAGAAAACGTGTTAATTGTAAAAGCAAATTTCCAGGAATTCTTTATGTGCTATCTCACTATTACACGTCAATGCACATTACAGAGTTACCCATCCCACCCAGTCCCCAAGTAAGCCAGTAACATGTTTATTTAAACACTAACTACCTGCTTTAAAATTAACTGACTCTCTATATATCAGATTCTGATAAAATGCTTTAAAAATTTAAGAGCTAAAAATTAAGCAATACCATTATTATTTATACACGTTATAAAACAGTCAGTGCCTTAGTGATGAGTATCACTGTGCAATATTTTCCCAGCTACCACATTAAAAACCAAACACCCAATTAATTGTAAAACATACTTGTTTTGGGGCATCTGCAGAGGTGGTGTGAACTTCAGTACCTCGGAGTCCATTAGACTCAAACACCACTGTGGGAACAAGGGGGCTTGTTAACAGATGAACATTCAAGCTTCGTTAGTGTGTGTACATTATTTGAGACCATTACAAATTAACCACGTTCAAAAAAAGACACCAGCTCCTAGCCTGTGGCCGGAAAATACCAATTTACCGTAACACTTACTGTAAGAGAGTGTGCTAATGGCAGCCTAGGGCCACTGCCCTTTTTAATTCAGACTTCAGCGCTGAAGAAAGCAATCACTGACAACATTAATTATCAGTGTATGTGTAAAGGGACCCTCTTCTTGCATTACTTACCATTTGGCTTCTGTCATTTTGCATCAGACTGGCTTATGTATGCATCATTCACACTTTTGAGGAGGAAACCTGCTACTCTCACTGTCTCATGCAATGCTCAGGAGGGCTCAGGACAATGGTAGCTTCAGCGTCCTCCAGCCTCAACCACAGACCGTGGCAGGTTAAAAAAGGCTGGCAGGGATTTCCCATTTTAGGGCTAACCAGTCTGAGGGAAAATCTCGTTTCCCACAAAAATGTTCCCGTCAACAGCAACGGGAGGCAAAACAAAGCCTTATGTTGTGCTGAAAGGGGTACTTTGATTTCAATTTGTGCTGGTGGCAACAGAATTCATTAGCATATTCATTTCTGAGTACCCTACTCTCTAATTAAAATAAAACATTTGCAAACAGACTTATCTTAAATGCATTGCAATTTTATGGAGTTCGGGCAAGGATCAGGTAAGCAATATTTGGAGAACAAGAGCAATAGTCATAAAAATAAAAAACATGTCTATTAGATTTAGGTACTGGAATTACTTAGGCTAACATGGTACGTGAAATGTAATTCTTGGCATTTTGTTAGCTGAATCTGAAAGCAGGCAAGTGAGAAATGGAAAAAGCAATAGTGAGTGTGAAAAGATACCTGTGTGGGACCTCTGATGAGTCCTGAGGTGGCTGGGTTGGGTAAAGCATTTTCCACATTCTCTGCAGACACAGTCTCCTTGGCGTGTTTGTGTCCTGAGCATCCCTGTAGTCAGGAGAGAGGGAGGAAAGGGAGGGGAGGGAGGGGGGGGGAGAGGAGAGAGGAAAGTTGAGAAGAAAACATTATGCCAGAAGAAAACATCATTAGTATGTCTAATGTGTCATTATGTGAGGCTACCTTCAGGCCCTGGATGACAACTGTCAGCCTTCATCTAGGCACTGGCTGACAGGCCAGGCACACACAGGACTGCAAGAATGCATAAATTACATTGAATTAAAAAATGCTCCCCGTGATGTGCCCGCACCAGGACTGGCATGTCAGGTGTGCGCTTTTCAGAGCAGCTGGATCCACTTCTCAGCCATCACCCAGCTTTGTCAAGCAGTACATCAGGCAAATCAAAGTGACTCCAGCGTGGCGGAGACAAGTCACATGGATAATAGGAAGTGAGTAGGACCAGAGCCCGACTGTCCCCCCCAGGCAGCAATACCTCAGAGACAAATGCAGAGCGAGTGCAGCCATCGCAGACTGATCAAACCTTTCGCCCCTGCCTACCTGCCTGCCGGTGCTGCTCTGACCCCGGACCTCTGAGGCACAGACGAAAGACATCTGTGAATGAAAGTGTCATTCCGGACATTTTGAGCTGGTAGCAGCACAGCAGCCTTCCCCCAGCCCTGGGTAAACATGTTTTCTAGGCCATTAGCATTTGTGGAAAACCGCTCAAACCTCTCCTTTTTCTCCAAAGGTCAGTTTACAGCATCTGACTTAAAGGGCTGGTCTTTGTCTTTTTGCTGCTGATCAAAAAAGACACATTTGACTTTTATTGGGCTTTTTTATTATTTTAAAAAAATGTTTGAACATCATCTTTTCTATTTTGGTAAAACACCCTCTTTGGAAGAAAAGAGTTGATGTTTCCATTTGCCACTGGAATACTCTGGCTTTTAAAGAAATTTGAGAGGGATGTCAACAGAAGCGAAGTTTCAGCTTTTCTTTCATATCCCCCCCCCTCCTCCCAGTCACAGAATTTAAAAAGAATAAAATTGAGACCAAAAAAGTGGCAACAAAAAACCTCCACACAACTGAAAAATCAACTGCAGGATGCCACAAGATTAATCCAAAATATGGATGCTGCACCTGAAATTGAATGGAGAAGAAGACAGCTGCCATTTACTCTGCTGGTATGACACCAAGCATCCTGGGATGGTTTTCACCAGACCATATACTGCAAAGAAATCTCTTGCTGCAAAAAAACCTCCAAACACCACACTCACAGATTGTTTTCTTCTTTTATAATAGCACCTCCTGCAGATGGCAGCACAGTCTGCATAATACACCTGAATACCCACAAACTTAAGTTTCTGACTGTCAAATACAAGATCATGATTTAGGGAAAAATCCAGATCTGGTACACACACACAAAAAAAACCCCAAACAAACAAACAAACAAAACCCTATGGAAAAAACAACCTATCAAAAAAATTTAAAAAATCATGTAAGTGTTCTAAACATGAATGAGAACCTTACTGAACTGTAACAGGATGGGTTTGCCTTGTAAGGAAGGCAGGATTAGAGGTGGATTTCTGAGCTGTTAGGAGCATTTCTCCCCTCACTGCCCAGAACTGTAGCTGCAAGCTGGAAAGCAAAGCTGAGGGAAGTGTGTGGAGGAACCAGCTGTGGCCTTTGCAGGAGTGCCACGCTGACTGTGGATAGGCAGGGACTGGCAGGGCAGCTTTGTGAGGCCCAGGAGAGCTGGGTTCCTCAGGTCATGGTTCTGACACCTCTGGAAAGACATTTAATCCCTCTGTAACCCACATTTCCTTCTGTTGAAGGGGAATACAGTTTTCTCAGCAGCCATCACCAATCTGACCCACCAGCCTTCATGGAAGCACCTCTCTCACCCATGAGGGAAGGCGGAGCATGCTGTTTGTAAACCAATGTACAAACACCAAGGATGAGTGGGTTAAGACTTCCACCTAGCCCCTCCCTAGCACTCACTTTATGGGAGTTATTCAATAAGCAGGTGGATAAAATGGACTGCTTCCAGGTGTATTTGCTGTTGTTGCATTTCCCAGGTAGCACCAGAAGGCTTTAGATAGTTCAGAGGTTTGAGCCATGGGGGTGAGTCATCACTCAGGTTTTCCTCTAGGTGAACAAAAGGGGGTGGATGACTGCAGGTGTTCGATAATTCATGTAAAGGAACACCACTGTGTGAATGGGAGCTCCTGTGAAACCCATGCTCAAAGCTGGTCTCAAAGGAGCCCCGAAGAAAGAGTGCATCTGCTGCCACACCCCATCCTTTCCTAATATATTAATGGCACGAATAAAATAAATAACCTCTATTAAATGTAACAGTAAGATTCTCTCCACAGGCATTTCGTAAGACTGGGAAGAGTGAAACAAACCTAGCCCAGCACAGCAAGCTTCATGTTTGCAGCTGTATCACAGCAGTACACACAACAACTCTCTTCCAAGGACACACTGGAACAAACACAAACATCAAAGAAAGGATCCCAAAAACAAATGCAGCCACTCAAAAGGAAGTTGAATACTCCACTACCACACACTAAAATAATCTACTGTGATCCAAGATGACATCACATACCAAAAACCCCAAGGAAAGTCCATTGGGAATATTCAACTGAGGGGAAAAGAACATGACAAACAGTATACATAATCCAGATTTTCGGATGTCCTTTATGTCATAATTGCCATATTCACATTACAGTATTAAAGCTAAATGGGATGATGCATACTGACTCAGAGGACTCAGCCTATCTAGAGCCATATGTTATTTCAGATGAAGTTCAATTACCCTCCTCTGTTTGCAGTTGGTAGGATCTCGTTCCTTTTGCCCGAAGCAGCTTTTTATTTGAGTGCTATGAAAAACAGCCGTCATGCCAATTGGTTTGGAGAAACATCAGCAACCTGGAAGTTGTATATAAAACCAAGACAAGCTACATTAAAAAAAAGGGGGGTTTCAAATTCTGAAAACTTGATTGCTGTAAAACACTTGGAATGAAAGAAGAGGTTTCAAAGCAGAGATGGGCACTAAATAACTTCCAGTTACAGCATCTCTAGAAATCACTGCCCAGCAAAAACATTTTGGCAATAAAATCCCTCTTTTAAAAGGCAGGTAAACAGAGACCTCTTTAAAAACCCTGCCCCTATTTTACTTTGTTCCGAAAGTCATCATGAATTTTCTGGTCCTTGCCTTCACTTAGTCATCTTCCATTTCCTAGCTTTTACTGTTTTTCTCTTATCCCTCCTAACGTGGCTGGGAGCTCACTGGATCAGTAAGATTTCTCTGAGCAGGCTGACACAATGTACTGTTAAATAACATCAAGGAGGGCACCCACGCGAAGGTGCCCCAAGTTGGGGGTGGTACAATTAACTGGTACTTGGAGCAGGAAGTGGGCAGGGAGAAACTTTAGACAACAATCCACTGGGATGGTGAAAGCAAAGCTGACTGGACCAAAAAAACCCTAAGGAACACTGAAACTGTAGTTTCAGACATTAAGCATGTCTTCCTCTGCTTCCTTAACAAAACTCAGGAGCCTTGTGTTGGCTGCAATCATCATACAGGCCCTAAGTTCCTGTGAAATGATCTGCTCAATAAATAGCAGGATCCCTCACAGCATCACCTTTGGATTGACTGAGCAGAACTGACAGTGGGGGTGGCTGAAAGGCGCCACTCACTCATGGCCTATGTCAGGGAGATTCTGCCCTCCTGTCTCCTCCAAAAGGCTCTTACACCAAAACCTGACTTAACAGTCTGGGCTCCTTCCTTGCCTCAACTTGCACACCTCTTCTGGGCACCAAACCACAGCTGTCCTTAATACTACCACCTTCCAAGGGTCCTGGATTTTGTACCACTTGCAAAAGATCCATTTCACACATGCTTCTGACAAAACAGAGTGTATTATGTCAAGGAAGGACACCAGAACACTGCCCCAGAATGTGTGGTATTTTCATGACAAGTTCATTTGCATGACTTCTACAAAGAGGAGAAGGGTATAAAAAGTAGCACAGTTCACAAGTGGTAAGAGGTGAGACTATGACTCCAATTCTCCTCCCCTACAGACACACATACATTTCATGTGTAAACAATCAGTGTGATTTTCAGTTTCTACTGAGACAAACTAATTCTGGTAGACCATCAGAAGAGTATGGTTTCAAATGCAAATACATAGGTGTATTTTTATTTATACGGCCATTGAACTTTTTTAGTCCCCAAACTTTTAAACTGGCTATTTGCACAACTGATTTTTCGGCTTATGTGAATTACCATGCACGTGTTCAGCTCTACCTCTTTTTAATTATAATTATAAAAAAAAAATCAAAATACTAATTTGAAAAATACTTAGTAGCCTTTGATATGGACAAGGAAGATCTCAAGACTTTTGTCAAGAAAGACAAAGGACACTGACAAGCGATTATCCCTCTGTGTTGTTGGAAGACATGTTTGCAGACAAAATTGAACAAAACCTCCAAAATAACATCACAGATAAGCCCCAGAGGATGTTTATTTTGCCTGAAGCAAAAAGATGATGATGTGTGCCAGCACCAGCATATCAGGGGGATCTTCCTGTGACAGCACATCTGTGTAACTCTAGCCTGCTTGAAGCAAGAGGACAAAGGAACAGCAGTACTCCAGGTGGAACCAGATACATTTAACCTGCAACAGAAATGTCACACAGAGCACAAGGGGGGATGCTGCAATGTTAAGAGAGCAGTAAACAAACCTATTCAAGCCTATCCAGCAATGATAAAAACAGTGAACTTGTAATCCTAACTGTTAAAGGCAGAGGGGGAAAAAAATGGGAAACAGCATGTCATGGTTCTGAACAAAGAAGGAACAAACAAGCTATGTCCCCAGCAATGCAAGGGCTTGTTAAAATCTTACCTGTGTGATCTAGGACAGGGCTGTTGGCACCACAGGTTTGGTACAGTGAAGCAAGGTCCTTTGGAATGTATGTTTTAAAGATATTTAAAATGTCCAAATGTTTCTCATGCCCATCTGATCCCAGATCCTGTTTGCTGGAGTGTAAAGCCGGAGGAACTCCCACGGCACCAGGCTGAGGCTGCAGCACGGGACTGGCTCGTGCAACTGCTGTGCAGTTTGCCAATGTCCTCATCTCATTCCCGGCCTTGACGTGAGGCTCCCTCTGAGGCACGGACGGCTCTTCGTGTTTAGGGTACTGCTCACTCTTACACAGGGCGTGGTACTGCAGCGGGGGGGTGTATTTGGCCTTCACGGAGTCGGATGCACAGTGCTTACCTGGAGAGGCAAAACCAGTACTTCCTTGGGGAACCACATACTTCTCCACCTGCTTACTGTTGGTGGGCTGCGTGCCAGGCCTGGATATGACTGTTTGAGCAGGTGTTACGCTTCTGCCGTAGCTTCCCATTTGTGTGAGTTTGGAATTTGCTTCGTATTTGCTTTTTTGTTGTGCTGCTATGCTGTACTGCTCCTGGGAATGGTTTACCTTGGGCTGTCTGTACCCATCCAGGCCTGACACACGTGAGGCACAGTGGCCGAGCGCGTGACTGTCCTTTGATGGATGCGTACTCCCAGACTTTGCAGCCATCCCGACAGAAAGGGAGCTGGCTTTGGAACCCGGCAACGCACTTGGCACTTGAGTACGTGTAAATCTGGCAATGGGCAAAGGCTGGCATTCCTTCCCACCGAGAACAGGAGGGGGGCCAGTGCGCCCACTCCTCGCCAGAAAGACCAGGTTGGTTTTAATACCCTTGAATCCATTTTGTTGAACCCACGGGGGTACCATCGAGTTACAGCTGATTTTGTGCAAAATTCTTTTGTGCATCCACAGGACTTCAGGGTAGTAGGTCTTGTGACTGCAGAAAGGACACGGGTAGACAATTAAAGCAGCCTGCAAGGATGTATTGAGATATTTATTGCATGAACTATCCCTTGTTGATTTTTCACTCAAATCAAGTGGAGCTACCTCTAGAGCTTCAGCACCTTTTTCTATCAGAGGATGCTCCCTGTGCAAGTCTAGCAAATTTTCTCTAGCACGACTAGCCTGCACTTCAAGTGATGTTTTCAAGTCCATGACCATGTCTAAAGATGTCTGGCCCATGCCAGAAGCAAAGCCAGCAATGTGACTGGAGCAAGGAAGCCCTTGGCCATGATGAAATACTGGCATCTTTATGTCTGTAGAACCATGGTATTTTGAAAAGGGTTCCTTGATGACACTCTCCAGTGCTGAGACCAGAGCAGGAATCTCTGGTTTAGATTCCCTGGCTTCATTCTCTCTGGCGTTGTGGCCTCCCAGTTTTGGGAGTTCATCCAACTGAGATGTTATCATTGGGGTTTCCTCTTCGGGGAAGTTGCAGTGGTATGGCTTTCCAGCTGAATGGGAGAAACAAAAAAACATCATTGTCATTTTACGCAGAAAGGAGCCCAAAAGACAAAGAAGAACTCAAGATTAGAAGAGGACAAACTTTGGCATTACTATGGTAATGATGTGCTACAGACCAAATGTACCGTATGAACAAGAAAATCTTGAAATAAGACACAACAGTTCAATTTACTTTTAAAGATTACTGTGTAGTCTGGATAAGCTCTCTAGTACTGGGTGTTCATGACATTTTGAAGAAAAAACAATTCAATAACAAAACCACGTTAAAATTCTGGGACTGCGAGAAAAATAAACAAATCTGCAACCATTTAATGCTTTAACAAAAGCAAAGATAATGGAGCCAGATAAAACTGACCTAGTTAAAGGTCTGTCAGCGCTTCCATTACAAGCCCCTATTTTCAAAGGGTTTATAACTCAGCAATAAAAATTGGCTCCACATGGAAACCAACCATATAAGCAGGTACAGCATACAGAATAAACTGCCCACTTAAGGGAGACTTTTGCAGTGGCCAAGTATAAAAGATGAGTTGTAGAGGACGTAAACTTTGAATTTTCTGTCCTTTAGTTTAAAGCAGGTATTTTTCTTCTGGTTTCTTTAATATTTTTTTTCTCTACAACATACATTTATGTTTGAGTCAAACTTTAGGAAAACTTTATGACGGCTCAATCCACAGGAAGATAAGAACCCAACATTTCAGCCATTTAGATTACAGAATTCAAACCGCACTTTTAATTCTCCTCATTTTCTTTTTCACTTCTCCAGAGTAAATTTATCCACCAGAGTAAATTTATATGTCCTGGAAAGGGAGCATACTGGCCAGTAATTAAAACTGTTTAGGGTAAAAAAGTAGGAGTTGTTTTGCTGGGAGTGTGGCTACAGCTGCCTGCTCTCCCAATGCTGACCTCTGAGAGCCACTGATGAAGCCAATGAATCCCTTTAAATCAGTTCACAGATCAATTCCACAGAGATTTTCACCACAGCAGTAATGCTTACTGCACTGAATCCATTTAGCATGTAACTGAATTGAATCATCTGACAAACTTTCAGTTTCAATTAACACGCAGTTAATGAGCCACTGCCAGGCAAGTATAAGGAGACCGTGCTCCATCTAAAACGTCACCAGTCCAAAGTGATCACACATCCATAGGAGGGGTGAGAAGGGGAAAGGAGTGAACTGCTCTAGAGCTGCAGATCCTCTCACATCAGCTCAGGAAAGCCAGCCCTTCAGAGAAGCGAGCGCTGTTTGTTAGAGCAGGGCACTGCCACGGGCAATATTCTGCAATGGAAGAGCCACGCTGTTGGCTGGAGCTGCTCTGCACATGGAGTCTACTTATCCTCACCTTCAATTCAAGCAAAAACATTCTTAAGCTTTTGTTTAATTCGAGGTAATTAGGTTAAAAATAACCCATAGGTTTGCAGCCTCACAGGGCTGAATGCTCACTCTGCTAAGATCATTTTCCTTCCAAACTCTCCAAGGGAGTATAGGCAGGGGGAAAAAATCCCCCCAACCCAGAAATTTGTTTTTCCCGTGTTGCAGGCAACAAGGTTTTGGAAAAGCACATGCTCAGCACCACTAGCCAAATTTACAGTTTGAAACAAAGACACTGCATGCAGCAGTGAAATCTGATACTGCACATCTGTGTTGTTTTCCAAGTATATCTGTCAAAGCTCAAAATACTTGTGCTCTTAAATAAGATTTTAAGGCTTCTCTTTATGATCACAGGGAGTGGCTGCTTTGATCATTGTAGTAAATAATAAAGCAAAGCAAAAACAAATCCTTTGGTTGCAGCAGTACTCAGTGGAGAACCAACCTGCTGGGTGTACTGGGCAGAGGAGGGAGGTGGAAGACCACTGCCAGCCCCATTCCAGGGATTACACAAATGGGAGGCTCTTGGTCCACCTCTGCAGCTGTGATGAAGCTGGGCATCAGCAGTATGGTATCTGCAACTCCCAGGTTGCTCTGGGTACCACAGACATTGCTGCATACTTTCTTGCTTGGTCAAAATCTATGTACCAAGCTCTTTCAGCAAGGAGGACAAGTCAGACCGTGGAAGGTGGCACATCTCAGATCTGGGCTTGGTCTTTAGGTCTGGACTACTCAGTTTGGGTCTGTACCTGGGGAGGGGAGGAGGAGGAGAAAGCAGAGAGACAGCCCACAGTCCCATGTGCTCCCATAAAGCCTGGGACTGCAAATTTTGAGGTGGATGCAGACCTTTTTGCCCTATTTCCTAGTGCAGCCATCTATGAAAAAAGATCTTTTCAGGTGGAAAATGTAACACAGAGCAGGAAAACGATGAAGACATTTCTGAGGTGTATAGGTCTGCAGTTGCCCCAATGCTGTCAGTGCATTAGATGAAAATTTGTAAGCTATTACAAAACACAACCATAAGCTTCTAACATCTCCTCCTAGTGTCTTGCTAGACTCAATTCCTCTGATGTCTCACAAGAACAGTAATGAACGCAGTAATGAAAATACCAGGAACAATTTTACAGCTTAGATCAGGAGGCTCAATAGCAGTATTTGTGCTAACTGCTTTTTTTCCAAGCTGTACTTAAAAAAAGAAAAAAAAGACAAACAAACCAACAACAACAAATGAACGAACAAACAAAACCCCAAACAAACAAAAACCCCACGTCCATACCCTACTTCCCAAGATTTGGACAGAAAAAAAATTTCACCCGCAGGCTAACCCAGGCTTCCTTCTCAGTACAAACACAGCCTATGCTCTTCCCTAGTCCCATCCTGCCCTCCACTAGGGATCCAACACTACACATCTCAACACCCAGGCTGCCTCGTCCATCCTTCCCATCATGGCAGGGGGTCCAGGCTGGGCAGTGAGCAGGTAACAAGAGCCAGGTGGAAGAGGGGATGCAGGCAAGAGCATGGAAAGATGGTAAGCATAAGTCTTTTTAGAAAAATGGATTAAATTTATTTCTGCCTGCTCCCAGCTACTTGCCCCACTGAAAAGGGGTACTAATAATCCTTTTAAATCACTGGTATAAAATATTGTTCAGTGCAGGCATTACTGTCACCAGAAACTTTTGAAATTTTATTATGGCCAGGTCAAAGCAAAAAGCCATGAATGAGATGCCTTCTGCTTGGTCTCCAGGGACTATAACTCACACTCCCCATTGAAAGAGTTCTTGGCTAAGCATGCTCTCGCTTTCATCCTACAATTTCCATCATCTCCTTACATTTTGTCCCAATTCCTTTGTTTCTTACCCCAAACAGCTGTTTTTATCTGTTGTACTTTAGAGTGAGAAAGGTCCTTTTACGACAGGAGAAGTGTTCCAGTCTTTCTGTATCACAGGTACCTGGGCAACAGCTAAAGCATAGGAATTTTCCAAGGTGACTTGCTAGGAGGTGGCTGCTGATGCCAGCACCAGTTTTACTGCAGCTTCAAGTACCAACAGCATCACAGGCCACATGGAAAGCAAAGCAGGAGAGTGCAAAACACTTACCTACACAAAACCCATAGTCTAGAAACACAAGAATATTCGGGGATTTGAGCAGTTCCTCAGAAATACACCTAATGCCCTCAGCCATTTACTCACACACAGAGATAAAAGCAACTCCCCTTCTCCCCACACACATATATCCCTCTTCTCTCTTCTCCCCCTCACATGCATAAACTCCACTTGTTTTCTTCCCAGCACTGTTTCTCCACAAAACAGAACTTCAGAATGGGCTGCACAGCTGTTTTAATTCATGAGGCTTCCTATAAAGTAAACCAGGCTACAAGGCTGAGGACAATGAAATCGTGATTTCTATTCAGAAGAGCAGAACTGGCTAGAAATTGGCCCCTTTTCTGGCTAGTGTTACAGCACTAGGAGTCTGAGGAAAAGGAACAGATGTGGTGTGTTTGATTTTCAGTAAACATTTGATAGTGATTTGCACTTTGAGATTAATACTATGGCTTGATTTGAAAACTGACTGCAAATAAATCATGATAAAAGCAAAGGGATAACATAGGAAGAAGGTGCAATATTGCAAAGACCTGTATTAGGTCCTATTTCACTTGGTATTTTCTTTAATGTTCCAGAAGAGATTCTAGACAGCATGCTAACCTAAATATCCAGGAAATATCACATTTGGAGGAGCTGCAAAAATAATGGGGACAAGGAAATAATGCACAGGGACTCAGAGAGAATAGAAATGCAGTCTGAAAATAATCAAATGGGATTCATTCTGGGGAAGAAAAGCAGGCTAAGACAAGTGAAGGGAAATGATCCAAAAAAATCCATGCAGCAGGAAGGCAAAATCCGGGAAGAAGCAATGTTGAAAATAACTGATGTTACAATAGACAGCAAGTTAAATATGAGTGTGCTAGATTAAGTTCTTCAGAGCTTAGTTTTCAGAGATAAAAGCACACATTATAAAAACAAAAATAAAACTATTGCTGAAGAAGACACAATGGCAATGCAGGTCACACTGGGTTTTGAATATAGAAAATGTATGAAAAACATATATTAAAAATCTATATAAATATATACAGACAATAATAATGGGCACTATGCAAAAGTCCACAGTAAGCACAATACAGTGGGACCCAGCAGGGGGAAAAAGGCAAAAAGCAGTTTTGCCACAGAAAATTCAGGTGATTTTTATTCTGTGAAAGGAAGGTTCAACAAAAACAGTCCATGCCCCTAGAATATCTGTGCAGATCTGCAAATACAGGTAAGTCAGGAGGAGTTCAGAGAACTGCCACAGGAAAGTAACCCCCCCAGAAAATAAACACCAAGAGTTTCCCCACATGGCTGAGGGAAGACAGAAGGGTGACAGGCCAATGTCTGCAGCCTCCCCAGGAGCTCAAGCTCCAGAATTATGTCATCCTGAGCACTGGAGTCTATCAACAACAATCAGATATACTTGCACGTAGAAAAACTCATGATTAACAGAAATACAGAAATAAAAAAATGATTACATATTTGCAGCTTGAGGAATAAATGTCAAGGGAAGAGGCGAAACACCACTTGGACTGTAAAACTTGCATGGACAAAAACATGGACTATCAACACATAAAAATCCATCTTTTTCATAGGGAGGCAGAAAGCATGAGTTACTCCTCCCCTTTGCTCTCTCAACACAGCAAAGCAAAACCTTGCATTAGCCAGCACCCACACACTGTAACTGCTTCACAGAGATATGCCAAAAAACTGTATGCCTTCCTTTCATATTAATTCCAGACATACTTAGTCCTCCAAGAAGGGCCTCTTGGAGCATTCAACAGTGAGCCCATGACACTCCTTAGCAGCAGGTTTATCCTGTGAGCCTAGCTCAGCTGTTCAAAGAGACCCAGTGTCTGTTTTTCAGAGGGGGATTTGTCTTAGCTGAGCCACACCCCCTGTTCTAGCTAGTTTTATACCCCACACACTGCCCACCATTTTCCCTGCTTCCT
The DNA here is from genome assembly GCF_028018845.1 of Melospiza georgiana. Classification (NCBI taxonomy): domain Eukaryota; kingdom Metazoa; phylum Chordata; class Aves; order Passeriformes; family Passerellidae; genus Melospiza; species Melospiza georgiana. The sequence continues at coordinate 95,990,474 of NC_080430.1, read as the reverse complement.
GATCCAGTTTTGCCACTCAGAGGATCCCACATGGTGGCGACGTGGGCATGAGGTGAGAGCCAACTCCTACAAACCCTCTCAGGTTTTCTTACAGCACAAGGCCACGTGCCACAACGACACACTGGGAAAATAAAGTTATGCGGTTTTGATAGGAGATGCAGCTTCTCATCTGCAAAGCTCCTCTTGCTTTACACCCTGTTAGATGTTTTGAGGGGCTCCTACATGAGCTCCCCAACAATTCAGAGGAAGATCAAGGACTAGACTGGGGCACTCAGCACCACAATCAGCTAATATCCCTGCTTTCTCTCCAATGAATTTTAGAATTGGCGGTGAGGGCTTTTGGCTGAGGTTTGAGGTTTTTAACAGGGCAGAAGCCCAGCACAGCTCTTGTTGCTGGCTGACACATATGGTTTGTCAGTCAGACAGCCCATCCTGTCCCACAGAGGTTTCCCTTCAGCTACACAGGGGGGGAAATGCAGTAATGCTGTCCCATACCACAGCCCAGGAGCACATGGAAAGCAAGTCCCAGGTGCCCCGAGAAGTCCTGCCTTCATCAATGCTTCTGGTTTATATTACACTGCTTTTTCTTATTACTTTAGAGTATTTTTTCTCTTATTTTTGTTGTGGCTAGTTGTTGGGGAATTACTTTTACAGTTCCACAAAATCAGCTATACATTTCTAGCAACCCTATACATCCTTAGCAAATAAACCCAGGCCAAAGGTTTGCCAACCAGAAGTAGCAGCCCTTTGGTACAGTTTGCACTGTCTCCCCATTCTCCTTTTCTATATCTAAATTTTAATGATTTCTCACTGACTTTTTAAATTCAAAGCCAGTAATTTCAAGCAAAGCATCCTGATGGGAACTCCTTACTTTCTATCAAGTATTTACTGGGGAAGGATGATGACTATGAAAACCCATGATGCCACAAGTAGAGAGATAAGAGCTGCTGCCTTGTTCTGTTTTCTTGGGGGAGGGGGGGGGGGGAGAAGGATGGGATGGAATTGGGCCCAGAGTAGAAAATCAATTATCTGGTGAAAAAAAAATTTAAATTTTTTTAGGCACTGTCCTGGTTTTGGCCGGGACAGGGTTAATATTTTGTAAAAACTGGAAGGGGCATGGCCAGGACCTTAATGTTATTGGATACCACCTCAGGTCACTGCTGGGTGGAGGGGAAAGGGACACTCTCTCTCACTGCTTAGGAGAAGGGAGAAAACTGGAGACCAGACAAGTGCTGTATTTGTTTGTTGCTGGTTTCTTTGTTTTTTTTTAGTGTAAATAGTTTCTTTGTCTTATACCTCCTATCATTAATATTGTTTCTGTTTGGTTTTTTATCGCATTTCTGTTCCCAGCAAATTGCTCATCTCAATCTGTGATTTTTGCTTTTGCGTTTCCAATACAAGGGAGAGAAGGAAGTGACCAGCAGCATGATGTTAGTGGGAGTTCCAAACTGAAGAATAGTATTCCTAAAGCACAGCAGGCACCCTAGAGTAACAAAATTTCACATTTTTTACACCATTTACTTCCCAAACAGTACTACTGCTGTTGTCACAATGATTATATGACTAACAGTGTCTCTAATTCAATTTTTTTATGACCATGCTATTTTTCAGTTTATTTTTCTCCTTTTTTTTTTTTTTCAGGATTCCCTTTATAGAACAACAATGTACTGATTTATTTCAAAATCCTTTTTCCTGCATTTCACTAACTTTACCCTCTGCAATTTCTCACTTTAGCTGCAAGTTACTTTTTACCCTCGCTGTCACATGCATCATCCTTCCAAACTCAGAGAGTGCAAACAGCTGAAGGACCCCATTGCAATGTTCATTTCCTTTCCCCTGCAGAACTGGGGGACACTGCAGGGGACAAAAGCAGGACAGGCCATCCGAGCCCACCACTTCCAGTGCTTCCCAGTCTCCATTTAACTAATCTCTCCAGCATTGTCCAGCAGGACACCTGCTGCTTATGAAAACAAAACCCACAGAGCGCTTACAATCCAGACAGCAAAAAACGTGAATAGGTGACCATCAGACTTAATAAAGTTTGTTCAGTTCTGGACTGCACATGTTGAGATTTCTGAATTATTTCAGATTATTAGTGTTATTAACATCAGAAATACTGCATTGGTTTTGCATTTCAGAAAGAATCTGAAATGGCACCAAAGTGAGTGGAAAAAAGTACAAAAATTTTAGTTGATTACATTTGAAACTTAACCTTTTAAGATGAGTGAAATCTGACTCTGAGAACACTAACAGTACAGCACACAAAAGACCCCTCTCTACAAGGTATTCCCTAGCTCAGTAAAATTACAAATTCCTCCACACAGCAGAAATGCTTCAGAGTTATATCACACTTCAAGATCACTTTTTTTTTTTTTCTCAAAAGAAAAGGGAGGTCTGAAATCATCCGCACAGCTACAGATGCAAATGCCAGCAAGGTTATTGGAATTCCAAGCATGATCAAGAGACTAGGCACCAACAAAGTAACTAAGAAACTAGGCTGAAAAGGGTATCAGGTCCAAAATCTCTCAGACTGAATTACGCATTGTTAGGTACTGGAAAAACAAGACTGAAAGTTCACAGTGAACTTTTTCTCTCCAGCTACAATGTTTTCTTTAAGACTATTTGGCTTAGTTGTTATCTAGGGGACTGATGCTACAAGGCTCCCAAACATCAAGTGGCTGAACCAGCAGCTCTGTGTGCAAATTATTCCAATATCCTCTTGCACAGTACCTTTTCATCACCCTCAGCTTTGCACCAGTGCACATCAGGCGCAAACACAAACCGTCTTCCAGGGCAGATGCTTTGGGATCTGTCTCCCAGGTATCAGCCCTTCCAGATGCAACACAAACATGGGGCTTATGGAAGGAAAGCATCCACTGCAGGGCACTTAATGAAGTGCAAGTGCAAATGTGGGCAAAATGGCTGCTGCTGGCAGTGTGCCACAGACAACATTTTCAGTGTTCATCACATTTCTCTGCACCTCCTCATTGACATTTTTTGGTAAGTCATTCTATACATGGTACACAGAAATTCCGTGCAGTGGCAGAGCTAGTCGTGACTTATCAGTCCTTTCACCCATGTATTTCTCACAGAGGTCTGTGAGCATATTCTCTGCCCAGCAGCAGCCAAGAAGCCTCACAAAATAACACATACTAATCTGCAGGTGAAGCTGTAGCTCCTGTTATCTCAGCCTTTCTAAGTGCCTTTCTCGCCCTCCATCCATATTGTATCAACCCAAGGGTAGTGAAGACTTCACTGGTGCTTTCACTATTTGAGAATGAAGTTTGTCTTTTATCTAGAGCTGACAGCAGGTGACACTGGTCTGACCAGTTCTAAAAAGCAAGGCTGCACCTAATGCATCTGATCCCCATCCTGATGCCACATCCTGCTCTCATCCCCAGCAGAGCTCCTTCTGGGACTTGGGACCAGACTTCCCGCTCATGGCCCACAGCCCCTCTTTGCTCTCTGAGCTTCAAGAGCATCCTGATGTCTTCCTATCTCACAGAGAGCTGTTTCAGCCACAGTCTGAATCCTGGAAAAAGGTGAAGGAATGTTAAGTGCTTACCTAAAAACTGTGGGTAAAATAAAGGGCCAGAGGAATACATACACAAAACCAATAGAAACACATTTGAAGGCACTGCTTGCCGAAACAGAACTGTACAATTTGGCATTGCCTTCAACATTGCTGCTTATAATATAGTTAAAGAAAATTATGGGGTATAAAACCCCTGGAATGCTCTGCAAAATTAGGAAGTGATTAGGCCAGATGATACCAATTTGACTCCTAACACAGCTTTGTTGTAATTTCAGAGTTAACAGCAATACAGTAGAATACAGATCCAAAACCCAGGCAGAATACCTCCAGTATGCTCTGTAGCTGCTGCACATTTCTCTGTGTGTGGCCCTGCCTGTGAAGTTTGGTTCAGGTAGAGGGGGAAAAAGAAAAGGTTTAAGACCATTAACACAGCAGGATACGTAATTAAATTTGAGAGTTGGGTTTGGGCAAGGGCTGTTGTGGGTTTTGTGGGTATTGGTTCTTTTCTTTTAATTTAAGGCATAGAAAGAGAAGCGCAATTGGCTTTGATGCATCAAAAATACTTGCAGAGGAGATGGAAAATCATGACTCAGATTTTTTTAAGCAAGTGGCAGCTTGCCTGTACAATCCCTCCAAACATAGATCCAAACAGTTGTAAATCTTCCTGGAGATTTTTCCTTTCATTCCAACAGTCAGATTTGCCACAATGTCTGCTCCACAGCATCTTCTTGACCACCACCTGTTCATCTTCCTTCAAGTGCATTAAGGAGGAAAGCTTTCCAGGCCAGGACTGTGGACTGGCAGCCGTCCCATACAGCTTAACATTCCTCATCCAATATTTCATTTCTCCCATCATTTGTTAAGCATGGCTAGCGTACTGCCATACATCATAAAGCCTTTTACTACAGCTACTCAATCTAAAAACAGAGGGTACAGCTGTGCTGTCAGCCAGCATTCTGCAGAAATGCCTCAGCCACAGCCGGCAAGCCCAGCGTGGTAACAGAGGCAGCAGTCACAGAAATCAGGAGCTCTGCATGACCTAATTTACCTTGTTTCTCCTGCTGAAGGCCACGCTACCATAGCTGGTGACTCTGCTAACAGACTTAAGGCAGTCAGGAATCTCTACTGTGCACAAAAAATACAGGAACACATGACAGAAAGGGGAACTTAGACGGTAAGCATTACACAGATTTAAAGATTTGGTAGTTATACAGTGCTTGGACAGAAAATACGCTTTCTTGGGCTTACTGTTTTTCTGGCTTTCAGAGGAAAGAGGACATTGAAAAGAGAATGGAATGAAATAGGGTTGGAACAGGGCAAGAAATACATACTATGAAACCCAAGACATAGGCTGGACAGAACTATGATTCTTTGACCACCACTGGAAACTGGATGGAAATTGGATGCCCTTGGTGAGGTGTGACATTGCTGGATTGTAATTAGCACCATTATGTGGTGCTGCAAGCACATGGCAGGAGAGATGAGGAACCAAGCACTGCAGAGTTTCCTCAAGGTACAAGAAGAACCTATGCTACTGAAATATCAAGAATTGATTTGAAAAGCTCTGCTCTGGATGGACCACAGGGAACCAAGGTTCCCGAGGAGGATGTGACTGTAGGCACAAGGGCAGCCTTTGGCTTCTCAGCCAAGAGCACTGACTCAGTGCCCACTGCAGCTGAATTGCATCAAAGGCAAATGGTGTCCATGTGTGTCCACCAAAGGCACCGCCCATGTCACACAAGCTGCAGCCCCGAGCCAAAGGCCTCAAGAGAAGAGGCTGGAGGTGCCCGACCCAGCTCACCTGTACCCACCTCTGGCTTGGCATTGGCGGTGTTTGCCCCTTTGGACTGCACAGGACAGGGGTATTTGCAGGTTGGTTAATTGCTACAAAAGCACCTTCCCTTTCCCCTTCCTTCCATAGCCCTCCCTTGGGGTAGCAAGGACAATGGAAGGCACTTCCAGAAAAGTGAATGGTCTTTCAGACCTGGCCTGAAACAACTCCAGACAGCCTTATGCAGATCACTGAAGACATGAGCCATTTATTGGCAACTTCCATAATCCCCTTGAAGGGCTGACAGACAAAGCAGGAACCTAGCACCACCACACAGCAGCAGAAAGGGCAGCTGTCCGCACGCAAAATGCGCTCTACAAGGGATTTGGAGCTCTAGCATTTTTCCTGACTCCATTCTTTTTATACTGAGGGGTAAATTTGAGAGCTCACAAGAACACAAGAGCTCTGGGTTTACTTACATTCTTCCTTTTAAAGTCTTACTATTCTGAAAAAATGAGTAAAGAGAAAAAAATAACAAATAAATACCAACATCTATTAAACTCTGGCGGAAGAGACAGAGGAAGTCCTCTGTTTGGGAAAGAAGTCAGATGAGAATCATCCCAGGGTGCATCATCTAACTCAAAAAGGTCAGGAGACAAGGGTCTCAAAGATGTTTTGAAAAAAAGAAGAACCAGCTGTAAACTTGTTTTAATCAATCTTTCAAATAATAGAAACTTTGTTATGCTAAGGGATGATGGGGAAGACAAAGCAAATCCATTTGAAAAGTGGCAATAGAAACACATCACTTAAAATAAGCTTCAGAGACAATGAAACAGTAATTCTGCACCTGTGAGCCATGATTATTTATATCACCGCCTCATTTTAATAACAGCTGTGTGAAAATGCTAAAACATTATTAAATCTGAAACTAACTACTGCATCTAGCACATAGGAAGCTTCTCCACTTTCCAATTAGCACCAAGGCTTAAGCGTTAAAAGCAGCAGAAGCAAAAGAAATGCTGAAAAACACTGCCACAGGCTGGCTTAAATTGGAATTTCTCCTTTTCAAAAGGATTAAAAGCAGAAGACCAAACAGCCAAATACACACATCCAGAAGGGCAGGAAAATACTTCAGATTAATTTCCTTCCCCCAGCACTCATTTTATTGCATTCCTTACAAGTGAGCAAGTAAGTGTATTTAAGGGCAACTTAAAAACTTGGTCAGATAAAAAAGAATTTCTACACATGTACCTGCAGCATTCTGCAGCACCACTCTGGGTGAGAGGCTCCCTTAACCTCGCTGGCATCTCGCACCTCCATACTGAGAGCAAGCCCCAGGAAAGATCCCTGGGCCTGCCATGGGATTAACAGAGGAAGATTTTAAAATGTCTATGATCAGTTATTTATGAGGTGTCCTTGAACAGAAAGATGTCTGATGTTTCAGTGCAAAGCTTGTCTGCTCAGACATGCAGACCTGGCAGGATGGAAGAGCCTCTCACTGGGAACAAGGAATAAGCTGCACCAGCTCCTGGGCAAGGGCTGTGGCCTGGTGTATTTCTGTAGGAAGCAGTACTGACACCTCTCCTCTTGAGGAGTTTAAGTGTTAATTATTCCCCGGGACCTGATTTTTTGGAAGCTCAGGAAGGCCATCTGCTTTCCCAGCAGCACACAATAGGTGAGAACAACTCTACTGGGGAGTGGATGCACTGGGGAGGGATGAGGGGAACTAAGGTAACCAAACCACCCTCACCCCACTGCCCCAGACGTGTATCAACTGCAGGGACTGTTTTTATGCACATAACACTCCACGGGGGAAAAACAAACAAACAAACAGACAAACAAACAAAAAACAAAAAAACCCAAAAAAACTGCTCAAAGATGAAGTTACTAATAAAGAGTGCCTCGGATCTCCGATATGACTTCCTTATCATTTACCCACAGCCTTCTGCTATAAATGGCAGGACACCACCCATCCTAACCACAGCTGACTCCTTAAGACTGCTTCTAAACAGAAATAAAACTTGTCTACAGAAGAACGGGCTTAAGAAATTAATCTGGTTAATTCAGATTCTTAAATAGTAGAAAATCATACCGAAAAACAGATGTTTGCCCAGATATTTACTAACCCTGTCTGTGTCTCTGTGTGTGTGTGTGTGTGTGTCTGTATTCCCAGGACCACCACATAAAGAAATACTTAGTACTACAACTGCCCTGAAAAAGATGCAGATTAAGCCAATGACACAAAAATAAAAATGGTTTGAAAATCCTTCTCAAAGTCAGAGTAATTTAAAATCTATTCACTAAGAGGCATTTAATCTGCAATTTAATCCACCCGCACACCTGACTACACACGAGATCCAGGTGATAACTAGTCCTCATGTACAGACATCGATCACATCGAGCCAATTTCAGCTGTAGTTCCTCAATGAAAAGGAACACAAAGACTCTGGAGGGACTTCAGGCCGCTGTGAGGGATGTTCAAACATGGGTGCAGACACAGGACCCATTCCTGGAGCTCAGCCACACGCTCTGGGCACTGCGGAGATCACACTGGCACCCTCACCTGTGTACAGGCAACTGTGTTCGGCTGAAACTCCATCCCAGGGACTCACTGCCATGTGCAGCACGTCCTGCCGTGTCCTGCCACCCACGCCCCCACCACAGCTGCCCAAGAGACCAGGGACACCCATTTGTACAGGACATCGCCCTGCAGAGCTCTGGTATTTTCACTGTCGTTGACGGCGCGGTCACTTTTGCTCGCCGATGTCAGTCCCTGGCGAGGAGGAGGAGGAGGAGGAGGAGGAGGAGGAGGAGGAAGCAGGGGAGGTGCTGGTGCGGGCCGTGGCCGCCAGGTGGCGCCGCCGCCCAGCGGATGCTGCCGGCGCCGCTTCCCAAAGGCAGCAGCGCCGCCGCCTCCGGGCCCTCCAGCCGGGACCTGCTCCGGACGCGGCCCGAGCGTCCCGCCCCAAACCCCACCCGCGGCCCAACAACCACCACACAAATAAAAAGCAAACAAACAAGAACAGGGAAAAAGATAACAAGAAAAAAATCTCCACCAAGAATTCCCTGCCGTCCATAACCAAATTCATACGTGTCATTCCACCTCTGTGTATTGGGGACACAAGTCCTTTGGGCTCCTGCCAGGGATGTGGGGCAAAGTGACGCTCCATCAAGTGGCAAACGCTCCCTGCAGGACCCAAGTGTGCTGACGTGGCTGATGATGACACCCAACTCACCCTAAGTCAAAGTCTGCCACTATCAAGAAAATATAGCTGTAATTACTGGGGAGTAATTACAAAAGGACCAAGAGTTTTCTATATAATGAACTGTACTATATAATTTTTTTTTAAAACCAAAATTCTCTTTATTTAAATAGTTCCTAACAGGTTAATATAGATGACTTTACAAAGAAGCACCATGTTTGCAGATGGTGGAAAGGCATCCATTTTAAGGGACACAAAACCTCTAGCAGAGCTGCTCTGACTTTTGTTCACTGCCCCTACTATGTAAAAAAAATCCCTGTCAAAACAGGCCAAAGTTTGGGTGGTCAGAAGCAGGATGAGGTAATGCCAACCTCTATCTTTCTTCCCAGAGTGCCCTCCTTGATGCATAGTGATCAGCCCACATGTTCCTTTCCACAGGAAAGGATGGCTTGAACTTTCCTAGCAAAGCCACTGGGGAAAATACAGAAACACGGGTGAAGAGAATACAAAGACCTCACAAATGCAAAAACCTCTGCCTGCCAAGTGCTAATTGAGAGAACATTCTTGCCAATTAAAAAAGTGCTCTGCTAGTGGGAGAAGCTCCACTTAGAGCTAACAGGGAAGTAAACTAATAAGCAGTAACTTGCACAAGAAAACAGGTATCTGTAGAGATGGCAGATGACATTTGCAACCAGGTCAGTTTTAAACTACTCCAGACTGTTGGTTTGTGGTTACAGGAGGGCAAATGAAGATGTTGCAACAACACATTATTAAATTCAAAATGCTCAGAGAGTGCACGTGAACAAAAACTTCAGATTTTGCCAAACGTAGCATGGAAGACAAAGAAGTACAATATTGTGTTCTGAATTCAACTTTAGACAAAGACCAGGAGAAGGATAAATGGAGCCAACTCTATTCTCAGGGGGGAAAAAAAAAATCACTTCTTTAGAGGAAAGAGTCCTGAAATAAAGGCCTAGGTTTTTTGAAGCAATGCAAGAGTTTGGGTACTCATATTTTATGACATTAAAACATACTTTGTATGCTGCCATTCACGAGGCATAGGTTCCAGAAGACAAGCACACTTCACCATGCTCTGCAGAATGTGCACACTCTCTGCCACTGGGCACCCGAGTGCACTTGGCTTCTCTGGCATTTGTTTTCACCTCCAGCTTATGAAACAATTAGAGCAAACCACTGACTCTTCCCTGATGCCACACCTGATGCCTCACTTTTCTCCTTCACTGTCTGGGAATGGAAAACAACAGCAGCCGAGTCAGAACACGCAGTTTAAGGATGTTTTGCAAAATTTTATAAAAAGCAGCACTTCTGAAGTCAATTCTCAAAAAAATTACTTGGTTTAAAGATTTAAGGTTAATTTGCATAAGTCCTTCATTATTTCAGAATGAAAGTTCTCTGAAAAATATAAGAGCATAAATAAGCACTGAGTTTACCAGGGACTTTCCAAGGTTCTGACATAATTTTGTATATTTGTTGATGAAATACTGACTTTCCCAAGCTCATTGCTGACAATTCCTCCTTCCCCTTGTCTTTTGTTTTTTCTTCTTGAAGAGCCTTTTAAGTTTTCTTTTGTCTATAATTAAGAAATTTTGCACTATGAGGTACCTCCTTTCATCTTCTTTGGGCTGTGCAAGAAGGCTTCCCATGAGAAGGGAATCCTTGGCATGGTTTCCAGATAAGCCAGGTCTGTATTTAGGGTCACAGGTGTGAAAGCCACCCTTTTCAGCAGCATACAGAGTTCAGCAGCAAGCACTTTCTGCCAACTATGAAGCTGAGTCAACTGTTCCATCTCCTCCACTAAAGGACTTTACCTCTAGGGTTTTTCTCCTTTGCCCTTCCTGTCTGAATCTTCATGGCTGTCTTTCTGTGTTTTTTAGCCTCTGGAAAAGCTCATTGCTTAGGTATAATGCCTTTTACCTTTATCACAACCATAAAGATGTCTTCTGGACCTCTTTTCCCCACACCCTTCCAGAATATTCTGAACACATCCTTCTTGCTAGTCTTTTATACTCTTTCTCTGTCCTTTTGTCCTGCTCCATTCTCTGCTTCTCAACAAAAAATAAACTTACAGAGTGGATGGTTTTGTAGTTAAAGACAACGAAAGACATTCCAAGGCACAGTTTTTGGGTTTACTACATACTTTAGTCCCATAAACAACCATGAGAAAGTTGTTCAATCCCTCTGAGATTACAGCTCTCTGTCCTCTGGAGGAGGAGCACTGCTGCTCAGAAGTGAGAGTGTCTCTCTGCTCCAACAGAGAAGATTTGTCCTCTACTTGACTCAGCTCTGCACACAGAAGCCTCTGTGTTAATTTCAGTTGTGGTTCCTTCATCACCACCCTGGCCAAGACAGAGAACTTAATAAACTGGTACACTTCCAGTTCTGAAGATGTAACACTGTGAAAACAGCCTTGCTGATCCTAACTCCTCACCACATTTAGTCCTCATCATTCACTGCAACTGAGCATTCACATCACAGTTTGTAAACTTCTATTCCTTCTTTTGGTCTTTTCTTCTTTTGAATCTAGTTAACTAGTTGCAGTGAAGCTCAGAGTAACTATGTAAGGCAAGAAAAGTCATAGTCATTATGAAAAAAAGTATATTTAAAATAAACAAACAGCCCTTTACATTGCCCTTGCCTTTTTCCTTGTCCCAATGTTCTGAACCCCATTCTTTAGCTCTTCTCAGTTTTCATTATACTTTCAGTGCACTGTATTTGCACTCAGGCAAAGTTGAAAAACTTCCTTTAGGCAGAAACTCTTACCTGAGAAATTCATGCTCCCTTAACCTAAACATAAAATTCAGACTTCAATTAAACTACTGTGAATTTCATACAGCTGAGTATTACTGGCACTTGCACTGTGCTAAATGTTTTCTTGCTGCTTAGTAGCTGGACTTCAAAGTGACGTACAGTTTAACCCTGGAAATCCTCTCAACAGACAAAACATAAAACTTTTAAGACTGTGGAGTACTTTCAATATTGTGGTAAAGTACAATCCTCATTTTCAAACAAATCAAAAGTGTAAGTGCTACAGCAGCTCTTCTAAAAATCTCTTAATTTGGTTTACCTAAAAAATGTTATTGCAGTGTCATACTCCTGCATTTATAATGAGAAGTGCCTTTAAATGGAGCTGCATTTTTTATGCATATCCTATTATGGCTAAAAATTGATCTACTGCTACTGATAGTAAATTTAAGCTGTAATGTTAAGAACATAAACCTATATTTTTAATAGAGATTGTTTCTATGTAACCTATTTATCCAGGTTACTATCTGAGTCATCTTGTTACTAGGCTGAAAAAAAACTCAGAAAAACAAAGCAATACTTTGTCTAATATTACTGAATCTCAAGAAATGAATTATTTTCTGTGGAAAGCAGTGGTTTTAGTATTATAGTATCACACTGTTACAAACAATACTTTCAAAATAAGCATATTTAGATCTCAGACTCCTTTTAAGTAGCTTTCATAAATTTTTTCTAACCTTCATTTTAAAATAAAGTGTGAGAAATATAATGAATGAGCTCAGTTAAAGTTGCCTCCAAATTCTGGGCTGATGGGTTCTACAATCCAAGTTGAAAGGCACAAGGAGGGGTAGTGAGGGGTTTCTCTACCCCTCTGCCAGTCTTATAAAACTCAAATCCTTGCCAATTTAGTCTTCTCCGTTCCAGACACTCTGTGGAAGAGATGGCTGCAGCCTCAAAATGGAGAGTCACCACTGAACAAGTCTCACCTTTTATTTGAAACTCCCTCTGAGGAGATTTTCCATTCCCCCACAGCTGGAAAGAGACAAACAACAGCCCCTTTTTTACCACAGCTGTCTTGCTGCAGGTGGGTGCCATCCTACCTCTTCTAACCAAGCTCCTTCCTGCATCTAAGAGGATCTAAAAAATCCCTCACTTGATGTGGCCTGTCCTCTAAGACACGAAGACTCGGGGTGATAATGGGTCAGTACAGTCTAAAGATAGATCAGCTTGCTCTAACAGCTTAATAGCTCGTTACAGGCAGCTGTAGCACTTAATGAGGCAAAGAACAACAAACTCTGCTCCTTCGAGGTTCTGCTCACAACTGCTGGGAGTGGCACTGGCCAACTTGGCAAAAAAAAAAATTAGGACTACAAAACAAAAACAAAACAAAAGAAACAAAACAAAAAAAAATAAAAAACAGACAGAAAGCAAGAAAGAGAAAAATCATCCTTTTACTACTCACCACTAAGTTAATCTCAGAGCTGATGACAGTATCTGCATATCCCAGATGCAAAGCCTGTGTCTATGAGCGATACTGGCCAGAGATAGCATAAATCAAGTCTGCCTACTCACTCACTGAACTGGTACCAGGACAGGCTCTCCAGCAACTGCTGGAAATGGATGCCACCTCCACCACATTTGATGCTCAGTTTAAAGGGAAAACAGGAAAGCTGTTGGACTGGCAGTTCTTTTCCTTTCCCTTTGCTGAACTCCAACACCAGATTAGCAGCCTGGCAGACGGTTACAGGTCTTCACCCATTCTCAACCTACGTGTTCCATCAAGCACTGCCAAGAAAGAGCCCTGACACTACACTGCAGCCTCGGGATACACGGTTTGGAAGAACGCAGAAGCTCGACCTTCTTAATTAGTTAATTCCCCAGAAGGAGTTCATTCCACGAACATCTGCTCTTCCAGGGAATGTCAAGCTTTGCTGGAAGAAGCAAAACCAGTAACAGATCCACAGTATTCATAGGGCTGACATTTTAAAATAAAACTTGCATGGCAGTTACTTTAAGGGCCTTTTTCTTTAAGCAACCTTGTCACGACTCATCAGTTTGGGACTCCAGAGGAGAACCACCTACATTGCTGAGACTTCATTACTCTTCATACAGCCCATTTTCAGATTTGAAAAATCTGCAGGTTTGTATTCTGCAGGAAAGAAGTAGTAAAGGAGAGGCTACTGCAGTCATATCTAAGAAAAAAAAAAAAAAATGCTAACACTGTCGGATCATTGCAGTCACTGGGTTCAAACATCTTTCCATATTGAAAAGTATGATGATATTTTGGACCTGACAGGAAATCACCAAAATTTCTTCAGTGCTTCCCCTGTGAACCAAACAAGTCAGGAATAGAAATGTATGAGCCAGTGCATCAAGTGCTCCAATGGTACTCTGAGGCTCATCAGACTGTGCTGAGCAGTGAGGCATCCCTGAAGCACTATAAAACTTCAGTTAGAACTTGCAATTCAGAAATCTCCCAGTGACCCCATTATCAGCGTAGCATAGAGAAAACAGGGCTGGTCTTGGTATATGAAGGCAATGACTATTCAGGGAGCTTTAATCAGAAGGAATTTAACTGAACAAACAGCCGTGGCTCCCAGAGAAAGGACGAGTACTTTCAATTTTTAAAAGTAGCTGAGCGTATGCTCTAGAACAATAAGATAGAATTATTATACTAAAACCCTTTAATTAATGCATGCGACAGAAGCTGTGATTTTTAAACCCTAATCTCCCTGTCATTTCAGTTTTTAAGAAATAGTAAGAAGCACCCATCTGCTCAAGCTGCCACACGAGGCCCAAAGTTCTGTTCTCACACCAGTTTCATGCCGGATGTCTCAATAAATTTACTGCTTATTTACATCAGCCAAAATGGAGAAGAAAGCCGCTAATCTCCCAAGTTTGGCCTTGTGCTGAAACAAAATATATTTTGCTGTTTCACACAGCATTCTTCACCCTAAAAGCAGGGGTTTGTCTCCCCCTCCCCCCAAAAAAGAAAACCCATAGGGCATTTCTAAAAGCCTGACAGATGTTTAATTACAGAGGCACTAGCAGGCATTATTTTGAGAAGCTCAAACACAGAACGACTGTATCTGACGACCAAATGGCTAAAGTGTCTGCAGTACCACTAGTGAAGCAAAAAACTCTGCTAATCCACGTTTTGCTAATTCAAACACCTCATAATTCATATGCAAGCAAAAAGCTGCCGGTAGCACAACACATCTGAATAACCATTTAATAGGAGGAATCTGTGGTGCAATCTCATGTTACCAGGGGTGTATTAGGAAATACAGCAAACAGCAGTCAGAGCTATGTTGTGAAATATCAAACCCAATTCTTACTCTCAGCATCTAAGAACAAAGTACCTTTTGTAATGCAGGTTTCTCCCCCGTTCTGCATTTATTAATTCATTAACTTCATTCATTTAAATAGGTCCTTTAGTCACTGATGTAAATGAACAGGGAACTACAGTATGCCTGTGGCTGTGTGGCAGGAAGAGAATAGAGATGGCACTGCCTTCTCCACTGTTATTTCCAGCTGTTTCTTACAAATTTCTCACTGATTCCCTGGAAGTTCTCACACTAGGTTCCAATTAAAAAACTGCTTTATTCAGACAGAAAATCCTAGTTAGGACTATTAAAAAAATAAACAAAACCCAAAAATCCAGTCACACAGACCTTTAACTAAAATTTCTTGGCTATGCCTCTGAATGGAGAGGAACCTGCACCTTCTTTGCTGAGTCAAATTCAGTAGTGAATAATTTTCATCCTTTATCCACCCTCGGAGCTGAGCAAGGCGTACGCGCCTCGCTGTGCTGTAGAATTGTGCGCTGAGCACGCAGCAACATGAAATATTGTCCTAACAGATTTAAGCATGCCTCAAAGCACATTGTTCTGACAGCGCCTGGGTCTCCGTCATCACTCTCGTAACTATCAATGATTCTGGTTAATTTTACAATCACAAGAGGTACAAGCCTCCATCTGGTTAGTCTACATATTGCTGCGGAGTTGGAATCACACTGATCAACAAAATATGTTGGCTAGTAAAGCTCTGTTAAGGTGGACTGGTGAGTGGAGAACAGTCCTGCTTTCAGCTACACTGAGGACCCACAGGAAACACAAGGGAGAAGAGCAGGGGATTGGTGCTCCCTGGGGAAAGGTGCCTGACACTCTAGGGCTGCTGGGGGAGGCCAGACACACAGATCACGATTCAGATGTGCCAGCAGGTCTGCTTGGTAACCTAACACACCAGGTGCAGTCTCCTGAGTGCCTGCAATGCATAAAGCAACAGCCTGCCACAGCTCTTTCCCTGGAATGAAGCTGAAGGGAAGAGAGTTTCTGGTTTAATGCCTGTGAGTGAAGCAAACTTGCGAGCACAAGTGGCAGAGTTTCCAAGCCCTTCTTGTTCCTCCCCTTGCTCAAACCCCAAGTACAAGAGCACCCTCACCTGCAAGGAAATCGTGGTGTATGTAGCTGCCACTACAGAGCGAGTCGCCACCACTCCTGTCATCCCTCACCAAGCAGCCCTGGCTCACAGATCTTAGGGGCTGTCAATGCAGGGATCCTGACACCAAGAGTACCAAGGTTACATCCGTGCCAGCAGCCAAAACCAGACATCCACAGGACTGTCAGCATGGATGGAGACACTGTGGCAAGACTGCTATTTGTGTTGTTATAGCCCTTTCTCTACACGAAGACAGCTGGAAGTGTCACTTGGCTGGCATTGCTGCATCTGTGTCTGAGGTCCCCTTTCACCAGACCCACAGGGCTCAGGGGGCAACACTGCTCTAAGCCTAACACATCCAACATAGACACCTCTGCTGGCAGAACCTGAAACACAGAGTGCATCTAAGCCTCCTGTGAAACAGGTATTTCTTGCTTGTCTTCCAGTTCTGGGTTACTTCTGGATGCTGTCACAAACCAGGAGTCCTCTCCATCCCCTTCTGTCTTCCAGCACAGGAGATAGTGTTGATTTCTCCCAAATCTCACCCAACTGTGTTCTTACCTTCTAATCAGGCCCTTTCTCTGAACTCCTGGTAAGCAGCATATTTAAATGCAGAACTGTTTTTACAGATCTTTACCTACAGCTCTTCTCAAACAAATCTGCAAAAACAGAAATTACTGTGCTCATATGCAATGTACTCCATAAGCAAAAGAAATTACAAATTCAGGAGCCTTTTCTCATTCTGGAGTTCAGAAAACACTTCTCCAGTAAGACTGAGTAAACTGATTTAAATGCTCTTGAAACTTCAGCTATATTCTCAATGCTAAATTTGCATGTGAGGCTCATCACAGCATAGTATGTGTAATGTAGGATTATACAATGGAACTCCCTTATGCAGCAGTTAAGAAGCAAAACACCTCAATCCTTATACTGTTTTGACCTTCTTTTTGCGCTAACCTACAAGGCAAACAGAAGCAGTCCACGAGCAAAGGGCAAGTGACACTTCTTTCTCTGCTCTTGCTGACAACTCCCCTTCCCACAGCTCTACTCACTTCTACTCACCATCAGGCACAGCACAGAATCCCCCAACCATGTTTTATTTCATTCATCTAATACTATTCTAAATATGTACAAGAAGCCTGCTGTGATCCCACTGAAATCCTCGATGCTACAACTGGTAACCTCAAAAGAAAGAGAACTAGTCCGAAGAACATAAACATAAAAACCAGTTAATTCAGAGCCTCTCCTAGCTCTGGCCAGCTGGAGTTTTAAAAAACACAGTAGCTCCATATCTTAAGCAATGAAAAACAGGTTACAGAACTGAGCAACAGGAATTAATAAAAATGACCAAGGGTCATCTGTAGTCTATCAATCACTGTATCGTTTACAGTTCATATTACAGTAGAAAGGTATGAATGTTGTCAGTGTTATACAATGGCTACTCAGATCTATCATGAATAATTGATAGAGGTCATCCATCTGAGTCCCAGCCTATTAGTCAAAACTCTAAACCTGCTGTTCACCAACAGTAGAGCACTGCAGATGAAGGATAGAGGGGCACTTACAGGGAACTATTTTCAATGATGCAAGCAGTTATAAGGGAATGCAAAAGATCTGAAAAGCAAAAGCTGAATTTTTCTGAGACCTAAAACACTATTCTGTGAATCAGCAAAACAGCATTTCATATATACACCTATATACCTATTTTGTACAATTTTTATTGCCAAGAATAAAATCCATAAGGCAAATCTGAACTTGAGGTTTCAATCTTAAATCTCTTAAAAAGTTGAGAAGCTTTAAGAGTGTTTGAGTTCAAGACTGAAAAGTGCATTTGCCTCACACTCCCTTAGGTTGTTTGCACTGAGCACCCATTATGTCTCATCCTGACAAAGTGACTCTGAACTAAAATCAAAGAGTAAAAAAACTTTGTTAATAGAACAAAGTTTTGATGTTACTTTTAAAATGAGTAAATAATAAACCAGGAATAGCTGTATTTCTGAATACACTGGGTGTTTGAGGAACTAAGAGTTGCAACATGACCTACACCCTGACACAGACATTACCCAAGTAACTTACTCCATGACTGTATCAATTCCAATGGTAGCAAATGGCAGCACACCTCGGAAATTTGGATCAAGGTTAATATACCAAATAAGCATCTACTAACTACAAACAGTCCTACTAACTAGTGCCTTGTTTGTTTACTTGCAATTCACCATGACTGAACCGAAGAATCACCATCCTGACTCTCCCAGTCCATCCTGCAGGGTGCAGAACAGATCATAATTTCATTTTAGCTTTAAGGTCAAGCTCACTGAGCTGCCTTTGCATGGTTTGTAAGGGCAGAATAATCCTTTACAACAATGACACCTGAGATATGGAATAGGATTGTCAGCAGTCCCACTTTTTAATCTTTACAACAGCAGTTCAGCAGTGGCATTTGAAACAGCCATGATACAGTTACATCCTGACAAGCAACACCTGAACTGCCTTCCCTAGCTTTGCACATCCTAGGAATCAACAAAAAATTAACATTTTTTCCAATAAATTAAGAGGCAGGTAGCCAAAGTACAATTTTCTCTGCAAATGGACGAATATCAGAGCCTACTTTTAATTCCCTTTGCTGAAATGCAAGGCTCTGTCTAGACACCAGCCTTAAGGCACACTTTGCATATAAGGCAGGTCAGGGTATACTGGAAGCATAAGGATTGTCAAAAAACCTGTTTGGGCTTTGGCAAAGTAGTAGTACATATTCTGTAGACAGCACAGTTCTTAGGCTTCTGTCTGACAGAAGCAAAAAGATGCTACAG